>NC_050576.1:360907809-361273226 GCF_011100635.1 Trichosurus vulpecula | reverse complement strand
TGATTAGAAAAATGCAAATTAAAATAACTCTGAGGTACTGACTCACACTTATTAGATTGGCTAATATGACAAAAAAAGGAAAATGATAAATGTTGAAGCAGATGTGGGAAAATTGGGACAATAATGCACTGTTGGTGGAGTTGTGAACTAATCCAACCATTCTGGAGAGCAATTTGGAACTGTGCTCTAAGGGCGATCAAACTGTGAATACCCTTTGATCCAGCAATACTACTACTAGGTCTGTATCCCAAAGGGACTTGAAAAAAGGCAAAAGAACCTAGATGTACAAAAATATTTATAGCTGCTCTTTTTGTGGTAGCGAAGAAATGGAAATTGAAGGGATGCCCATTGACTGGGGATTGTCTGAACAAGGTGTGGTACATGAATGTAATGGAATGCTACTGTGCAATAAGAAATGATGAGCAGGCATTTTTCAGAAAAACCTGAAAAGACATGTATGAACTCATGGTAAGTGAAGTGAGCAGAACCAGGAAAACAAAGGAGTATACAGTAACAGCAACACTACCATGCTGAACATTGTAAACCATTGTACTATACCAGCTATGAATGACTTAGCTATTCTCAGCAATACAATGATCCAAGACAATCCAAAGGATTTATGAGGAAAAATGCTCTCCACATCCAGAGAAAGAACTGATAGACTCTAAGTGAATACTGAAGCATGCCATTTTAATTGTTTTTTTTTGTGTGTGTGCTTTTTTCTTTTGGTTTGTTTCTTCTTTCACAACATGAGTAATAGACTAATACGGAAATACATTGTACATAATTGTACCTATAACCTATATCATATTGTTTAGTATCTGAGGGAGGAAGAAAATTTGGAACTCAAAAAATTTTAAAGACAACTATTAAATTTTATCTTTACATGTAATTGAAAAAATACTATTAAAAATAAATACATATTAGATATCATTATTATTTTTTATTACGTGGCAAGTAGCTTAAATTTGTTCTACTTAATTGCAGGTAAACAAATTTAGGCTTGTTTTGAGGAAAAATTTCCTAACCATGTTAGGCCCTATTCAAGTGTAACATGGAGGAGCTTCTACCACAGTCAAGTGGAAGACACATGGACACTTCTTGGGAACACCATAGAAGAGATTCTTGGTCAAGGTAAGAATTAGACTAAATGGTCTCTAAAGTACCTTATAAGTCTAGAATTCTCCAATCCTATTTCCAATGACAACCTCACATTTATATAGTACATAAAGATTTACAAAGCATTACAGCTATGAACAGGAAGAGATTGGTATTAGTATTAGTACCATTTTTAGGAGAGAAAAGTTTCTGGGACTGAGCAACTTGTTCACAAACACACAGCTAGGATTCGTTGTCAAGAATTCTCTTTGTTGTCAAAGCCCAAAATCTACAATTAATTAGATGCCAGAACTCTGGAAACACTTTTGAGCACTAATAAAATAAAACATAACACATTTGCACGGCATCTTAGTGTTTGCAATGCAACAAGGCTTTGCTCACAATAACACTGTGAGATAGGTGACATAAAATTGTTATCCCATTTTACAGATGAGGACATAGGGGCAGGGATTCAGCGGTTAGCTCAGAAAAGATTGTGTGCCTACTAAGTATCAGATCCAGGCTCATAAATCTAAAGCCAAGAAGGCCTTTAGGGATTATCTAGTCTGATCCTCATTTTACAAATGAGTAAACTGAGGCCCAGGGAAATTTAATGACTTGCCCAAGGTCACACAGGTAGAAGGTATAGACAGCAAGTTTTAAACGCTGGTCTCCTGACTACAGAGTCAGCTCTCTTTCTAGCATTCTGGAAAGAAAATTGGATATGGCATCTGAGGACTTGGGTTCAAATACTAACACAAATACTTGGGTTCAAGTAATGATTTGCAGCAATGGTGAAATCTGTGACTGTCAGTAACTTAATTTCTCTGAGCTTCAACTTCCTCTTCTCTAAACTGAGGAGTTTGGAGTAATATTAATAATAACAGATAACATTTCTACAGCTTTCATGTGCCAGGAAATTTACAATTATTGTCTCATTTGGTCTTCATAACAACCCTGAGAGGTGGTTATTATTCTTATGTCCATTTTATAGATGAGGAAACTGAGGCAAATAGGTTAAATGACTTGCCCAAGGTCACACAGCTAACAAGTGTCTGAGACTGGCTTTGAACTCTAAATTTCTTTCCATATCTAAACCCTTTTAGCACACATCTTTTATTAAAAATTCAACATTCGGTCCTACATATGTCGTTTTCCCCTTAATTGTTTCTGATCTCACCCTTCTACTGTTTTAAACCCTGTTCAAAGCTTTAGCAAAAAAAAAAAAAAAGATTGCTTTTCTCATTAAACTCACAAATTTAAGTAGGTCTCAGATCCTCTCCTTTGGTCTGTTTCCTGCTCCCCTCTTCTGTCTTCCAGGCACTTATGATAATCATTTCTTTGACTTCTTATTTTTAGCCACCAGCGAGAATACCTTGCTTCAGCTTTCTCTTTCAGCCAGGTGGGTCTCATATGACTCTCTAGGGTTAACCCTAGGGCCATGTGTGGTCTACATATCCTGGCATATATACAAAATGTCACCAGGTCAAAACCCAAATCCAAAACCCAAATGACTTTCTTGTACTTTACCCTGGGAATGAAGTTACCCTAAACTCTCCCCTCCCCCTCTTTTCCCATTTGCTTGTTTAACTTACTTGGTATTGTATGAACTTAGTTACTTATTTCTAGTCTGCTTGGTGTTTGTGCAGCAACGTGCTCAACTTTCATTTGCGAACAGAAAATAGGAATTTAAGATTACTGAAGCAATTTATAACAAGAGAAAATTCACCATGTGCCTCCTGCATTGTTCATGTGTGTACAGATATTTTAGAGAGAGAGACACACACACAGACATGCACACACACACACACTCACAGAGAGACAGACAGACAGAGACAGAGACAGAGAAGGGGGAGACAGGGGTGGGAGAGAAGAAAAGACATGGGGAGAGAAGGGGAAGAGCAGGGGGAGAGAGATTGATTTTCCTAACTTGGGGAAGGCTGTTCTTTTGTATATGGAGAAGGAGGTGATTGCTATGCCATTGTAACCTTGTAGGATCATAGATTTAAAGCTAAGAAACAGCCGTGTGCTCCTAAATGTATAACAATAAGCTTTCCAAAAAAATGCTTTGAGTATGTCCTTTTAAGTTTAATTTGCATTATTAACATTTTCTCCATCACCTTATTAAGTCTAGATAAACAACAAAAAATACATTAAAACTGCACATTTCTGAAATGTGAATGCTCACACCAAAAATTTAACAAAGACTTCAAAACTGGTTTGAGCTGGCTCACAGCCCTACTTAGGGTCATTTAGCATAACTTCCTCACCTGAAGTATAAGGAACCTAAGGCTTAGGGAATTCGAGTGACTTGCCCAATCTCATACAGCCAGTAAGTGGAAGGACCAGGATTTGATCTTCAGTCTCTAGTCAACATAACCAGCAATCGTCCCACTGGAGTTCTGACTCAGTTACTGCACAGTTATGGAAAAGAATTTTCGAAACCATAAAGCTCTCTGCAATTCTGTTGATGTAAGTGTTTTTATTTTTGTTTTGTATTTTTGCTAGTGCCTGTCTCAACTCCTCTGTATCATACTGGATGGTCTGTGTGCTATGGCTGAAAAAAATCAATTCAGTCCCCCAATGGCCAGTTTGATGATATTTCTTCAAACTTAGATACATTACACCCATAAAATACACAGCTGCGCGCATACGTGCACGTGCACATGCATACACACACACGCACACACACACACACACAAAATCCATTGCACAGCTTGTAACTGAAACCATTCTAGCTTGTTAAGACCTGCCAAAGCTTGTCTTCTCACCTCAGCATTCTCCCAGAGTCCAGGGGTGGGGAACCTGTGGCCTTCTAGGTCCTGACTGGATTTAGTCAAAGGGCCATACTTGAAGACCTAGAGGGTCAAGTGTGGCCTTGGGGCTGCAGGTTCCCCAGTGCTGTCCCAGACCATCACTCCTCCTTACACTTCACTTATTGTACTTCCCAATCTTGACCTTCTAGTTAAATTCAACTGTTACCCTGTCTTCTACTTTTGAATCTCTTGTCCCTTTGGATTATCATTGCTCATGCCTAACCCTAACTCTAGATTACTCCTACCATCTGCCTTCTATGTTTCTACTCAGTTTCTACTGAGTAGGGCTGAAGAAAAACCCTTAAAGGACATGGATTGGTTCATTGCCAATTTATTTCATCTAATTTCAAGGGGGGCCTTATTTCAGCATTTTATTCCTTCCTAATTGAAGACCCTGATGATGGGAAAGATTGAAGACAAAAAAAAAACAGGGAAGGCAGAGGATGAGATGGATAGACAGTGTCATGGAATCAACTAACCTGAGCTTGGACAAACTTTGGGAAATATTGGAGTATAGAAGGGCCTGGTGTGCTGTGGTGCATGGCGGGGGGGGGGCAGGTCACAAAGAGTCAGATGTGACTGGATGACAACAACAACTTAATTATCACATTCCCCACAAAACGTCTTTTCGCACTTCTCATACCATTTCTCCCCCACCTTCTCAGGATAATATTTTAAATCATAGTAAGAAAACAGGGGTCATCCCTATGAGCACTCTTTCCTCCCCTACTCTAGATTTTTTTTTTTTGAAAGAATTTTTAATGCAATTTATTTATTTAACATATTTGGTTTTCAGCATTGATTTTCACAACATTTTGAATTACAAATTTTCTCCCCATTTCTACCCTCCCCCCCACTCCAAGATGGCTTATATTCTGGTTGCCCTGTTCCCCAGTCAGCCCTCCCCTCTATCACCCCCCTCCCCTCTCATCCCCTTTTCCCTTCCTTTCTTGTAGGGCAAGATAAATTTCTACGCCCCATTGCCTGTGTATCTTATTTTTTAGTTGCATACAAAAACTTTTTTTGTTTTTGAACATCTGATTTTAAAACTTTGAGTTCCAAATTCTCTTCCCTCTTCCCTTCCCACCCACCCTCCCTAAGAAGTTGAGCAATTCAACCTAGGCCACACATGTATTATTATGTATAACCCTTCCACAATACTCATGTTGTGAAAGGCTAACTACATTTTGCTCCTTCCCAACCCATCCCGCTTTATTGAATTTTCTCCCTTGACCCTGTCCCCTTTCCAAAGTGTTTGTTTTGATTACCTCCACCCCCATCTGCCCTCCCCTCCATCATCCCCCCACCTTTTATTTTTTTTTTTTATCTTCCTCCCTCTTCTTTCCTGTGGGGTAAGATACCCAACTGAGTATGTATGGTATTGCCCCTCAGGCCAAATCTGATGAGAGCAAGGTTCACTCATTCCCCCCTCACCTGCCCTCTCCCCTCCTCCCATCGAACTGCTTCCTCTTGCCACCTTTATGCGAGATAATCCACCCCATTCTATCTCTCCCTGTCTCCCTCTCTCAGTATGTTACTCTCTCATCCCTTAATTTCATTTTATTTCTTTTAGATATCTTCCCTTCATCTTCAACTCACCCTGTGTCTGCTCTCTCTCTTTTACATATATATATATATATAAACACACATATATATACACATACATACATATACACATAGATACATACATACATACACATTCACTTATATATTTATATATACATAAACATATATATATATATATATACATACGCATATTCCCTTCAACTACCCTAATACTGAGGTCTCATGAATCATACTCATCATCTTTCCATGTAGGAATGTAAACAAAACAGTTCAACTTTAGTAAGTCCCTTGCAATTTCCGTTTCTTGATTACCTTTTCATGCTTCTCTTGATTCTTGTGTTTGAAAGTCAAATTTTCTACTCAGTTCTGGTCTTTTCACTGAGAAAGCTTGAAAGTCCTCTATTTTATTGAAACTCCATATTTTGCCTTGTAGCATGATACTCAGTTTTGCTGGGTAGGTGATTCTAGGTTTTAATCCTAGCTCCATTGACCTCCGGAATATCGCATTCCAAGCCCTTCGATCTCTTAATGTAGAAGCTGCCAGATCTTGGGTTATTCTGATTGGGTTTCCACAATACTCAAATTGTTTCTTTCTGGCTGCTTGCAGTATTTTCTCCTTGATCTGGGAGCTCTGTAATTTGGCAACAATATTCCTAGGAGATTTCTTTTTGGGATCTATTTGAGGAGGCGATCGATGGATTCTTTCAATTTCTATTTTGCCCTGTGGCTCTAGAATATCAGGGCAGTTCTCCTTCATAATTTCCTGAAAGATGGTATCTAGGCTCTTTTTTTGATCATGGCTTTCAGGTAGTCCAATAATTTTTAAATTATCTCTCCTGGATCTATTTTCCAGGTCAGTGGTTTTTCCAAGGAGATATTTCACATTGTCTTCCATTTTTTCATTCCTCTGGTTCTGTTTTATGATATCCTGGTTTCTCATAAAGTCACTAGCTTCCACTTGCTCCAATCTAATTTTTAAAGTAGTATTTTCTTCAGTGGTCTTTTGGACCTCCTTTTCCATTTGGCTAATTCTGCCTTTCAAGGCATTCTTCTCCTCATTGGCTTTTTGGAGCTCTTTTGCCATTTGAGTTAGTCTGTTTTTTAAGGTGTTGTTTTCTTCAGTGTATTTTTCAGTATTTTTTTGGGTCTCCTTTAGCAAGTCACTGACCTGTTTTTCATGGTTTTCTCGCATCCTTCTCATTTCTCTTCCCAATTTCTCCTCTACTTCTCTAACTTGCTTTTCCAAATCCTTTTTGAGTTCTTCTATGGCCTGGGGCCAGTTCATGTTTTTCTTGGAGGCTTTGGTTGTAGGCTCTATGACTTTGTTGTCTTCTTTAGGCTGTATGTTTTGGTCTTCTTTGTCACCAAAGAAAGAATCCAAAGTCTGAGACTGAATCTGGGCGCGTTTTCGCTGCCTGGCCATATTGCCAACCAACTAACTTGACCCTTGAGTTTTTCAGTGGGGTATGACTGCTTGTAGACTAACGAGTTCTATGTTCTACGTTTGGGGGGGAGGTGCCAGCTCTGTCCGAGCCGCACTCCTCCTTCCCCAAGAACCCCCAGTCCAGGCTGGACTTAGATCTTCAGCAGGCTGTTGCACTCCTGCTTTGATCCGCCACTTAATTCCTCCCACCAGGTGGGCCTGGAGCCGGAAGCAGCAGCAGCCGTAGCTGCCCCACCTCCGCTGCCCCCGGGGCTGGAAGCCGAACCGCGAACTCCTTCCACTCCCGCAGCTTTTCCCACTAACCTTCTCCGCAGTCTTTGGTGTTTGTGGGTCGAGGGGGTCTGGTAACTGCCACAGCTCACATATTCAGGGCGCTAGGGCCCCCTCCGCCCGGCTTCTGGTCTGGATCGTCCACGCCGCTCAGGCTGGGCTCTGCTCCACTCTGTTCCCAGCTCCCAGCTCCGTGTGGAATAGACCTCACCCAGAGACGATCCAGGCTATCCTGGGCTGGAGCCCTGCTTCCCTCTGCTGTTCTGTGAGTTCTGCCGTTCTAGAATTGGTTCAGAGCCATTTTTTATAGGTTTTTGGAGGGACTCGGGTACGGAGCTCACTCTAGTCCGTGCTTACCAGCCGCCATCTTGGCTCCGCCCCCCTACTCTAGATTTTAATACTCCTTGTGACACCATCCTCCAATTCCTCTGTTATTTTGGTCTTTGTTGAAGTGGTGGGTGGCCCTCATCCTCAATAAGGTCAATTTCTCACATGTACCTTTGAGCCTATCCTCTCATATCTTCTCTAGTATAGTTTCCCCCATAATCTTTGTCTTTAATCTTAATCTTTCCTTACATATTGGTTCATTCCCTGCTGTCTTAAAATCCCCAATTTTTCCAGCATTCTTAAAAAAATTCTCATGATCCTACCATCCCCTCAAACTATTGTCCTATATCTCACCTCCCTTTCACAGTCAAACTCCTAGAAAGAAGTTGTCCATATTTCTTGCCTCCACGTTTTTCCCCTCTCTCACTTATTTCTCAGTACCTTGCCATCTTCACTTATCTTTTCAATTTACTTAACTGAAACGGTTATCTCCATATTTACTAGTGATCTCTTACTTGGCAAATTCAAAGGCCTTTTCTCAAACTTCATCCTTCTTGAGCTCTGTAGCATGATAGTTGACCCCTAGCTACTGGTAGTTTCACCCAAATTATTTTGCATTTATTTTTAATATACTTACATGTATGTATGTCGCCTAGGCACACATGCCTCTCTCTCTCTCTCTCTCTCTCTACATATATATATATGCATGTATATATATATATATATATATATATATATATATACACACATGTACATGCATACAATGGTTTCCTTTATTAGACTGTAAATTCCTTGATGGCAGGTGTTATTTCATTTTGGTCTTTATGTGTCTAATACCTAGCATAGTGCCTGATAGAATAAGTGCTAAGTAAATGCATGTTGATTTACTGACCATCCTCTCCTCCAAGATTATCCTCATTTTTAATGACACCATGCTCTCTTGGTTCTCTTCCTACCTGTCTGATAGCTCCTTCTCAGTTTCCTTTGCTGGATCATTGTCTATCTTACATACTCTAACTGCAGATGTACACTAAGGCCCAGTCTTAGACTCTCTCTCTCTCTCTCTCTCTCTCTCTCTCTCCCCCTGTCCTCTTGGTGATCTCATTAACTCACATCAGTTCAGTTATCATGTCGTCCCTTCCACTGGTCCAGATCTCATCCACAGGGCACAGCAAAAATGGGCACACTACTTACTTCCAAAATCTGATGAGCCAGGCCCTTCCACAATTCAAAGGCATACATGGCTGCTCAAACCACTTGAAAAAGTAGAGAGTCACCACCTACAATGGAGGACTACTAGCCTTTACCATCTGCATGGCCACTTCATCTTTCTGATGGAATACCATCTGACCTACCAATATACCCTTAGGACCCTTGGACCCTTCTGTACATCCTATAGCAACAGGAGTCTATGCCATAATTTGTAGACTATAAGTAAGGGAATGATTCAACCATCGACTATGCCATATTTGGAGTTAAACTTGGTTGGGGGTGAATGCATTGTGGCAACTGCTTTAAGGACTGAGTGGTTTAGAAAAGCATCTGTGGGTGTTGAGGGGAAATGCCTGTACCTCCTTTATTGCTGTAAAAGTTAATTGATATTAATTGGTTACATGGTAGTAGGGTCCTAATCACTGGTAGTTGATAATAGGGAGAAAGGGTAACCCTCAGGGTTACCTCTAGAATCTTGAGGAGGAGATGTAGCCAGCTCCTTCTGGGACCAGAATTGTCAGTGCAAATTGGAATTAGGATAATAACCTCCAGAATTTATAAACGCTACAATAGTATAGAGTGAAAAGAGAAGAGGGACTAAGATAGAATATTGTTATAGTTAGTGTGCACTACCTGGATCTTCAACTGGCAAAGGGGGCAATGAGTAATTGCACTTATAGGAGAAGCAGGGGAGAGTAGTGTTGAGAAATCCAGGAGGAGAAGGTGATAAATAGCATGGAATGCTACAGAAAAGTCAAGAAAGACAAGAGTTGAGAAAAAGTTTGGCAACTAAAACAAGTTTGGCAACATTTGGCAACTAAAAGATCATTGATAACTTTGGTGAGGACCACTTCACTTAAATGATGAGGTTGGAATCCAAATTGCAGAAGATTTAGAATAAATTTAGAAACGAAAAAGTTGGAGGCACTAAAATATGTCAGTAAATATGATGTTCCAGACCAAAACTACTTGATAACACTAAGGACCTAATTTTCAACAGGTCTTTCAAGTATAAGACAGGAAGATAAACTGTGAATATCATGTCTTTTTATACTACAACATATCGCTTCAGTCAGTCCATTGTTTCTGAACAACCTGGTTGATGTCAGCAGTGGGAGCCAAGTGAAATTTCTATACAACATGCTCTGTTACCTAGAGATGTAACTTTACTTGAAAATAATTAAACCTATCAATCTGAAGAGTGTCTTTGCCATCCCTGAATACCTCCTATAAACAATAGGAATTTTCTTGATCCTAGAACTGAAATATGAAGAAGTGGGGGTCAAAAGTCAATTTGTTAAAACAAGCAAACAGAAGCCTTTATCGAACTATTGCTGATTAAGAGTTGTTCTTTTTTAAATGTTTAACTGGTCAGTACAGTTTCAGAGACAAATTTACTGGGTTTATACACAGGCAGCCTAATTTCCGTGCTGATTGTTGAGTTTTGATGAGAGATAAGGTTTTAAATTTTTATCATTATACAGTATGATTCATCTGTTATGCCTCACTTAGTGAATTGCTTATTTTGTTTTGAAATGAGAATTTAATTATTGGAATCAGCTGCACAAGAAAAAAAAATTCAGGCATACTAGTTTCACCACCCCAGAAATTCTACCATTAGCTGTGCCCATGCTTATTAATATGCTTGGATTGGAATTTATTAAGCAATAATTCCTACTAATCAACTGATGATGTGTTATAATTGTGCTCATTTGGAGACTGGAGGTCATGTTTGCAAAAGACAAACGGTACCATCTTTAGGGTTTTTTTATTGTGTCTTGTTTTTTAGTCATTTTTCAGTCATCTCTCACTCTTCGTGACCCCATTTAAGGTTTTTTTGGCAAAAGATACTGGAGTGGTTTGCCATTTCTTTTCTCCAGCTCGTTTTACAGATGAGGAAACTGAAACAAAGAGGGTTAAGTTACTTGCCCAGGGTCATACAGCTAGTAAGTATCTGAGACCAGATGTGAACTCATGAAGTTGAATCTTCCTAACTGCAAGCCTGGCACTTTACCCACTGTGCCACCTGGCTGCTCCTCTTTTATTGTATGGCCTCTTCAAATTCCTGGGCACTACTGAACATAAAAACACAGGTCACTATACCATTAGTTGAGTTTATTCAGTATTGGAAGGCATCTTTTCTGAATGGTGGTATTCTTGTATAAATTTGGAAATGCATATGCTTTGGATAGTAGCTCAGATCTTTTATTCAGCAACAGCTCCTTAAAATGCTTTTCTTATTTTTTTAAATTTATTTATTTAACATATTTAGTTTTCAGCATTGATTTTCACAAGTTTGAATTACAAATTTTCTCCCCATTTCTACCCTCCCCCCACTCCAAGATGGCATATATTCTGGTTGCCCTGTTCCCCAGTCAGCCCTCCCCTCTGTCACCCCACTCCCCTACCATCCCCTTTTCCCTTCCTTTTTTGTAGGGCAAGATAAATTTCTACACCCCATTGCCTGTGTATCTTATTTTCTAGTTGCATGCAAAAACTTTTTTTTTTGTTTTTGAACATCTGTTTTTAAAACTTTGAGTTCCAAATTCTCTCCCCTCTTCCCTTCCCACCCACTCTCCCTAAGAAGTCAAGCAATTCAACATAGGCCACATGTGTATCATTATGTATAATCCTTCCACAATACTCATGTTGTGAAAGACTAACTATATTTTGCTCCTTCCCAACCCATCCCCCTTTATTGAATTTTCTCCCTTGACCCTGTCACCTTTCAAAAGTATTTGTTTTTGACTACCTCCACCCCCATCAGCCGTCCCCTCCATCATCCCCCCCACTTTTTTTTTCTTCTTCCCTCTTCTTTCCTGTGGGGTAAGATTCCCAATTGGGTATGTATGGTATTCCCTCCTTAGGCCAAATCTGATGAGAGCAAGGTTCACTCATTCCCCCCTCACCCGCCCTCTCCCCTCCTCCCACAGAACTGCTTCCTCTTGCCACCTTTATGCGAGATAATCCACCCCATTCTATCTCTCCTTATCTCCCTCTCTCAGTATGTTGCTCTCTCATCCCTTAATTTGATTCTGTTTCTTTTAGATAGCTTCCCTTCATCTTCAACTCACCCTGTGTCTACTCTCTCTCTCCCCCCACCTCTCTCTCTATATATATATACACATAGATATATACATACATACACATTCACCCATATATATACATAAACATATATGTATGCATATTCCCTTCAGCTACCCTAATACTGAGGTCTCATGAATCATACTTGTCATCTTTCCATGTAGGAATGTCAACAAAACAGTTCACCTTTAGTAAGTCCCTTGCAATTTCTTTTTCTTGTTCTTTTTCTTGATTACCTTTTCATGCTTCTCTTGATTCTTGTGTTTGAAAGTCAAGTTTTCTATTCAGTTCTGGTCTTTTCACTGAGAAAGCTTGAAAGTCCTCTATTTTATTGAAAATCCATATTTTGCCTTGGAGCATGATACTCAGTTTTGCTGGGTAGGTGATTCTAGGTTTTAATCCTAGCTCCATTGACCTCCGGAATATCGTATTCCAAGCCCTTCGATCTCTTAACGTAGAGGCTGCCAGATCTTGCGTTATTCTGATTGTTTCTGTATTCTGATTATTCTGTATTTCCACAATACTCAAATGGTTTCTTTCTGGCTGCTTGCAGTATTTTCTCCTTGATCTGGGAGCTCTGGAATTTGGCGACAATATTCCTGGGAGATTTCTTTTTGGGATCTATTTGAGGAGGCGATCGATGGATTCTTTCAATTTCTATTTTGCCCTGTGGCTCTAGAATATCAGGGCAGTTCTCCTTGATAATTTCTTGAAAGATGATATCTAGGCTCTTTTTTTGATCATGGCTTTCAGGTAGTCCAATAATTTTTAAATTATCTCTCCTGGATCTATTTTCCAGGTCAGTGGTTTTTCCAAGGAGATATTTCACATTGTCTTCCATTTTTTCATTCCTTTGGTTCTGTTTTATAATATCTTGATTTCTCATAAAGTCACTAGCTTCCATTTGCTCCAATCTAATTTTTAAAGTAGTATTTTCTTCAGTGGTCTTTTGGACCTCCTTTTCCATTTGGCTAATTCTGCCTTTCAAGGCATTCTTCTCCTCATTGGCTTTTTGGAGTTCTTTTGCCATTTGAGTTAGTTTATTTTTTAAGGTGTTGTTTTCTTCAGTATTTTTTTCAGTATTTTTTTGGGTCTCCTTTAGCAAGTCATTGACTTGTTTTTCATGGTTTTCTCGCATCCTTCTCATTTCTCTTCCCAATTTTTCCTCTACTTCTCTAACTTGCTTTTCCAAATCCTTTTTGAGCTCTTCCATGGTCTGGGACCAGTTCATGTTTTTCTTGGAGGTTTCTGTTGTAGGCTCTTGCACTTTGTTGACTTCTTTAGGCTGTATGTTTTGGTCTTCTTTGTCAGCAAAGAAAGAATGCAAAGTCTGAGACTGAATCTGGGTGTGTTTTCTCTGCCTGGCCATATTCCCAACCAACCAACTTGACCCCTGAGTTTTTCTGTGGGGTATGACTGCTTATAGACTAGAGAGTTCTATGTTCCACATTTGGGGGGGAGGTGCCAGCTCTGCCACAGCAGCACTGCTCCTTCCCCAGAACCCCCAACCCGGACGGGGCTTAGATCTTCAGCAGGCTGTGCACTCCTGCTCTGATCCACCACTTAATTCCTCCCACCAGGTCGGCCTGGGGCTGGAAGCAGCAACAGATGTACCTGCCCCACCTCCGCTGCCCCCGGGGCTGGAAACCGAACCGCGAACTCCTTCTACTCCCGCAGCTTTTCCCACTAACCTTCTCCGCAGTCTTTGGTGTTTGTAGGTTGAGAAGCCCTGGTACCTGCCACAGCTCACTGATTCAGGGCGCTAGGGCCCCCTCTGCCCGGCTCCCGGTCTCTTTGGTCCACCCCGCTCAGGCTGAGCACTCCACTCTGTTCCCAGCTCCCAGTTCCGTGTGGGATAGACCTCACCCAGAGACCATCCAGGCTGAACTGGGCTAGAGCCCTGCTTCCCTCTGCTGTTTTGTGCATTCTGCCGTTCTAGAATTGGTTCAGAGCCATTTTTAATAGGTTTTTGGAGGGACTCGGTAGGGAGCTCACGCTAGTCCCTGCTTACCAGCCACCATCTTGGCTCTGCCCCTTAAAATGCTTTTCAAAAGAAAGATGTTAGATATTGTTAAAGCTGGCAATTGCCCTCTAAGTCCAGGTTCTTATATATAACTGTGGAGCTTTAAAAAACAAACCCAGAAACATAAAAAAAAATAATGAGTAGGAAGTTCAGTGGCCAAGTGAAAGTGTTTAGTCATTTTCAACATGCCCTTTGCCTTTGTTTTATATAGGTGTTCCTGTCTGCTGTAGCCATTTTGGTTCTCACAAAAGAGGTGGACTGACCAGGAACACTAAAGGGATAGGCCTTTGTTACAGGAACATATGAATGCTTTAAGACCTAATTTGAGACTAGGAAATGGGGGGAGGTCAGAAAACAGAGGTGCATGGCAAAAAATTGCAGTTAACAGAGAGACAAAGATATGTCTAGGATCCCTGTTGTCAGACAGGTGCTTTAATCGTCAGGTAGAGGATCAGTGATCCCTTGAAAGGCGATCTTGTGTACTTGGCGTATTTAGGTTAGGCCAAGCCATAATCACTCTTTCCAGTTAGGTGGAGAATCTCCTAGGTTCAATCTTCACCATTCAGCAGTAGTAGCTGAGGGCCCAGAAGTAAACAGAGGGACAGAGTCTCACATAGACATATTAGGATTGGTCTCCCATCTTTGATAGGCTAAGCGGGATAATAAAAAAGGATGCAATGGGGGGGTATGCAAGTTTCTAGAAAAGAACAGATGGAAGGAATGATACTAGACAGGAAGAAGGAGAATGTTTAGAGTAGCCAATCACACTTGAGGTTTAAGGATCTGAAAGTACTGTCTGAAACCAAAGGTTTTCACACTCCTACATTACCTGTTTCTGAAATTCAAGATGATGAAGCAAAGCAGGCCAGGTTCTAAGGAGAACTCTTACTATATATATTTTTGTTTGTAATCAATCCCCCTTCAGTCTAAAAATAATCCCTCTAAGAAAGAAAAAACAGTTTACAATTGCAATTATGTCTTCATGTAGTTGGATCAAAAGTTGGATCAAATCATATTGTTGAAATGACTCTCCTGTCCTTCAGACAATGTATCGGTAGACCTAGTAATAATTCATTCATTTCATTCATCCAAATGATATTTGAGTTTCTACAATTTGCAAGGTATTTTTGCAGTTTTTCATATTGTCACATAATAGTATACATCTATAAAAGGTGTGGGGATCCTTTTCAAATATCTGTGATTTACTGTTACATCTAGGAGGAAATTTGGGAGTTATCAGCAAACTCTGCAAAGTTAATACTACAGACATTACTATTCCCATTTTACAGATGAGGAAACTGAGACTGAGAGAAGCTAAATGACTTGCCTAAGATCATACAACTAGTATTTAGGAGAAGCAAGATTTGAATCTAAGTTTTCTTGGTTCAAAGTCCAGTACTTATTATACTCAGCTACCTCTCAGGTAATTTATAGCTAAGTTTGGGAAACCATTTTGCCTCCAAACGTATAGACTCAGTCTAAATCAATAACCCTACAAACATCTATAACTGTTTTCAGTAATGAAACGAGCTGATGTCAATTGTGGAAGTTTACTGCTGGGTTTAATTTTTTTTTTTTAGCCAGCTTATCAGGTGTTCTGCATCATCTGTCCCTAGGACTTTCTATTCGTCTTTTTGAGGATGGGATCTCTAGTTTCTCTAAAGCTGAAGTTATTACTTCAAGAGAGTCATTGGGTATTTTACTGGCGACGAAACTAGAAGAATAGAGGGTCACTAACCTCACTGTCTCATAGAGCAGATTCATTTGAAAAGTCAGTATAACCATTAACAAAACATTATCACAAGGAGAACTTTAAATGCCACTAGTATTTCTTAACTAGACATTTAATATGTAAACCATATAGAAGTGGTAGAGCCAATAAGTACAGTGAGCTTCTAATGCCTCCAAACAGATCTAGAAAACATTTTGTGAAAAGAAAAAAAACATTGGATCACTTTTCTAGCCCAAGTCAGCATAGAGAGGTAAAGGTCTACAGACGCTGGGGGGCTGGTCAGGAGTGCAACGTGCGGAAAAAAAAATGTACACCAGGGCAAGAAGTCTCAGATCCAGCACAGAGGGGCCTAAGCTCGTGTATGAACAGGTGGAAATGAAAGCTGTCACTCACTGCCAAGTTCTGGGTCATAGATTCAGTGTGGATTGAGGAAGACACGTGCACCTAGGGATGACATTCCAGGATAAGCAGTTATAGGATCCTAGACTGATTCCCAAAGTCGGGAAGTAGGTTTTGAGAGTGAGCAAACAAAAAAAATCTCACAGTTTGTTGACAGAGACGCTCAAGACCCAAACCCAGCAGAGAATAATGCCAAAACATCTATAAGCAAAGCATGAAAGAAAAACACAACTTAGGCACAAATTCAACTAGAATTTCTTGAGGAGATAAAGAGGGAGTCAAAATGAAATGAGAATACTAGAGGAAAAATGAAAAGAAAAAAAGCTATAGAAGAAAGATTTGGAAAGGACGTTAACAAGTTTGTCATGAGAAGCCCAAAATCTTGCCCAAGTAACAAATACTCTGAAAACTAGAATGGACCAAATAGAAGGTTTTCATAGATTCATAGGACAATAAGATATATTAAAACAAAGTCAAAGAACTGAAAAAAATGGAAGAAAATATACAGTATTTTATAGTAAAAACAATGACCCAGAATCAGATCAAGAAGAGAGATATAATTTTAAAAAATCATTGGAATAGCTAAAAGCCATAACCCCCCAAATAAAAAGAGCCTCAATATACTATCTTATGAAATCTTAAAAGAAAACTGCCCAGATATCTCAGAACCAGAGGACATAATAGAAATAGAAAGACTTTACCTATTGTGTCCTGAAGGAAATCTCAAAATGAAAACTCACAGGAACATTATAACCCAGATCCATAACTTGCATGTCAAATAAAAGAATGCTATAATCATCCAGAAGGAAAATAATTCAAGTACCAAGAAGCCATAATCAGGATCACAAACAGTTTAACAGTCACCACCATAAATAAGCAGAAGCTTGGAATGTGTTATTTTAGAAGGCAAAGGACATAGGATTACAAATAAAAATAATTTATCCAGTCAACTGAGTATAATCCTATAGGGGGGAAATAGATCTTTAATGAAAAAGAGCATTTCCAAGCATTCCTGATGAAAAGAACAGAGTTGCATAGAGACCTTGAAATACAAACATCGGAGGCAGGGGAACCATAAAAAAGCAAACATGAATGAAAAATCATAGACATCTAAATAATGATAAACTGTTATCATCCAAGAGATGATAAATGAATCTCCTCTGAATTCTTTTGTCATTTTTTAATGTTTCGATGATCTTAAAAGGACAGAAAACAAAGGAGAAGAGGAGTATACTGAGGTGAAAAGGGAGAGGAAGTTGAGGAAAAATGATCATAATTGGGGTGTTCAAGTAGAGATCTACAAACAAGAAGGAAGAGGTAAGGTAAGCTAACAAAATGAACTAGTCAAAGCAAGGAAGAACACACACAGTTGGGTAAATTTCCTTAAATGGAAAAATAGTAGGGAAATGGGGGAAGGGAGAAGAGAGAATAAAAGGAAGACTAAATTAAGGGAGGTATTAACCTGGATATACAAAAGATATTTATAGCTCTTATGGTGGCAAAGAATTGGAAACTGATCATTTGGAGAATGGCTGAACAAGCTGTGGTATTTATAATGGTCTAGAATACGATTGTACTGTAACGGTGATTAAGGATGGTTTCAGAGAAACCTGAGAAGACTTGTATGAACTGATACCAAATGAAGTGAGCAGAAGGAAAACAATTTACACAATGACAATAATATTTTAAAGACAAATGACTGAAAAATTTAGGAACTCTGATCTGCGTAATGACCAATCTTGATTTCATAAGACTAATAATGAAATATACTACCTACGTCCTGATAGAGAAGGGGAAGTCTCAGAAGACAAAATGATACTTCCCTCCTACCCCAGGTATGGCCAGTATGGCCAGGAAATTTGTTTTCCTTGAATATTTATAATTGAGGTTTAGTTTTTCTTTCTTTAAGAGAGAGGTAAGAGGGGGAAAAGGCTGATTTTTATTGATTGAAAAAATATTTAGAAAATTAAAGAAAAATAAATCGTAATGGCAGTTCTGACGTCCTGGATTGCAGTATTATAGGGCTAGAGAAAGCAGGAATCTCTGAAGCCAGCCAGTTAAATCTCTCTGTTTTACAGCAGAGGAAACTTAGGGCTACAAGTATGTTAAGTGACTTACCCAAAGTCACACAGATAGTTAAATATCATAGGCAAGATCTGAACCCATATTCTTGACTCCAAGTTTAGTGCTCTTTCTACTATACCATTTTTCTCTGTGGTATGTTTCCTTAAGTTAATATAGTCTAGCCTATTTATTTAAGATTGACTAGTTTTAAATGGTAAGCAATGTAAATGATTGTATAAAAGCTGAAGAAGCCTTTCCAGCATAGTGCCAGGCACTTAAATCATATCACGGACCAGTTAAAGACAATAGTTCGGAACTAATCCTGATATTTGGGGTTTGGGAATTTATGGGGTTTTTGCACATTCATTTTATGCATGCCACTGAGTGATCCTCAAATAGAAAAATTTTTTTGCAAATATTGATTTGAGTATAAATGTAAGATATTAATTGCATAGAAAACCTATGCTTTAAAAATGTGGAAAATGACAAGTATGGCAGATTTTAGAATTGTGAAAACATTTCCACCTCTGAATTATATGATGAAGTCAGGTGTAATTTAAACTATGAAAGGATTGTCTGATGTATAGGACAATGATACCTTTATTTTTATTTATTAGACAATAGTTAAATGCTATTTCTCAGAGTTTCATATTCCCTAAAATGATTTCTAAGAGCTCTTGTTGCAGATTTTCAGCAAAGCATTAGATGGCAGTGTTCACATGAGTTTAGCAGGGGATTCACTGCGGTAATTTTTATTGTATAAGCCTATAAATTCCTTCATTGTAGATTTTATACAGCTCTGACTAGAGTATTCCCATTTTTGCTGAACTCCCTCTGTGGCTTTAAATGGAAACAAAGAGAAAAAATGTTTTATAAGAATGTTGTAGCCAAAGGATATCTTGTGACCTATAATCTTGTCCTATATCTTTTTAGAATCCTTTCAGTTATGTTGTTTATGCAACGAGATATGAGACTAGAAGGTTGTTCTAATTAATGCCTTTTCAGGTATGTAAAATTATCCAAGACAGAACCAGCAAAGGCTTTTGGAAGATCTAAGTTGTTCATAGCTTAGTCAAAAAACATTTAATTTCTTGGTTATTAAGAAAATTATGTGTGGAATTCAGGGGTCCCTTCACACATCAGACCCTCCTGAGTTATTCTAGAATCAAGGTAACTCGAGGTCAGCTTCTATTCAAAACCATAGCTCAGAAGACCCCAATATGTTTACTGCAGCAAATCAAACAGAAATGCAACGTAAGCGACAAAGAGAGAGTCTCCTTGTGTACATATAAGATATTATCTCCCATATGTTAGCATGCCACCAGTAAAGACTGCAAACCCATAGAGAACATATGTTGCCAAGGAACATGTATGAAGGACACAAGGAAAAGATACGTATGGCCAAAGCACGTGAAAATCTGGGACAATTCACACCTCTGATATTGAGTTGCCAATATATCATTTTCTGCTGCTCTCTGTTGGACGTAGTATTATCTTTGTTGGGCATCATCTTTATGCACTGGTCATTGTGTCACATAAACTGGGTACCTCTATTGGTCTTGTGGTCACTGATCATCTCTCTGTTTACCATCTGCTAAACTTTAAATATTTATCCTCTTCAGGGCTGTTACTGTCTGCTACCATCTTATTTTTATTTAGTTGGTTTTTTTTCAGTCGTGTCTGACACTTCATGACCCCATTTGGAGTTTTCTTGGCAAAGATACTGGAATGGTTTGCCATTTACTTCTCCAGCTCATTTTGCAGATGAGGAAACTGAGGCAAACAAGGTTAAGTGACTTGCCCAAGGTTGCACGGCTAGTAAATGTCTGAGGAGTCTTCCTGACTCTAGTTTGGCACTCTATTCTCTGTATGACCTAGCCTCTACCATCTACTGCTGAGTAATAGCTACCAAGGCTCTCCTTATTAAGGGAAACTTATTTTGCATAAGGTTCTGAGAGGTTTCTAAGGCATGGTAGAGAAATCCAGAGTACAGTCTAGTGAGGGGAAAAAAGTAATAGCTCCTTCTCACTCCCTTTACCCCACAACGTTACACTTTTTTTTTTTTAACAACTGATGTCTCCACTTCTATAATTTCTACTTTTCCTGGCCTCTTAATCTCTTCTAAATCCTCTGCAATCTGACTTCCAACCTTACTCAACTAAAACTGCTCTCTCCAAAGTTACCAAGGATCTCTGAATTGCCAAATCTAATGAACTTCTTACAATCTTTCATCTTTCTCAATCTCTCTGAACCCTTTGATACTAACCCTGCAGATCATTCAGTCGAGCAGCAGTAGCCCTGTGCTAGAAAAAGGATTGTTGACTAGTTAGAATCAGTATGGTATGGTGGCCAGGAGGAAACATGTACTGGAGCAGTGGCTTCTGGCGCTCAGTAGCAAGCTTAGCAGACACATAGTATATTTATACTTGTTCTCGGTCATCTCCTCACCCATCAGGGGTACCAGTTCTTTCCCATTGTTGACAGAATAGAGCTGTGTTTCAGAAAGCAAGAATCCCATGAGTTTAGTAAACACAAAACAATACACATCCCTCCTTTGCTGGAACCAGAACTGCCCACTAGTCACAAGGCAGGAAGATGAAAACGCCTGGTTTGTTGATACTCAGATAGATTTTCTCATGTCACTTTTGGAAAAGATCCAAACACTTTTTGCCACTAATGAAAGAGGAGACTCTTATCACTACCATCCTTGATATAATTAAAAAAAATAAAAATAGCATTAAAGAAACAAAGATGGAAAGAGCAATTAGACTAAACCATGTGTGCACAGAAGTAAGTGCTGCCAGAGATACAAACTGAAAGGTATCAAGGTATCTAAGAGGGTGGCTATGCCAAAACCTGTTTCCACCTAGATTGCACATTGTTTCTCATCACTCCATCTATGTTTTAGTTAAACTGACCTACTGGCTGTTTCTTATACACCTTATAGCTCTGTGCTTTTTGTACAAACTATTATTTCCCAAGTCTGGAATGCCCTCCCTTGTCAACTCTACTTAAAAACTTTCACTCTCTTTGAGGCTCAGACCCCACAGTACTTCCTTTAAGACGCCTTTCCTAATTCTCCCGATTGTTTGTGATCTCCTAAAAAGATCTATTTATACTTATTTTCTACTTATCTTGGATTTTCTTGTCTATGAGTGTATTATATTCCCCTAGTAGAATGTAAGCATCCTGAAGGCGGGGCAATCTAATTTTCTTCCTTATATCCCCAGGACCTGGCACATAGTAGGCTTTCAATAAATGTTGAGAGATCTAGAGGAAGTGCCTTAACACAGTAGGCAGACCCACTGTGAAGGATATTCTGGAGGATGCAGGCAATAGTTACCATATGGCAAAGTTTGGCTCCATCGCAGAGCCATTGAATTATTAAGGAAGTATTATTATTTCATAGGGAAAGACTGATAAAATATCACTCTACATTTTGTTAAAAACTACTTAATCAACCTTGAAAGAAGTATACTATTTAAAATTGGAGTTTAAAGCAGCCAATCTATTTGTAATGATAGATGAATTTTGGAGGGTTTTTGACATCTTTTATGCTGCATAAATTATTGATTTAAATCAAACTATCTTTGCAACCTTGAGCCAATTGTTTTGATGAAAAGTCAGATTGCTCCTTTTACTTCAAAGTCATGGAACATCTAAATTAAAAGTCTTTGAAAGTGGAGAGTGGGTCAAAAAGAGCAATCTTTCACAGCTTGGATTTTCTCAGTAAACTTGTACTGAATTTTTACTACTTGATTATAGGCTTTATTTCATTTCCTCATTTTATATGTATACATAAGAATATATCCTCTGTAACATTCAGTTATGACAGCCAAATGCAATGCAGCCCAGTTTAAAAGGCAACAGCTCTCTAAACTTTTTTCACAGGACATCTAATCTATTTTCACTTTCACAGAATGAAATTTCCTCTTTGTAATAGTAATAATAATGTCATTCTGAACCTTTCACTCTTATGTGATTTAAGGGAAAAAAAAGAATTTTCATGTAGAGTTCATGTTCTATGTGGCCTACATTTCAAAACCAATAAAAGATATACAAGAAGTATAAACCAGCATTGCAAATATTAATGCTATATGCTTGTTTTCTTTCAAACCTCATAAATGTAATTTACTTATATTGTGCTGTATTACTCTTATTTGCTGAACAGACTGAGCAAGTACTCAAGAGAGATGGAAGAACACTGGGAGAAAAACAGTTCATATTAGCACAATGTTAAGCTCATTGAGGGCAGGCACTGTCTTATATTTGCATTTAGAATCCCTGTGCTAGTATGGTGCTTGATACATATCAGTGTATGATATATACAATCAATGTTTATTGATTGACTGATACTAAACTAATTTTGCAAAAACTTCTTAATACAGTTTCAATAAATGAGAGACTGTCCCCAAAACATTCAACATTTTTTAAACCACAAAATTTGCTTCTGGAGGACAACAGACAAAAGGATAATTTTCTTTGCATGGTTGGAGAAAAACAAAAGTGTTTGAAATATGAAGAAGCAAGTCATGAAATACTAGGAGGCTTCAGTCCTTTTGTATTTCCTCTGTATTTTAAATAATTTAAAAAAGACAGGCTTAGTGCTTGTTTTACCTACAGTTGCAAAATTTACCAAGAGATTGGGAGGGGACATTTTTTTCTTCCAAAAGCAATTCAAGATGAAAACTGTCACTCTCATGCTTTATTCAGAAGTTTTGGTATGCTGTTTGGAATATGTACAATTATTTTTTCCATAAATCTGAATCAACTCTGCAAATAAAGAAAATTAGAAAAATAAAAAAAGCTTTAGTTACCATTAAAGAAAAAGATTGTGCATGAGTTATGAGATCAAAATTTTCAAATTTGTATCAAAAGACATTACTTATCCCCAAGACTCAGTTTTATATAAATGGCAGCAGGGAGCATGCTCACAACCCAAATAAGAGGGCATAGACATCCCTCCATCTTGCCTCAGGAAGCCCCCTGCCCACATACGCTGGATTAAATTCTTACCTCTTCTGAAAACACATTCCACATAATCATTTAGTTGCCAAATCTTGCCATTTCTATATTCACACCACATTTTGGTTGAGAACTTCTCATTTTACACATAGCTCAGGCCACTATCTTACTTGGATCACTGAAATGTCCTCCCTACTTCAAGTCTCTTTCCACTCTAGTCTAGCTTCCACACAGCTGGCAAAGCGATTTTCATTAAGCATATCTCTGGCCCATGTCAATACCCTACTCAAACTTTGCTGGCTCCTTTTGGCCTTTAGGACAAAATATAAAATCTTCCATTTAGCGGTTACAGCCCTTTGCCTGGCCACAAACTACCTTTCCAGCCTCACTGAACATAAGAGTTTATATTCTTTGTTTTCAGCCTTTTCTTACTAAGACCCACCTATCCTACTCACAGCAGCCTTTAGCCAGTTTAATCCTTTGACCATAGTTAAAATGTAAATACAATTTGTGCTGGCATTGACTTTTCCATTTCCCCTGTTAGAGGTGATCCTAACACCAGCACCCTCTTAGTTCAAATACGTTGTTGGGATAAAACAACACATCATGAGTCATTGAACAGTTAACAAAAAGGTTTACTTTGCCCTAACACAGTAAGGATATTCATCAAGGATATAGTGGCACTTAGCTCCTATAGATGCAGCCTCCCTTATTTCCATATGGAACCACATCTGGTCAGCAGCGTGGGATGTGGTGACTTGTGTGATCTTTAGACATCTACCAAATCATGAGGCTATAAATCCATGTTGTTGAGGCTTTTGATGCCCTTAAGTGACCAGGAAGCTGTGCTAAATGAGGCAGGGGACAATCAGGTCTCAGGGACACTTTTGTTGCCTTTTAGAAAAAAATTCATCCCTGTTATTGGGAAATAGGGGAATCCTGGTGTTATCACATCCCTTAAACTAATTTAGGCAAGTGGTAGCATCTAGAAGGCATGCATGTATCAGGTACCAGATGATCTTGAATGATTTGTCTATCTTAGCCAACAAATTATGCATGCTTAAGCACATTGGGGAAAAATTTTATATCTCCATCCCTGGAGAATATAATATATTCCTGTGTTGAAGATCAGCTAAACTTCATATCAAAGTAGGAAAAGACATTAGAATGTGTGATTAACCTATTTAAACAGAATTTGTGGTCTGCTTTTCATGCAGTGGTATTGAGGAGACAAGTGTTCAAAGAAAGACTCCAGTGAGGAAGTCTGTGTCGTTCTCCAAAGGTGACATTAAAGATTTTCTCTTAGTGAAGCTACAGGAAGGGGATTCTGTGGTCCGGTGTTTTATTGGTAGAAGCGTGAGCTTTTCTGGGAAAACCTATAAAACTCAACTAGACCGCTAGGGTGAACGCCTTATATTCAACCTGCAATACACAAAGGGTAGTGAGTCCTGTAGCAGCCACCAAGGGATGCCTTGCAAGGGGATCCTGGAAATTGACATGAGAGATCATTCTAACTGGGGAAATGAGAGCTATAGCTCTTGGTTATCAGAGAGAAAGGAAAAGTGATCTCCTGTACTAGAACAAGAGCTGGGGTTCTAAATGACCCTAGGGAGGTCCCATTATACAACCTTGTAGGACTTGGGGAAGGGGATTATAATTCACTTGAAGGGGTGTATGATGTTTGATTCATTCTTCCTATCAATGAAACTTGCTTTGGGCATATTATGGCCAATACTAGCAAGTATGTGATTAGTACCATGTATTACTACGTCCACTTAATAGGTTCCCCCCCACACATTGGGGGGCTTAGGCTAAAATAAGTGGGACTTTTCCACTTGTGCAATTTCTTTGGGCAGTTTGTACCAGAGGATGTTTCTGTTTCAAGGGTAACATGTATAGGAAATAGATTCATTCTCTGAAGAGCCTGAAATGATCTGTCAAACTAAGCCAATATATACCTTGATTCTTGAATTCTTCATAAAGTAGGGTAAAGAGAAAGATATTTAAGATTATTTTGGAAAACAAGACAAATGATAGACTACTTAGGAACCTCATACATGTGTACTTGTGTGTATTGGACACAATCACTGTGTGGAGTCTATTTATTTGACTGCTTATTTATTACAAGGTGTTTTTTTCTTTCTTTCTCTTGGGTAATTGGGGGAAGGAATGGGGTGGAGTAAAGTTATCAATTGTGATGCCTACAAATAAAAAGAGAGAGACAGAGAGAGAGTGAGAGGCAGAAAGAGGACCATTATAAAGAAAAATACAGAGCAAACAGAAGAAACTTCAGAAGGAAGCCTAGACAAGAACTGCTTTTTAAAGTAATGTGCAGAATTTATTATATGCTTTAAAAAAGCAAGTGTTATAAAATATAGAAAAAAGGAAAATCCTCTTTTTTGTAGTCTATGTTTCTGATTTTTTGGTGTTTAAATTTAGAATATTAAAAAATCTGAACTGAGGGATTTATATTTAGTCATAGATTAAATAAAGAACCATGAGTTTATTGATTAGGGGAGTGATATGGTCAGAGCTACCCTTAAGGAAAAATGCTTTGTTAGCTGTGTGGAGAATGGATTAAAGTGGGCAGAGACTTGAGGCAGGTAGACCAATTAGGAGGATAGTGTAATAACAGAAGAGAGAGGTGATAAGGGACTGAACTAAGTTGGTGTGAGTAGAGAGGAGGGTTCGGGTGGGAGAGACTGCCATAGGAGGCAGAAACAGCAAGAATTGTCAACTGATTGGATATGTGGGATAAGGGAGATTAATGAGTTGAGGATAGCAACAAGGTTACAAGCCAGGTAATCTAAAAGAATAGTGATACCTTTAATAGAAAAGGAGAAGTCTAAGGGAGCATAGAACTGGGGGTAGGGAGGGAAAGAAGAATAATGAGTTCTGTTTTGGACATGCTGGATTTTGAGTATATCCAGCCTGAAATGTCTATAGCTTGTGATGCAGGACTCAAAATGGATATATAGATCTGTGAGTCATCTGGATGGAGATGATAATTAAACCCAGGGGAGCCTGATGATGTCACCAAATGAGAAAATATTAGAGAGAAAAGAGAAGAGGGATCAGGACAGAGCCTTAGGAAACATCCATAGTTAGGGGGTAAGATGTAAATAATGAGCCAGCAGGAGAGACTGAGGACTGGTTAGGCATGAGGAAAACCAGGAAAGATGAGTGATACAAAGACCCAGAAAAGAGAAAGTATCAAGAAGGGGAGGTTGGTTAACAATCTCAAATGATAGATCAAAAAGAATGAAGATTGAGAAAAACTATCATATTTGGCAATTGATATATCATTGATAATTTAGGAGAGAGCAGTTTCAGTTGAATTATAAGGTTGGAAGTCAGATTACAAAGGGTTGAGGTACGAGTGAGAGGAGAAGTGATACAGAGTATAAAGATCATATTCTAGGAGCTTGGCACAGAAAAGGGGGAGAGATACAGAATAATAGCTTGAGGGGATGATTCAGAATAGTCCTTTCTTTAAAGATTGAGGTATAGATAAACATTTCTTAATCACTTATCCTGTTAGGTTAGCAACCAATAGATGGAGAGAGGAATCAAGGACACATGTAGAAGGGTTGGCCAAGCTGATAAGTGAATTTTCAACTCTGAAAAAAGGGAACTGAACAAAAAAGGCATTGACTCTGATGATCAAAACGTTTGCCACAATGACATATCAATTAATTAGGACTTAATAAATGCTACTATGCACCAGGCACTGTGCTAGGCATATAAAGATAAGAGTGAAACAGTCCGTGTCCTTAAAGATCTTTTATCCTATTGGGCAAAACAACATATACAAAAGAGGCATGAGGTGATTTTGAGGGGAAAGTGCAAGCACTTGAGGTGAGAAAGAAAGGCATCATGTAGAAGGTGACATTTGCACATCATCTTGAAAGAGACTCAGGATTCTCAGAAATAGAAGTGAGTAGGGAGCACTTTCTAGGCATCAGGGACAATCACTGTAAAGGCATGGAGATGTGTGATGGAGTATTGTATATGAGGAAGAGTAATAAGAACAATTTGGATGGTAAGGTATGTGACAAGAAGTGATGTGTAATAAGGCTATCAAGGTAGTTGGGGCTAGGTGGCGAAGAATTTTAAGTGCCAAACAGGAGTTTATTTTTTATCCTAGAATAGGGAGCCACTGGAGTTTGAATAGAGGAAGGATGTGACATTTATCTTTTTTTTTCCCTCCAGGAAAATTACTTTAGTAGATTGCGGAGGATAGGTTGGTGTGGGGGAGAGATCAAAAATGGTAATGGCTGTATGATTAGAGAAAAGGGGGCAACTGGGAGAGATGTTACAGAAGCAGAATCAATAAGATTTAGTAAGTGATTGGGTATGTAGAGTATGAGTGAGAATTCATGGGTGACTATGATATGCAGTCAGATGGACAACTATATTGCAATAGATGTGGATATGGGTGCCAGGGTAGACACTACAAATAGGCAGTGAGTTGAATTCAGAATTGAATAGGAAGAAGGAGATAGATTCAATTGCCTTTGGGAAAATGCAAAATTCATTTAATGATCTACTTCAGGTGCAAATGCTTATTTAAAAAAAATAGCCTTCAAGTGAGCTGTATGTATCTAGTGTATACCATTGGAGTCTGAAGAACTGACATGAAAGGGAGGTACACGGGGAGGTGCGAACAGGCTGTAACAGAATACAAACAAGGAATGATGTAGGAGTAACTGTATAAAGTCTGTCTTCAAAGAAATGTACTAACATATTCTCCACTGGACAATTATGCCGTATAGCCATAGCAACACATTAACAAGCCTCAAATACCACTGTGGTAGAAGTGACACGTGAAGAGTTATTGAAGATCTATGGAAAGTAACTGAAGATTATATCAATATCTATCAAGTATGTTATTGTACATTATTAATCACTGAATGGGCATTGCCTCAGTCAAACTGAGACCTGGGGAAGACCTTAGCTTAAAAAGGGCACGGTCTCCCACTACATCCAAGGCCATCTCCAGTTGTCCAGGTTTATATCTTGTCACTGGACCTAGATGGCTCTGGAAGAGAGAGGGAGGCTGGTGACTTTTCACAGCACTCTCTCACTTAAATCTAATTTACTTTCTAGTCATAGCATCATCTTCCTGGTGCCATGGTCGTCTTAGAGAATGAAGGACAAGCAACAACAGAAAACAGTCTCCATATCACCCAATTACAGGCAACAAAAATGAAGCATGGAATGGAGTCCAGAAAATAAGTATACTAGAAATTCTGGATTCTATTCATTAGCAATTAAAAGAAAAAATTAAAAAAATAAAGATAACAAGGAATCAAAGCAGCTCAAGGAACAAAACAAACAATTCTACAATAAAAAAATTAATATAGAGGACTGAGAAGCAAAGAAACTAGATGAAAGAGTGAAGCCCCCAAAAAGAATCTGCTAAATTTCTGGTAATCTTTATGGTCACAAGAAATCCAGTGCAAAGGAAATTCAGTTTAGATTAAATAAGAAATAGAAAATGTACATACCATTAATATAGTAAACTATAGAACAGTTGTAACAAGGGAGGAGGCTAAAATTCTTATCTTTCAGAAAAAACTGAAAAATGATAGAGCATTATATGTCTGTCTCCAAAAGATGAGAACACCAATAATTACTCCAGATATAGGCCAATTACATGCTTATATATTATAGACTCACATTTGCGCCAGTTGTGGCAGGATAATGTGGGGGTGAGGGGGTTGTATGGTCCCTTTGGAGCTAGCATGTGAGCTCTCATTCCTACACAGGGACATAGCATTTTAGTCAGACCATTGAGGGTTCTACCTACCCCTGGCAGCACCCATGAGATGATATTTTAAGGCCAAGCTGGGATGCTAAAACTAGACAACTGCAGAATGCTGTCACAAATGTGGAAAGCACTTTGGAGAGCTCTGCCAAATATTTGTACCTATGAGTATAAAATTGCCAGAGCATGAGATAAAGCAGACTCTTGTGAATGAAACCAACACCTATACCTCTGCTTAACTCTAAATTTAAAGCATAGCTTGAAAAACTTTGCTGATGAGTTTGCCAAACTTTAGGTTTATAAGAGAAACAGATTGGAAGATTTGAAGCCAAAGTAGTTGAATCTATGAAAACTCGTGGAGCCGGAATAAAAATGAAATGAGATTATCTCAAAGCAAAAAAATAAAAAAGAGCCATAGATCAGCATGTCATATAATAAACTAGACTGAATTACAGTGAGCTTTAGTGGATGTCACCTGAATAAGTTGTCATCAATAGTTGTACAGACACAGCGCTGACACACAGAAAATAAAGGCTATAAAGGTCACTGGGATTTACCACCTGCCTTGCCATTGCAACCTCTTGATTACTAGATCTTACTTTTGCTTTGCCACTGTACGCTCCCCCCGCCCCGCCCCAGATCCACAGAGCCTTACCCTGCCACTCCACCTATTTCCCTTGGGCTTTGGCATCTGAACTTCCACTAAGCCTTACGAAGTGCTGGGCCTTTCCATTGGCTCTGCACCCGAATCTTCTTAAAAATGTGTAGTTTCCTCCATTGGAATGTGAGTTCTTGGACTGTCTCAATTTTTTGTTTGCATCTTTACTGTTTAGCATAGTGCTATTCATATAGTATTCATCCAACATATATTTTAAACAAATAATTTATAACCTATATCATTAATGGAAGAAAACAATATATTGGCTGAATATTGGCAGAAAGAAAGGGTTTGCTCCAAAATCCCAGGAACATTTTAGCAGTTTGTTCCTTATTGAACAAACTGAGCAAAAATGCCATAAAATATATACTGCCTTTATTGATTATCACAAAGCTTTTGACTCAAGTCTGCACACAAGCTTATTCAAATACTAAAAAATATATAACAGATCCAAATGTAGTGAAAATGCTAGAGTATTTGATGACCACATTGAAAACTTCTGTTTAAAACATGTTAACAGCACAATGTTGCCAATAACAATTGATATAACAATTTATCTATTGCATTTTTCAGGGATGCAATTTAAGTCCAGTATGGAGAGTGGGGGTGGGGGTGGAATAAACATTTACATAGCATTGTGTATGTGCCAGGCATTGTGCTAAATGTTTTTTCAAACACTACCTCATTTGATCCTCACAATAACCCTGCAAGGTGGCTACTATTATATTAATTTTACAGCTGAGGAAATTGAGGCAAACAGAAGGAAGTTAAGTGACTTACCCAGGGTCATACAGCTAATAAGTACCTGAGGCCAAATGGAACTCAAGTCTTCCTGACTCCAGACTCAGTCCTCTATCTACTATATCACCAACTGCTTCTAAATATAGTTCTAACCATACATTATTTTTTTTCCTAAATAGGACTAAATATGGCTTTTAAATTAAAATAGAATCAAACCAAAACAGCTTATTAATTGATAGACATGAATGATGTTAAACTAGATGATTTCCCTAGAAGACACATTAGACAACTCTTTCAACTCTTGGAATTCTCCATTGATTTTGACTCAACAGATGTAAAAATCTTATCATATGTCAAGGAATCAGAGACTTAAGGCCTTGGACTTGAATCCAGAGGTCAAACTGACCTAATGGATAAAAGTAATGCTGCTTAGTACATAGAAAACAGTAACAGGATAGTATCTTCTCTAAGTTCATTTTTATTTGAATTCCACTGAAGAAAATGGAAACATTTTTTCCTATAATAGTAATAATACATGAAATTTCTATAGTGCTCCAAATTTTTGCAAAGAGCTTTATATGCTTCCTTCAATATTCCACTCAAATCCTACCTTCTATAGGAAACCTTTTCATATTCCCTCAACTGCTACTATCTTCTCTTCTGAGATTGCCTTCTTTCTACACTGCCTATTTCTGGTACTAAAGTGTCTAGGTACTGTGTATACCTAGTAATTTATGTTGCCTTTTTAATTACAATGGAATCTCATTGAGGGCAGGGATAGTTTTTGCATTTTTTTTATTTATTTGTATCCCCAGTCCTTTGCACAGGGCCTGGCATATAGTAAATATTAGAAAATGCTTATTGACTTTTCAGTCTTAATTAGAGAATAGTAGATGAGACCTATGAAAGCTACCTTTCCTAATTCCTTAGTCTGTGATTAGGTTTGCAGTAGCTCAAATGGATCTGGATTTGCCAGTTTCTAAAGAAAAAGATTGAGTCTTCACTGATATACTTGTTCCATTCATTTTGGCTGTGTGAGAGGGACCCAAACTTTATCCTTCAAGATCAAAGACTTAGATAATAGAAATAGGCATACAAATATATTTGAAGGCATGAAGGGCAATAACCCAATAACCCAAGTGAATTATATGGAAAATGGATCTTATATTTCTGAAATAGATTGAAAAGCTGACTCTGTTAAAAGTAGGTTGACCCAGTGGTCTATGAACCACATCTAAGGTTAAATAAGAGACTGTCAGTAGAAAGGCTTGAGTCTTGTAATGCTGAATCACAATGCAAGACAACAGCAAGGGCACTTTCCTTAGCATTTCCTAAATGGTTCATTTTAACTCCTGTGGTGCTGTGGGAAGACTGCTTCCTAAAGTTTGTCAGCTAGAATGAGGCACTGAAAGGAACGTTGGACTCAGAATGAGGAAGACCCGAGTCTGAATTCAGTCCGACACTTTTTAGCTTTGACTATGGACAAGTCACTTAACATCTCTCAGCCTCAGTTTCTTGTCTACTTCCAGGGTTGTTGTAAGGATCAAATGAGATCACATACATAAAGCACTGTGCAAACTTGAAAGCAGTATATAAATGTTAACTTATTATTTTTGCACTATAGATAACCCACAAAATGGATGATCATGAATATATCCTTATTGGCCATATCAGAAAGTAGGTTAATCTTGATAGAAAATATTTTGGGGGCAAAATTTGAGGTATTTTACTAGGATTTTTTTTACTGGGACCTTTGATTTTGTTAGTCTAGGAAGCCATTCGGGAATGGGGCTACCTCTACCAATTTAGATCAATCTTCAACTTACACTTTTAGAGTTTCCTGGGGCACTGATATTTTAAGCAACTTGTCTGGTGTTTTTGTTGTTCAGTCATTTAGTAGAATTTGACTCTTTGTGACCCCATGGACCATAGCATGCCAGGCCTTCTATCGCTGTTGTCATGACACTATCTATCCTTTTCACCCTCTTTCCTTTTCCTTTTGCCTTCAGTCTTTCTCAATACCAGGGTTTCTGGGTTTTATTTTTTCCAGTGATTCCTGTCTTCTCATTACGTGGCCAATTAAGCTTCAGCTTCAGTATTTTGACCTTCCAGTGAACAGCCTGAATGAATTTCTTTAATTCCTGACTGATTTGGTCTCCTTGCTGTTCAAGAGACTGTCAAAAGTCTATCCCAGTGCCACAATTTCAAAGCATTGATTCTGCAGCGCTCAGCTTTCCTTGTAGTCAAAGCTATACATTGCTACTGGAAAAACCATAGCTTGGATTTTATGGACCTCTGTAGACAAGGTGATGTCTGCTTTTCAGTATGCTGTCCAGATTTGCCATAGCTTTCCTTCCAAGGAGCAAGTATCTTTTAATTACATGGCTGCAGTCACTGACTACAGTTATTTTTGTGCCCAAGAATATAAAATCTGAAACTGCTTCCATTTCTTCTTCCTCTGTTTGCCAGGAAGTGATGAGCCCAATTGCCAGGATCTTAGTTGTTTTTTATTTTATGTTAAGCTTCAAGCCAGTTTTTACACCCTACTTTTTTACCCTCATCAAGAGGCTTCTCGATTCCTCTTCATTTTCTGCCATCAGAGTGGTATCATCTGCATATCTAATATTGTTGATATTTCTCCTGGTAACAACCTTGATTCTGGCTTTTGATTCATCTAGCTTGGCATTTCACATTACATACTCTGCATATAAGTTAAATAAGGTAACAATATACAGCCGTGTCATACTCCTTTTCCAATCTTAAACCAATCAGTTGTTCCGTGTTTGCTTTTAACTGTTGCCTGAGGTTACACAGCCAATATGTGTCAGAAGTGGAACTTAATTTCTTTCTGACTAAGCTAGGCTTGCAATCCATTATACATACTAGTGTTTTCAATTTTTTGTGTATCCCATCATTAAAAAATTTGAGCATGCATCCATAATTGTTCAGTCATGTCTGACTCTTCATTACCCTGTAAATGATATTATGCCAGTGCTGTCCATCTTGGCAAATATACTGGAGTGGTTTGTCATTTCTTTCTCCAGTTGATTAAGGTAAACAGAGGTTAAGTGACTTGCTCAGGGTCACACAGCTAGTAGTAAGTGTCTGAAGCTGGATTTGAACTCAGATCTTCCTGATTTCAGGCCCAGTACTCTATCTGCCGAACTACCATATCCATTATAGAGTCACAATAATTTATTATACATCATGCAATTTATACAAAAATCAAAGTTAAAAAAGGATGAGATAAAGATGAAATGTTTAATCCTGTAGTCTTCCTCAATAATTAATGAACTCTTCCCCTGGTCAGACCCTCCCAATCCCAATGATTTTTAACCTTCCAGCTATCATTGTTCAAATCTCTATCTTCTACTACCAGTCTTTTATTCTTTATTCCCATTCCCTTCAACTCACCCTCCCTCCCTCCAATGTCTCACTCTAAAAACTATTCACCCCTCCTACTGTGCTCTCTGGAATGTCTGTTCTGTAGGCAACAAACCTGCTTTCATCTTACATCTTTTCCTTTTCCACTCTTCATCTCCAGGTCTCTTCCTTAGACCTGGCTCATGCCTGATAGCATCTCTTTTTATCATTGGCTTCTTTTTCACTCCTTCCCCCAGTTCACTAGGTGAGGTGGACTAGTTGGAAAATGCCCTGATCCTATTTACCACTAACAGGTTTTTTCCCTGTACCCTCATCACTTACTAATCTCTTTTCCTTTGAGGTTCATTCAATCCATATCTTCTGTCCAATCAAAATCCTGGTAGCTGTTGCCTACAACCCTCTATGACACACCCCTTCTTTCCTTAATGAGTTCAATGCCTGGCTCACAATCTCTGTGCTCCTTCACTCTTGCCCTCATACTAGGAGGTCTCAATGTATGTATTACATCCTTCAAGTACTTGAACCTCACATTTTCTCAACTCACTGATTTTATATGACATACTCTTCCCTCCACCTCAACCTCACACAGGGAAGGGCATACCCTTTACACTTTGCCATATACCACTTTCCTGTTCATGAACTCTGAAATTTCCTCATCTCATTATAATCTAGCATCATTCCACTTTTCTATCTACTTTGAAACCCCAAACCCTGTTCTTCATCAGCGTTATGACTTTGACCCCTCAGTTCTTTCCCAAGCTATCATCCCTGTGTTGACTACACCCTCCTCCCTTCCCCATTTTGACCCTTTGGTGAACCAGTTTCATTTTACATTGTCCTCTTCTCTTGAGTTCCTTTGTCCCTAATTGTATCACCCATCCTGCCCTGCCACGCCTAAACCCTGCATCACCTTCACCACCCACTGCCTTCACTCCTTCACAAGTGTCCCTGAACAAAAAAACAACGAAACCACGATGACTGTGTCCACTACAAATGTATGTTACACAATCTCAACTGGACCTTGATTGCTACAAGGCAGTTCTTTTACACTTCTCTTATTAACTTACTATCCAACTTATCTCAGTGGCTCTTTCAAACCATTTCATTCATCCTTAAATCTTCTATGACTCTCCCTCTCCTCATCCTCTCAGCTGAGAGCTCCTCTTTTCACGTCACATCACCCAGAAGCCTTTTGCCTCTATCTCTTTCACATGTCTCATATGAGGTGACCTTTCTTCTTTCCAAGACAAGCCCCTCTATGTGTGCAAGTGATCCTATTTTCATCCCATCTTCTCTAATAGATTGCCCCCAATCATCCCTTCTCTCATTTATCTTCTTATCCCTGCTATCTATTGTCCCATATCTCTCCTCCCTTTTCAGGCTAAACTCCTTGAGAAAAGCATGTTATGATAGGGTGACTCCACTTCCTTTCCTCTGTTTTTCTTAACTCACTACACAATTTGGCTTCTAACCTCATCATTCAATTGAAAGGGCTTTCTTTTTCCAAAACTGCTAACGTTCTTGCAATTGCAAAATCTAACGGCCTTTTTTCAAGCAAACTTCATCCTTCTGGACCTCTCTGCAGCCTTTAACACTGTCAATCACATCACCTTCTTTCTCCTGGATAGGTCATCCTGACCTATATCTTGCCACTGGACTCTGAATGATTCTGGAGGAGACAGTGAGGCTCACGATTTTTCACAGCCCTGCCTCACTGAAATCCAACTCATTTGCAAGTCATCACCCTCCTAATGTCACTGTCCTTTTCCAGAGTGAAGGACAAAGAAGACTTCCCTCTAGATTTTCATTATACTTCTCGGTCCTGACAGTAATAGGGAGGTTTGGAAGGAGTGGATCTTGAGGAAAGGCAATGTAATGAGATCTGTGATGATTATCACCACCCATTCATGCCTGCTCATCCTATGAAACTCATTGTCTCATCGAAAGACAAGCATGGTAGGGTAACGGGTTTTTGGCGGTCACTTTAGAGAGCCTGTTCTCCAAAGGTGCATACTGTGGCGGTGAGATGATCTCAGGGTAGGTGGTAGGAAAGCTCTGGGTGTAACTAGGGGTGGGGAAAGAAAGGAATCTTCTCAATAGCACTTGCTAGCAGCTACTGTGGGTGTGCAGGTTGCAGTTAGGTTATAACTGCCCTGAAAGGCCAAAGCCAGGCTCAAAGGGGAAAGATTGGGAGCTTGCACAGCAGAGGAGCATTGGAGAAAAACCCTACAAATAGCCATTGGAGGGAGGGAGAATCGCAACCTCTCTTTGTAATTTCTGAATCCTTGATTACTCAAGTCCTGGAATTGATCCAGGCCTTCACTTTGGAGATTGCTGCTGTAAACCATGTTTCCTCAGTCATTTCTTGGCTGGTATTGTTAAATTAAAACATGTTGATACCAACTCCTCGAAAGGACCTCAATTTCCTGTTAATGTTATTCTCTCAAAGGCTTAAACAAAGTTAAAATATTTTGGTCCTCACAGGGGTGTCATGTTCTTCACACTGTGGAAAACCTGCACTCTGTCCTTTTGGGAGTGGGGGAAAGAGAAGGCTAGAGACGGGGAGAAACTACCATAATAGTTTATAAACTTAATTAAACCACTGAGATCATCTTAAAGCATTTAGGCATTTAAAGGAACTTTATAAATAGAATTTCAAAACACATAGAATTAATAAAATAAGGAAATAATATGTCTTACGTAAGTGAAAGCATCTACCTCAGAATTTTTAGATTAGAGTACAGCAAAGGTCCAGCAGTACCCTAGAGTTACTGAGGCAGCTAGATATCACAGCAGATAGATAGGGCATTGGGTCTGAAGTCAGGAAGAGCGGAGTTGTAATGCAATCTCAGATACTGATTAGCTGAGTAACTCTGGGTAAGTCACTTAACTTTTGCCTTTGTTTCCTGGACTGTAAAATGGGACTAATACAGCACTTATAGGGTCACTGTGAAGATTAAATGAAATAGCATTTGTAAAGGGCTAAGAGAAAATTAACAATAGACTACTATATTAATAACTAATTATTAATTTGTGCTACCTCCTTTTCCTCATATTTCTATTAAGACCCAATTCCTGAGAGAGTCAGGCAGTTTTAGAAGGGTATAACAGAAAGTTACACCTTTTCTCAGCCCTAAGACATCTACCTGGGCCGGACCCTTACTTTTTGTCTACTCTGTAAACCAAACCCGGCCTCAGCTAGATCTTTTCCCCAGAATACGTCTTCCTGTCCTTGATTGTCCCATTGGAGTTTAGGGCCACAGAGCTCATGAAGGAGAAAACTAGCTAGAGAGATCTGGATGGAAATGGCTTCCCATCCAAAGGCTGCTGAGTCTCATGATCAACCCAAGGTCTCAGCAGGAGGAGTTGAAGATTTTTGGCTCACTTCCTCATTCAATGTCTATCAGTTGGGGTTGATTTGCACTTGTCAGGAGAGTTCCATTTCAGAAGGAATTTAAAGCTTTTCAGGGTCTCCCTTGGTATCTTTTGGTTATGGAGAGAAGCTGCTGACCATCAATTTGTTGATTATTAGCTAGCCTAATTAATAAATTTATTATTAATTACCTGTAAATTCTGTTTCTCAGAGTTTTTATTTGCTACGGGGCTTAGCAAATGCATCTACTATGTCTCCTATGCCTGCACGTAGTAGGTGTTATAAAAATCCTTATCCCCTTCCCTACAGGCTACACATATGAAACTGCAGCACATGTAGAATATAGCACAAATAGTGTAAAGAGAATGATGTATTTGGAATTCCTAGTCTGGAGTTAGCCTAGGCCTGTACAACATTGGGAGGCACTTCAAAAGATTTCAATGGGGGGGGGCAGCTAGGTGGCACAGTGAGTAGAGCACCGGCCCTGTAATCAGGAGGACCTGAGTTTAAATGTGACCTCAGATACTTGACACACTTACTAGCTGTGTGACCTTGGGCAAGTCACTTAACCCCAATTGCCCTGACTTCCCCACTGCCAAAAAAAAAAAGATTTCAGGTAGCCAGTGAAAATGCAAATCCCTCGGCAAAACTGACTATGCAAAGTTCCCTTAGGACAGGCCTGCACAACATAGGGCTGCTTGCCCTCTCTCCCCCAAGGATTTCCAACTGGCCTGCAAAAACTTGCAAAACAGGCCTGTGCAACATCTGTCCCGTGGGCCACTTTGGCAGGCTGCAGGTGACCCACTGGCAGTGTGTTCTAAAGGCCTGAGTTAGTGAAAACTCAGGTTTGATTCACCTATGATCTGAGTGGGAATGGGTAGGAAGGAGCATGACTGCTATGGGGACGATCCCAACTTGGTCATTAACTTATGTATCTTTAGATAAGTCACTTACCCTCTCTGTACCTCAGTTTCTCATTTTTAAACTAAAGGGGGCTAGATTAGATTTTTAAAATTCCTTTCAGCTCTTAATTCTTTTATTCTGAGTCAAGAAATTGCTACAAATGGAAAAAAAGAGGACTGTAACATTCAACATGTCACATGTTATATAATAGAGCTAGTTAATATCTTATTTTCTCATCAAAAGTTTTCAACACATATTCATATAATGGAGGTCACAGGGCAATTGTTTTTTTTTCATAGAAATTTACCTTAAAGGCGATATCGTATATGTTGTTGAAACCAAAGATACTTTCATTTCTTTCAGAGCTGAAGAAGCCAAATAGGAGGAAAACCTAAAAATAGTTTATTATCTATTTGAATTGTTTAAAGCCTATAGCCATAATATGTTTATATTGTTAAACCTTTTGGCATACAGAGTTCTGCCTATCACGAAGGATTTAGACTTTAAACCCACCAGACTTAAATCATGGTTAGTTTTCTTTGTGTGTTGTCATTTTCAGTCAGGTCTGATTCTTCATGACCCCATTTCGGGTTTTCTTGGCAAAGATCAGGGAGTGGTTTGTCATTTCCTTTTCCAGCTCATTTTACAGATAAAAAAACTGAGGCTAACAGGGTTAAGTGACTTGCCTGGAGTCACACAGCTGGTATCTGAAGCTAGATTTGAACTTAGGTCTTTCTGGCTAAGCCCAGCACTATATTCACTGTGCTACCCAGCTGCCCTTCCTTGCTTTCTGTGTCTAATGTTTAGCACTTAATAATAATTTCAACTAGTAATGTTATATAAATTCCATGGATATTGTATATATATATATATATATATATATGTATATAATTGATTTTTCCTCCAGTTTTATCCTTTCCATCCCTTTTAAGATTAATATTTTCCTGATTCTAAATCCTTAAAATCCCTGACACAAAGGTTCTCAAATCTCCTTCAAGGAATTGGCAGTCATGGTCAATCTAATCTCTTTGATTTAGCCAGTGGGCTGGGCAATGGTTAGAGTGTTGGGCCTGAAGTCAGGAACTCATCTTCCTGAGTTCAGATTTGACCTGAGACACTTATTAGCTGTGTGACTCTACGAAAGCCATTTAACCCTGTTTGCCTCAGTTTCTTCATCTGTAAAATGAGCTGGAGAAGGAAATGGCAAACCACTTCAGTATCTTTGCCAAGAAAACCCCAAAAGGGATCATGAAGAGTCAGACATGACATAAAAGACTGAATGACAGCACAAAAGAAGTGTCTCAGTGAGTTCAGGTGTAATTAGGACACATTTTGTTTAATGTAAGATATGGAACACATCCCACCCATAGAGAGCTAGGTATATCAACCTACCCAGAGATAACTGCATTGAGCTGCCAATTTCATAATGAAGTTTCAAGGTTATTAAAAAATTAATTGGGAACCTTAGAGGGAGTGAAACACTAAAAAGATGAACATGTACATGAATATGAAATATTACCAAATAATTAGAGAAAATAGTTTAGAGGAGAAATAAAGGTCACACCTGTGGGCGCTGAGCTTCTATCTTGACCCAGGAAAAGCAAGAAGATAAGTGTTGATTGTGAAACATCCAAAAAAAAATACTTCCTTCAGGGGTAGATTAATGGCCTAGAATATGACAGTTCCAGAGGCTTCTTCATCGAGAAGAAATGTTATAGACTACTTTGTTATGAAGCGTTATGCACATTTGTATTTATTCCTCCATATCTTTTGATTTTTTTCCCCAGCCTACCTTCCTCCCGGTTCTTTGCTGCTCAAGTTAGTTGATATTGTTTGTTGGATACCATTGTCTGGACTAAGTGAGATTCTGGATTATCTGAAGATGTTACCTGGTCTCTCCCATACACCACGGGAATTTTAAGTATTTCATTCGGAAGAATTTCTGTTTCAGAGTGGTTTTTTTTGCTCTTTCTCCATGCTGAATTTCTCCGAATGTTCACTCAATACTCCACTTGACTTTGCGAATGAGAAGCATTTTAATTCTTAGCGTGGCACAAAAGCAGTCAGTGTTGGTTCCAGCTCAACAAGTTTGTTAACCTACACATATGCATTCACCCTTTACTCACAGTCCTGCCGAGAGACATTGTATTTCCCTGGAGATGGGAGCAACCTGGGGGAAGGGGCGGGGGGGTGAAGAGGAGTCCTTAAATACACAGTAAGAGAAGTGGTGTCCACAACTTATTTTAAGAAGATTGTAGAAACTGCCAAAGCCACCAATAACAACTTTGACTCTCCCATATTGTACTCTGCCTTACTCAAGATTAAAAATTTAGAAGCACCCACAAAACTGAACATAGACTATATTGTATAGTATATAATGCACAGCATGCTCTCAATTATATGGATATTTGGTATTATGCATATAAGATGTTAATGAAACATATCTTGACAATTCTTCCTTGACCCACTGCAAGTACAAGGCTGCTGCCTGATTTTGGTTTGTGGAGTATGAAACAAGCCTTTTTTTTTGCCTGTAGTAAAATATCCAGTGAAATAATAGTCAGGGTCATAATAGGCCAAAGGTCAGAGGTCATAAGAGAATGAATGACTAAAAGGCCCCTAAGGTCAAAGAGACAACTGCAATTCCAAAGTCCCAGGTCTTCATTTTACATTACAAAGGAGAATGGATCTAAATTCTCCTGAAAATTCGGGACATAATCTCATATTTATTTCCTGAAGCATCTCAAAACCCTTTTGCCCATAATTGTTTTTTCTCTTCCTCATCCTAGTTACCGGGGGACAAAAAATAGACTTCATTTAAGTTGATTTAATACATTTCCTAGCTCTTTTATTAATATTCTATATAACAAACCTGAAGGAACAAGAAGGAACAGAGAGCTATAAATGTTTTATTAATAGAAAATGAGCACCTTTTTAAAAGATCGACACCACCTAAGTATGTTTCCTTTACTGCCATTTTCTTTATCAAGACAACACATTTATTGAGCTAGTACAGGTCTAGAAATTTATCTTTTTTAATTATAAAAATGACCAGGAGCAATTGTGCTCCTTCCTCTTGACCATGTGGACTAAATCATCTTAGGAAGTCCCACATGCTCAGTTGGGGGTGGGGTATAGGGTGGGGGTGGGGGTGGGTTGCAGATTGGTAACAGGAAGCAGATTGATGCTGATTATGAGTTTTAGTTTATTTGGAGCAACACAAGCTTACAAATTTTCATGATGCTTTAGGTGGAAGATGGCCCATGCCCAGGTTTGAATATCTGTAGGAGCTCCTATAATACATGGGTAACTAGAGATATATCTATGTCATGCGAACTAACAAAAATGCAGAGCCTTACTTTTCAACTCCATTGGTTTCTAACCTTTCATGAGCACTTAATTCCTTACAGAGAAGGAAAGAGTCACGCTGTAGAATCCTGTGGCCCATGAAGGGTAATTGGATAACATCTTTTGAAAGATTTACTAGGCTGCCAAGGATTTTGCCAGCTTTAAAACTGACTGATTCAGTGTGAAAAGATCTGAACAATTCTGACCTAAAAGTTTAAAGACAGACTTTTCCTGTGGAAGTATAATTTAGAGCCTGTAATAAAAGCATATTGGAAAACACCACAATGAAGAATACAGTCATAAATTGTGAAGCTTAACATTATGTTAAAGGACAACGTTCTTTGAAAAAAATTTCCCCACAAAGAACACCAATTCTCCTCCAGATAGTTTAAATTATGTTCCCATGTGATTTCATGGATGCAAAAAAGTCTATAAAATAAGCATTATAAACATAGAAATATATACATTCTTCTTTCTCCAGGGGAATTTACCTTTTCTGTTGAAGAATAGGTGATGTTAAGCTAATTAAAAATGACTAAGAAACAAGAAAAGATCAATTTTAGGTTTCCACAGGAGCCGAAGAAGAGACACAAGAAAGAAAAACTAAAAGATGTGCTGAAAAAGTGTAGCTAAGAAAAGGATGTCAATAGCGCTGTCAGACCATATTTCTTTCCATTTTGCAACAAAACACATTAAAAAGTTCATAATTAGTACAAATAGTATGTGGGTAGGTGCAGATATTTAAGATGAGTCAGACTAAATTAATGATTAAACTTCTTTCAGTTAATTAGTCCAAGACATGTATTATTAATATCCTTAGAAATCTATGTCTGTCAGCTAAATTGACCTCATTGTTCTGAGGCATGTTTTAAAATACAAAACAAAAAAGAGTAAAATGCAAGTAAACACAATTAAGTCCTGAGCAAATGCCTGGCTTCTGGAATCCCTTCTCTTTTTCCTCCTCCCCCCCCCTTTCCTGTCCTCCTCTCTGTACTCTCTTTTCCCTAACTCCCCTCCTTGATCAAAAGGAAGTTGAGAAATGATGGCCCTTCCCAAACAATACTTCCTTTGTCATTTTCCCTCTCTGTGCATGTACACTCACATTTCAGTTTGGGCATATTTAGGGAACAATGCCATTTACCTGAAAGTTGGGTCACCTGTGATTTGTGACTAGAGACTCCAAGTAAAAAAAAAAACACAAAACAAAACAGTAGTAGGATTTATGAATGCTTTCCCCCCAACTTTTTATATAGAGACCAAAAATGACCTTTTTTCCTGCTATAAGCTTTTAGAAAACATCACTTCTCCCACATGTAGAAAGCCTATATTTAAAACATACACACAGGCATGGAGTAAGAAGAAAAGGTTTGATTAAATAAATATCGAATAATTTCCAGGGTGTAAATTAGTATACTGCCACCAGCAGGCATTTGGGAGAAGATAGAAATTTCTTGGCTCTCAGATTTCTATCCTCAAGACTTAAGTAATAAGGTGGCTCTGAATTATTCCCCTTCCCCCTCTCCTCCTGCTTAAATGTCTGAGTAATTTAACAGGCCACCTGGAAGTCCTCCCCATCATGTGGATTAGATACAGTTACCCTCTCATTTTAAGTCATCAGTAGCAACAGGAATTCCCTCTGTCTCAGCTTCCAGCTGTGGTAGAATTTCCTGCAGCCTCTTTGTTTTTTAATGTTGGTCCACCACAGTTCTCTTAAACCTTAGCTTGTGATTGAATGGGCAGAATCCCAGAAGGCTCTTCACTGGAAAGGTCACATTCAGTCAAGCTGGAAATTGTGATTAACACAGAAGTGCCCCTTCCCTGTCCAGATGTCTTTGGAGAAGGGCCAAGTGGACCAAAAAAAATCAGAATGAAAAATAAGTCCAGAAAAAAAAAATCAGTGAACGGTTGGTGTGAAATCATCAGCATCAATGAGGCAAAAATAGGCCACCCACCAAACCATACTTCCTTCTTCTTTACTATATCCACATCATATCATATCCTTTTATATAATCCCCCTAAGCAGAAGAACCAGAGGTATGTGTAACATCCTGGACTGGCATTGCCACGCCCCTGCTAATTGCCTTTGCCACGTAAGAGAGGAAAAAAGAAAAGCAAAATGGCCATTGATCCACAGCCTTTTTCCTTACTATGCTGATGATGACCATGACAGATTAAATTTTGATCATACGCCATTTTCATTATGCTCGTCTTTTGGTCAAAAACCTTCAGTGGTTCCCCCTTATTTATGGGCTAAACATCTGCCATAATCTGATTCTAGCCTACCTTCTTAACCTTACCTTTCAGGAATTTCCTATATGAATTTAATAATGTGATTCAGAAAGTGTGATTAAATGTCTACTAAATGTACAAGGTCTTGGGCTAGGTGCTGGGGATTCAATGAAAAACAGCAATCTCAAGCCTCAAAGGACTTAAAATCCTCCAATATTTGAAACCTTTACTCCCACCGTATTGATCTACAAGCTGATCCTTATGTAACCTGGGCTTGTCTGGACATTCCCAGTTTGGGTAACAGGGAGGTGGCCCTTAAGGGGCATTTGGAGCATATCCAGAGTGCCTACCATGGAGGTGCCTGTGTCTCTCTTGTAGAGATAACCCCTTTAGATTGGCTGCCTGCCTCTTTAAAATTGTTGAGAGTGAGCCAGTCACCCTTGTTTCTTTTTCTACCTTTTCTTGACAGTTTAGTAAACTTTAGTTCATGGCATCCATGCAGTGGGTGAACCTGGGATCTTTAGCCTCCGAATGTAGCAGACACAAGAGCAGTAGTTGGCATTTATTTATCTGTGTATATTTGTTTTATTTCTAGTAGAATAGAAATGCACTTAGGAGAGGGTCAGTTTCATTTTTGTCTTTGGAACCCCAGAGCCTGGCATATTATCGGCACTTAAAATTAATTTTAAGCCTTGCATTGTTATTTGAACTTCACATCATTATTTAATTTGTGTTTGTATCATTTACTAGAGCACATAATTTTTTTAGGGCACATACCATGAGAGATACCTAGTTAGTGTCTTCTACAGAATCTGGTAGAATTTCCATAGTCAGGTGCTCCAGACATTTAAATGAATAAATGAGATGGAAACTTCCAACAACAAGAATTCATTAAGTCTCAACCACTTGCCAAGGCACTATGATATACAAATAGAAAGAATGAAACAATACCTACTTGCAATGAGCTTACAGTCTAATATGGGAGATAACAAGGACATATATAAACATATATGGTATAAATAGTGAATGAAGGTAAATCTAGTTGAATATAAGGTAGCTTAAGGGTTACTAGAATTTAGGGGGATAAGGAAATCTTCATACAGAGTTGGAATTTTAGCTGCATCTTAAAAGAAGAGAAGGACACTTAGGAAGAGTTAAGGAGGGAGGGCATTCCAGGTGTGTGGGATGGTCCAGTATAAAGGAATGGAGAGAGGAAGTGGAGTACCAGGTGTAATAAAAAAAAAAAAGAGCCAGTTAGGCTATATTAAAAAGTGGAGGTACTATTCAATGAAGCTGAAAGATAGATTGTGGCCAAGTTCTGTAAGTTTTACAAGGGAAACAGAGTTGATATTTTATCCTAAAGGCAACAGGAAACCACTGGAGTTGGCTGAGTGGGGGAAATCACATGATTAGATCTTCCCATAGGAAAATTACTTTGGTAGCACCATGTAGAATGGATATTGAAAGAGTCTGAGACTTTGGACAGGAGACCAATTAGGAGGCTCACAGAAAGATTTAGCAACTGATTGAAAATGAGTGAAGGAGAGGGAAGAGTCAAGGTTATGAACTTAGGAGACTGGAAGGATGGTCGTACCTTTGACAAAAAATAGGCCTGTACAAGGTAACACACAATGGATAGCAGATTCTGTTGATTTGTTCTTCATCTAAGAGAATGGTACCAGTGTAAGATTTATTGGTTTGTCATTGTTCCTTACTATTCTTTCTTCACTCAGAACTTTAGGGGGTAATACAAAGTCATACCATTCTTCTGCCTGTCTCCATTCAAACCTCTCCTTTCAGAACTGTGGACTAAGACCAGATTCCTCCTGCCGCTGATTGCAAGCTGTTGGAACAAGCAGTCATTAGGAAGAACTGCTTACCGAAGGCTAGAATTGCTGAGTTCTGTATGACTCAAACATGTGAAGTGAGATCTCAGCCAGTTGACCGTTACCCAGGAAATAAAATCCATGAACCTCAAATGCCCCAATATTGATTTTTCTCCTACTTGCACCCAATTCATCTATTCTTTGTCTATACACTACATCTTTTAATTTGGTCTGAGAATTTTATGAGACCTAAGGGGTTTGCTACTTGAATCAGAGTGTCTAGCAAATTCCCAGATAGGAATCAAAGAATGTTAGTTCTAGAAACAGCCAACAGAGTATCCTAGACCTCCCAGAGGCCAGATTATAGAGCTTTCAAGGACAAAGCACTTTATATTTGATACCAGAATTTATTGTTGGGAGGGGTAGGATTTGATGACATGGTCATATCTATGCTTTAGGAAAATTACTCTGGTAGCTGAGTGGAGTAGAAAGAGACTTAAGGTAGTGAGACCAATTAGAAAGCTATTATAACAATCCTAGTCAGAGGTGGTGAGGGCTTGAACTAGGGTGGTGGCTATGCAAGTAGAGACAAGGGGATGCATTCGAGAGACAGGGCAGCTAGGGGGTACAGTGGTAGAATGCCAGAATTGGAGTCAGGAAAATTCATCTTCCTGAATTCAAATCTGGCCTCAGACAGTTATTAGCTGTGTGACCCTGGGCAGATCACTTAACCCAATTTACCTCAGTTCCCTCATCTGTAAAATGAGCTGGAAAAGGAAATAAAAAAGACTCCAGTATTTTTGCCAAGAAAATCCCAAATGAGGGTCATGAAAAATTAGACACAACTGAAAAACTAAAAAAATTCCAGAGATGTTATAGATATAGAAAGAGCAATGATTAGCATTTCTGAAGAGAGATCTGGAGGATGAGGATGGAGAAGAGGCCACTAAATTTGACAAATAAGACCATTGGTAACTGAAGACATTGGTACATTTGGCACCTTCAATGGAGTGATGAAGTTGGAAACCAGATTGAAGAGAAAGTGGAGGCACTGATTATAGAAAACTTTTTCAATGAATTTGGCTGAGGAGAGGAAAGCAGTAAGACAATAGCTAACAAGTAGAACTCATGAGAGTTTTTTTGTTTTGTTTTTTAAAGCAGTAGAGGATTGGGCATGTATGTTGGCATCAGGGAAGAAACCAGTAAATAGGGAGAGAATAAAGATTAAAGATAATAAGGATGATAATGAGGAAATCTGCTGGATTAAGATGGGCAGGGGGTGGGATCCAGGGTAGATGTAAGGGTTGATGTCTAGAAGCAGAAGGACCATCTCACCAGAGACTGGAGTGGATGAAGAGATGATGGGGAATGATATGGGAAAATTTGAGATGAGGAGGAAGAGAGAGGAGTGATTGATTTAATATCAAATAGCAAGATAAGCGAACCAGGGCTTCTAATGGCACTGATCTCTTTCCCACCTTACTCTTGCTTTCTTCTTCACCAAAACAAACTTCAAAGATTCTTCTTATGCTACCTGGATAACCTTAACCTATTCCCCACCTACCACACATACATGCCTCTATCAGAAGACATGTTTGCCTGCTATCTTCTATAAAATGGCATCAAAAGCCAAGCAAAGACATCAAGACTTGACTGCCTAATTAAGAAAAACAAAAGCTTCCTTTAGGGAAAGCTATAAGAAATAAAAGATCTCATTAATTAGGTATTAAATTTTAAAAAATACCCCACTCAACCCACCCCATGACAAAGACTAAGAAGTTTTAACTTTATGTAAAATAAGATTAATGGAGCAAATGATGGCAAACACAGTTTTTCTCCTGCTCAGACTCCTCAAGTACCTAGCAATGTCTTCAGGGCTCTTTTATTCTGGCTTTATAGCCTTTCATTCCTGACTAACTGATGGAATCAGTCACTTTCTGGCAATTAACAGCAGGAGTTATATATAAGCAGTCAGAGATTCCTTTGAGGAACTCTTAATTGCTAATTGCTGGCTGCTGCCTGGGGACCTCTGCTAGCTGACAATCCACTTTTAACCATCAATTTGCTGGGCATTATTCACTCAGTTATACCATCCTTGACTGACCTCCCCCACCCCCCCCAAAAACACTCCCAAAAGAACCCAGGTAAATCAGTTATAAGAGCAATTTGTACCATAACATAGCCTGTAGAGGTGGCATAATCCCCCATTCCCCTAAATTACTATTCGTTGTGATAATATTGAACATGTGTGTTTTTGTTGATTTTTTTTTGGTTTCTCTATTTTGAAGAAAAAAAGGATTGATTTTATATCTGAGACTTTTAGTCTTGGAAAATATTATGCTAATTCAACCATTCTGAAGAACTAATCAAGATATTTCAAAAGTATTTTGGTATGTGTATGACTTCTTTAAAACAATTTAATAAACATTTCATATAATCCAAAATAAATTTGTTTAATTATATTTAACTCACAACAATATTGGTTTCGCAAACCTGAACAACCATAGTCTAACAGGTTAATGACATTTAGAGGTTGTGCTATCCAAAGGCATTCAAAATCTTTACCTTCAGTGTTATGAAAATACAGTAACCTTGCTTATTATGATTGACTATCTAATTACATGTGTTTGAATGGTCTATAGTCAATGGGGTGCATTAAATGAGGTCTCTTTGATGAGAATCTTAATGTATATAGAACAGAAGTATGAGTTCATAATATTATAGTAAACTAGTTGACTTGAAGAGAAGATTAAATTGAAATTGAAATAAAATAATTCTTATGGCAAAATCAAAAGAATTCAAATACTTAGAAATAAATTATGGAGGGGGTAATTTACAATAAAGAAAAGGCTGTTTTGAGTGGGGAGTGTGGCTCAGGGTGGAAAGAATAATATTCCCTCTGACCATCACCTTTTAAATCTGTGTTTAAATTTTATAAATTTTAAATTTGTTGATCTTAATAGCATGACAAAATGAGCCTGTTCTATTAAGAACTTCCAGGATTTCATGTTGTGAATTGAATTCTTTATCACTTACTTGAGCATTGAAAAATCATTGTATTTTTCTTACTACCATTTTTTCCCAGTCATTTACTCTATAGGAGGAATGTAAGTTAGCTGGTTAGTTCATTTAGTTAATTCATAATACTAATGAGACCAGGGTTGTGAGTTCAAGCCCCAAGTGATCTAAAAAACTTTTTTCTCTACCTGGAGGAAGGTACCCTCAGGCAATTGTGTGCCAATGTGTGGCCTTGGTCTTGGAGGGAGGAGACTGGGTTAGCACTTAATTGATTAGTCTAATTCTATCAACCAGTACTAAAAAAAACTTCTAATGCTGCAAGATCAATAATATTATTTTCACATATGACCAACAGGAAATATGTTAGAAAATCTTCAAAACATAAACTCTCTTATTTGTTGACTTCAAGACCATTGCCATCCATGTGGCCATTTTTTGCTGTAATAATCATACTCAGTGTATTAAGACACTGAGTTGTTTAGATCTCTCTCTCAAGCATAACTTGTAGGAAATTAGGATCCATTCTTTTGAGAATTACAGAATTACTTAAAGAAAAATGAAAATGGAATCATGCAGATTCTTCAGATAAATAAAATGACTCATTTCATCTTCCTTCTCAGAAAGACTGCTTTAAAACTCTCATAATTTAAGAAGAATTTGACATTCTTAGAAATAGAAGAAAAATGAAAATGTTTTTGGCATGTGAAAAGTGTTATGCAATTACAGCGCAGACTTTTAACATCTTCTTTAACAGAGACAGTTAAGGCTGACAGGACCTTTAAAATACAAGTAAAGCAGGATTCAGTGAATATAGTCAGTTCTTATAAAGAGGTGTTGACAAAATGGTTGAAAGTAAAACCTCAAGATAATTTAAAAAACCTATATTTTCTTTCTTGTTATGTGGAAATCATTATATTTGTTGAGGTTTAAACCTTTATTGCAACATTGCAAAACCACTCAGAAAATAGACTGAACATGAATTTTGTTAGCATGCTATGTTGATTGGGTTTTTAAGTGGCCAAATAAACAGAATATGAAACAGCTATATCTTTCAGTTTTGTTTTGTTTGGTTTTTTAGTTGTAGGATCGTACATTTACAGTTGAAAGAGACTTTAGAAGTCATTTTAGAAATTGAGAGAGATCTCCTCAATTTAATGATCAGGAAATTGAGGCCCAAAGAGGTTGTGACTTTTTTTTTAAGTCTCAAAGATAGTAAGCAGCAGTGGTGGCGTTTGAACTTAAGTCCTCTCATTTCCGATATAGTGGTCTATTATGACCACCTGGTGCTCCAGAATAGGTGAACCAAAGGTCACTACAGAGCGTATTGTGAAATAAGTCTGTAAAGATCTTTCCTTGAAAACATGTTTTGATTGTGGATAGGGGTATGAAGCTCAGGAGAAGTTGTGAGGACATTGTGTACCTTAAGTGGTAGGTTGGGAACACTGAAAAAAAAACGGAATTCTGAACACAAACTGTGAACCATACCAATAGTGCTTGGCCTGTTACATAGCTCTTAGTCTATAGAATTTGTGGGACACTTCAAGAATAGGTACAATCAGTCTGGTAAAAAGAAAAATTATCTAACTCATTGACTAACTTGGTCTTTTCACTAAATTAACTGCTCTCTTTTGCCAAAAGTATTAATCCAATAACTCCAAGTCTTTATCTGCTTATGTAATCTTGCAGGGGTGGTATGTTGAGTGTGCCAAAGGCAGAAATCATAATCTCAGTTCTTTATTCCTTTAGCTAATGTTTTAGCTGTTAACTCCGTAAATTAGGCCTACATTTCATTAACAAGAAGGACTTGTTCAGGAAGAAAACAAGCCTCTAGGTTTAGAAAAAGGATTGTGAACACTTGACCATGAGGGGAATAGGTGTGCCTTTCTCCATGGAGATGGATGTCCTATAGCTGGAGCTTCTAAAGGTGAGATTTTCTTTTCCCAAAGTCTGGCAGTCATTACCTAATGTGAACATATACTTCTAATTTACAATTCCTGAGACTTATCTAGTTTATGAGTTTTCCTGCTAACTGCTGCTATTAAAAGAAGAGTATAAGACCATTACTGTCATAATTGGTAGAGGTTTTTGATGTGCAAAATTGTATACCTATAAATTTCAAAAAACTGCAAATTGCAATAGAATCTTCCTGGCATGTTCAGCTCTTAGCCACAGCACATTAAGTAGCAATTTCCTTTTGTATTTAATTTCTTTTGAATGTCACAGAGACTATCCTGTGGGTTTTCAGAAGCTTTCAATTTTACAAGTACCTGTTTTTTGGGTTGTTTTTTTTCTGATGTGTGTGTTGGCGGGGCTTTTATTTTTGAGGTGTTTAACAACTCTTCTTTTCGATCTATTAATGTTACAGGATTAATTACATATGAGATAGAAACATTAGGTCATTTATCCTTTCACCCTGTGAATGAAAAAATATACTCAAAGGTATATATTTTTTTAAACAATGAAAGGACTGTAATTAAATGGTCCTTCTATGACTCAAAGTCATGGTTTATTTTCTGCTTTTCTACTTGTCCAGAACATTCATTTCATAAGTCATCTTTTACTTTGTCTTTCCTCATCACTAATAATAGGTTATAGTAACATTTAGCCGATTTACTCTGGGCCCTGGGCCCTGTGAGGTGGTCTTAAAGCATTAGCCCCTTCACTGTTGAGATTCTTCCCCTTTACCTTAAGGTTGTCTAATTAGTATATCAGGACTTGAGCTTGCAAGTTCCCTTATCAGCCAGTGGTACCCTCTACCTCTGCATCAGCGGAGCTGATTTGGTATTAGTCCCTGGCCATGTCTAAACCTTTTGACTAAGAGTCAGAGAAATAGGAGACTGCTTGGCCCCTATATAAATTCTTCTATATGGCCAAAACTCTGGTGTCCCTTTTTACAGGAGGACAACACATCAGGTGGCCTTCCTTGACCTGTCTATGCTGTTTTGGGTCAGGTTGTCACTCTGTACTGAATAAACCTATTTGCTTTACCTGCTTCCTACCTCCACTGTCCTTGCTGCTTCCTCTGTGCCTCATGGGAATTCCCTATGACAAAACTGGCCTCTGGCATTGTGTAAGACTATTCTCTTGGCCCCTCCCTTTCATCCCCTTCACCCTCCCTCACTCCCCCCATCCCAACCTCATAAGTAGAGCCCGTGGGGATGGGGCAATGGGGAGAAATGTATGGATCTGACTTTGTTGGGGTATTAGAAGATTGCTTTTCAAAGCACCTAGTGGAATGAGATATAGATGGATAAAGAGCAGGGAGAGATGGAAAGACTAGGTGAGAGAGAGAGACAGAGAGAGAGACAGAGAGGGACAGAGACAGGCAGACAAAGATAGAGACAGATGACAGAGACAGAGGGAGACAGAAACAGAGAGATAGACAGAGACAGAGACAGAGAGATAGACAGGCAGAGAGAGACAGACAGAGAGAGAGACAGAGACAGATAGACAGACAGACAGACATTGGGGGTAGGGACAGGGAAGGAGTAGCTAATAAGTGAGCACATAGAGATGTTTTTTGAAGTATGGAAAAGGGCATAGGAGGGAGCTCATGACAGATAGCACTTAATATCTCAATAGAGAAGGAAGTGAGTAGGAACTGGAGAAGGTGAGTGGGGGAGGGAGGGGAGTCAGACATCCAGGGTTGAGAGATTAAATCACAAAGTGTTTTGGACAATCCACAAACAATAATTTATTTTTTTGGTATTTTATAGGTGGAACCTTTGTTCAGTCATATACTCTTTGAGATACCAATAACAAAGAGATACAATAATAGTAACTGCTAATGTTGTATAGCATTTCAAAATTTACATGTATGGAAAATATTACAAACCTTTTTAGGTTCTATGGAAATATTAAAAATATTTTTTTCAAAATTCTGTTTCTTTGTTCTAAAAACCTCTTTACAAAATCCTTGGAAAACCCTTTGGAAAGTTGAGTGATAAGTCTAGGACAAAAAAGGCTTTTCTTATGGAAATGGATTAAGTAAAATTTATCCAAATTTTACATTTTTTTTTGTTCTGGTTATAGACTCCCCATTTGAATTAATTGGACTCTCCCTGGTCCATAGAGAATAGATTTAGATATGCATGGAGAATGGGAGGTCCTTTTGTTTACTCTTGAAGAAAGGGAAGTGGTCTAGGCAACTTGGTAACTTACTCCTCAATTCTGGAATCTTAACTTAAACTGTATTTTTACATAACATAATCTTCTTCTTATTTAGGATTCCTATAAATGTTATCTGCAATCTTCTTGGAGGCAGTGAGTCCTATTGGAGAATGGTTTGGGGTGGGGAGGGGGATGACTATGCCAGTTTGGTCACCTCTCTTTCCAAGCTAGAAATGGCTTGGATACTGATTAATCTTAAATTAAATAATCTTGTATTCCTGGCAGTTGAGCCTAAAAACACAGAACACAGTATTAATATTAATATATAATAATTCAACACAAAAAAATTTAACACAAATAACTGAAACACAAAACTTCCTTACAACATGCCAGGTAATTAAAGGCAAGTATTATCAATCCAATTTTAAACCAAGTTGCACAGAGGCTAAGTACTGGTTTTGGAGTCAAAGAATCAGGCTTCAGATGCTAAGTGTGCCACCTATGTGTACTTAGGTCATTCTCTGACCTTATTTTCCTCATTCATAACATGTGGGCGTTAGAATAGATAATCTGGAAGGTGTCTTCTAGCTCCAAATATATGTTGCTATAACTTGTTTACCGTTGTATAACTAGTAAGTGGCAGAACCTGGGTTTGAATCCAAGTCTTTTGACCCCAAGTCCAGTGCTTGTTCCATTGAGCCACACTGTCTTCATGTATGCCATTTCAAAAACTGCACCTTCAAAATATCGAGTGAAAAGGAAAATAACAATTTTTCTTTTTCAGTTGGACAATGCATATTCAGTCTTAATATTATATCATCTCCTCTCAGAATTATCCTTATATATTGACTTTCTATAACATATGTAACTGACTATTCAGCCCTAGCCTATCTTCCCACAGAGAAAGTTGTTTTGCTAGTTCTGGAGGAGGAAAAAGTTGGGTTTAGTTGATTGAACTGTGTGAGTGTGTTTATATGATACCCAACAGCTGCTTTGCTTTGGCATCATGTAGACATAGTGAAATGATTCAAAAATATGCCAACAATTCTTCTTTACTTTGTCATGTATAGCACTAGTGTAACAGTTGTTACCAGTGAGAAAATTCAAACTCTCTCTATCCCAAAGACCATTCCGTTGGAACAAAGACACTTTCTATGTGTTGAAAGGTTTTGAGTCTTGCAGTTAAGGCAGAATAATGAAAACAGAGATCAGAACAGTTGTTCAATGGATATATTGCCCAAAGAATGTGGTGGATGAATACTGAAGGAAATTCAATATTCTTTTTGCCAGTGCATATCGTTAAAAAATATACAAATGTGAATTATATATAAACCAAATGTCTTCTGACTGAACTCTAAAAGTATTTTTTAAAGGAAAAATACTAAATTTCTCTTGTGAAGTTATTGTCATAGATTCAAAGAATTCTGTACCTGTGAGGGAACTTAATAATCATCTGATCTAATCCCTTCAGTTTAGAGATGAGGAAACTGAACTAAGAGATGAACTGACTTGTCCAAAACCACTTAGGTAGTTACTGGCAACTCTGGACTCCAAGTTTTCTTATTCCCAAAGCAATGCTTTTTCTATAACTTAAGCTCTCACTCTGTCTCTGTCTCTCTCTGTCTCTGTCTCTCTGTCTCTCTCTCTTTCTCTGTCTCTCTGTCTCTCTCTGTCTCTTTCTCCCTCCCTCTGTCTTTATTAGTAGCATATACTGCTAATTTGATCAATTCAATGACAGTTAAGTGCCTAACTATGGGCAAGACACTGTGCAAAGGATACCAAGAAGAAAAAAGACACAGTCCTTATGCTTAAGAAAATTGCAATCCAATAGTGAAGGTTCAACATATGCAAAAGGAAAGATTATACATTCTATAATATTAGGGGCAAAGGAGAAACACACAATTGTCTAGAATGTTTAAGGAGGGAGACCTTATTTATAGTTTTAGGAGGCTTCATGGAGGAAATAGATCCCAAGATGAATCTTAAAGGAAGTTAATGATCTCAACAGGCAGAAATGAGAAAGGAATGTTTTCCAACTACATGGGACAGCCTCTGTGAATTCACAGAGATGATGAGGGCAGGATGAAAGAAAAACTATTAATCCAGTTTTGTTAGCAGGTCAAGTGTGTGAAATAAGTATGGGAAAGTGGGTTGAAGTTAAATTCTGGAGGGGGTAAAAGGCCAAACTAAGGAATTGATAGTTTATCCTACAGGCAAGAGTGAGCTACAGTTTTTTGAGCAAGGGAAGGTTACATTCAGGCTTATATATTAGGAAAAGCATTTAGGGAGCTGTGTTTAGGATGAATTGGAGATGAGAGACACTGAAACTAGCAACACTAATTAGGAGACTCTTATAATATTCATAAGGAGAGATAATAATATCTTAAAGTAGGTAGGTGGAAGATTGAGAAGGACTTAAGAGAAGTTGTGCAGGTCCAATAGATAGATTGGAAATGGGGAGACAGTGAGATAGCAAAGACAGTTTGGGGGTTTTGAACTAGTTTATTGTTCAGTTGTTTCAGTTGTGTCTGACATCCCATTTGGCGGTTTTCTTGGCAAAGATACTGGTTTACCATGTCCTTCTCCAGCTCATTTTACAGATGAGGAACTGAGGCAAACAGGGTTAAGTGACTTGACCAGGACCACACAACTAGTGAATATCTGAGGCCAGATTTGAACTCGTGAAGATGAATTTTCCTGATTCCAAGCCCAGTCCTCTATCCATTGTGTCACCTAGCTAAGTTCAAGTGATAGGGAAAAAAGGTAGTGCCATCAGTAGAAAAGAGACATTAGCGGAAGGAGCTGATGCCTTGACTTCCACCTGCCAGGATATGTGAATACTGTGAGTATCTGCCCTGCTAAAAGAACAGGCTAGATGCATTTGCTTTGATTTCATTGCTAGAGAAATCAAGCCACCAAGAAACCTCAACCGGTAGACATATGAAAAGGTTTTCAGTGAGAAGGCTGTAAAATGTTCGTGATTGGGCTAGTACTTTATATGCTGAAGCCTAAAAGTCAATTTAATCTTTACTTGGATTAAACATTTGAATACCTTCAACCTTCCCTTGATGATTGGCAAATGAATTCTCTTTTTTTCTGTCAGTTTCTTCCTCACACAAAATAATTATGCAAATCCCTTTCAAACCTAGAGACATCTGAGCTGGTTTTAATTGTCCACTTACTGTATTTAGATGCCTAATCTAAAACTATTGTTCTTTGTTTTTAAATTCATGGAGCAGGTAAATTGGTGGGTTTACAAACATGCACATCACTGTCAAGAGATTATCAAGAAATGAGAAAAGGAGGTATTAAGATAATTAAGCCAGGCCTCTATTTTCAAAGCTGAGAATTGAGATGGCTATCCAAATAATTACAGGGGTGAAAAAAGCCCCAAACCCTTTTGCTTTATTACATATTTCTGGTAAAACCAATATGTCCCCTCCCCCTTTAGCATCATTTGGAAAATTGCATTCAACCTTGACTTCACTTTGATAATGTAAACATAACTTTCACAAAACTCTGTGCCTTGTCCGTATAAATCATAACCAAACCTGAGAGAGATAGGTATTTTGGAAAAGTGACTTTTTTTCCGGAGATAAAAACCAGTATATTCTGTATTGCCTATTTGATTTTTTTTTATTAATCTGCTTTTCCTTTTGTTTATCATAGAATTCAGGTAGTTGTAGGTTCTATGAGTTGGTAGGTTCATTGAGTTTGCATAAGAATGCTAAACTATTAGATTTTAATCAAGCATGAAATGAATTGTAGAGTTGAATTAGCTGCGTGTCCTCTTCTAGAGCCTTTCCAAAATAGGAAAAAAGAAGTCAGAATTATGATTTCTATTAAAATATATTTGGGAGGGATTTATGCACTGCCCAAGCTTTACTGTGAGCGAGAATTGTTTTTTTTCTATTCTGCTTTTTTTTGTACTGAGTTTCACCTTGCAGAATCATTGCAAAGACATATTGATTGTAATGTATCCTGTGCTATAGCTGCTATACACCTGTGGTGCTTATTGTTAAAGAATTCACAGGCCTAGAAAACAAAGCAGAGCATATAATTCACCAGTGGGAACAGGACTCCTCTAAACTTCTAGAAAATTCATCTCCTTGTAGGGGCAGGAGAGAACACATTGACTTGCTATTCATTTTTACAGTTACAGACCCTTCTTAGGGACTGCCCACCTGCCCCCTCCCCTGTTTCTATTGTGTGGAGTTGCAAATAAATCCTTTTATGTTATGCAAAGCTAACTTCCATTGATGTTAACTGCTTTACTATTTCAAGGATACGTGAAATTAACCTTGTAGCCCTTTGCTAATCTAAACTGCAATCCTTCTCTATTATTTCAACAGAGGTTTAAAGTCCTGGAATTCATGAACTTATTTGTTAGGACTGTATTAGTTGATTATATTTCAACATAATTGGTTTCCTTTGTAATCCCATATATTTCATTTTATGCATTTCAAAACATTTGACAAGTGATTCCTATGGTTTATGAGACTACCAAAGGAATCCCTGGCACAAGAAAGGTTAAAAACCTTAGTAGTTTGTTTTTGTGAATTGCTGTGGCTGAAAAAAAATATTTCTATGGACCAACCTTCTTGAGATAAGCCTCTCCATATTTAGCTAGGCTGGTCCTTGGATGATGAATGCAGTATGTCTCTATGCCTGATTTTTTCCAGCTTAGGTGGACATTTCTGATCCTTGCTAGCACAGACTTTGAGAACTCAGGACTATCTTTAAGTCCATAAGATCTCTTAGTAAAACTTAATACCTATTATGTAAGAATATTAGAGATCCTAGAAATATACATCACCTGAATAAAATGCAGAAAAGAGAGGAGGAAAGCTAATATTCTAACATGCTCATCTTTCCTTAATTGCAATATATTTTAAAAGTAGAATAAAGTCATTTCAGAGGCATAGTGGAAAGGGAGTGGGTCCATTCAGGTCTTGTGATATAAACTGATTGTCATTTAACCTCTTTGTTTGCCTCAGAACTTTCTAGGACTTTATTACACAACATATGTAAATCTGATTTGCTAAAAGGAATCCGTTTATCAGGAGTTCCCAGCACCAATGAAATCATAGGTCCTGTTTAAAAAAAGTTGAAGCAAGTCTGTTGTTAAAACGATCACGAATATTTTGTATTAGCTATTTCTCAAGCAAGAACTTTTTCAGTTTGTTTTATTTTTAGTTCCCTCCAGTCAGAGACTCTGATAGGAAGGAAATATTTTGCTTGGGCTTTCTCTTTATCTTTGAAGGGTCATTTAAAATTCTATCCCAACAAATGGCTTTATTGACAAAACCGTCCTAAATTATGGCTCGGAAATTATGTTTTTATTTTCTTCTGACATTCCTTTGATCTAGTGCCATCTAGTGTTTTAGCTTTTGTTCCAGAGAAGACTATTATTGAAGGCCGATTCATCTTCATTGAGATACCTTGCAAAAGATAACTAGTCTGTTTTGTCAAGAGCAAACCACACAAGTTGTCTCATTTCTGCATTGGGGTGAATTGAGTTATGTTACCCTTTCCTGGCTCTACAATGAATCCAGGAGAAATATGGAGTACGATTTTTAGTTCAATACACTCTAGGTTGAGTCCTTCCAAATCTTGGAGTGTTAACAGAGTCAGACTTGCAGTGAGATATAGTGGATCATCACCTTTTGTAGCCTTTGATTTCCCCAGATTACTTCCTTGGCTCTCTACAAGTGCCTGAAATTCCACCACTGATACTTCATTTCTTAGCTGAAGGTTTTTATTTTTTAGTTGCTACTTTTTTTCTTTTTACATTTAGAGAAGAAACCATGCCCAACCTTCTTGAAAATATTCTTCAAGATGATTTATTGGTTTGAGCTAATTTAATGTATTCAATGGTTTCCAAAGGACAGAAAGTTGAATATTTGTAAATTGAATTACATTTTCCTTTTAATTTCCATCACATTTTCAAATGTGTTCCAGTGGAAAAAATTCAGCTGTCACAGATTTAAGATCATACTTAAAAATTTGATGTGTGTTTTAAAAAATCCCTCAGGAAGAAGTGACACCTTAAGCTTTTATCTATCATTTATATCTTATTATGAAAGTTTCAGGTTCTTTCTAGCCTTATCTCATGCTATTTCTCTCTGAACTGTTACCACAATTCAGGAAGAAAAGACAGTTTATCATAAGGGGTAGGAAAGGAAGGCCACAGCTATTGTCAATAGCCCTAAGGAGGCATAGCCACTTTCTCTTTCTCAGGCTGCTTGTAGACTATAGATAAAAACTGGCCTCTTGGCTGGTTGGTGAAACAAATGGTTAAATTGTGTGTTTGGAAGAAAGAGAAAAGTAAGAGAGGCATATGAGCCTTGTTTGTGGCAGAGCATGCAGCTCTGGGGAGTTGGGCTATTTGGGTGGTTTCCCTTAAGCGTCTGTGTTTTGTGTTCGTCTGGGTTGTGTGTGTTCCTGCAAAAGTCTTCCATATTATCTTTTGAGTCCTTCACTGTTGTACCAGGGATATCCTGCACTATGATCTTGAATGTCCCTGGTGATAGGACCCTGACACAGACTGTACCTTCCAACCACATTTTTCTGCTTTCTATTCACTCATACAGTTCAACAGCAAGCCCTTATCACAAGTTATTATTATTGTAAGTCTATGATGTATCAGACACTAGACTAGGTACTAGGGATATAAATACAAAAAATGAGGGATGAGGGGACAGAGTTTCATAAACGGATGGAAAGGCTGTTAAATATGCCAAAGACAAGTTTTATCTCCATCACAATTTTGCTTAGGATCAGCTCTGTGTGGATGTGAATGATTCCATTAAGCAGGTGATTTCTTTTTTTTCTTGTATAGACTCTATTAGTAAAAAAAAAATGTTTCAATGCTCTGCCATTGGCAGAGAGAGAGAGAGCTCCCATGAGTTCTGGAAATCTTTATGTCCCCCATAATTGATATGTCATTCTTCTGTGTGGAGCTTATGGTTTGTTTGTAGAACAAATGTGTGGAATTCAGAGAAACATGGGAAGATTTGTAACAGGGGAAAAACTGATGCAAAGATAAATAAGAACAACCATGAGAACTGTATGTACCATGACTATAACAATCCAAATCAAATCATCAATAAAATAAGTTGAACTTGGAGTAACTGAAAATCCAGTTAAGGTCCAAGAGAACAGATAATGAAATAATACCTCCCTTCTCATAGCAGAGAGGTGAGTGACTACTTGGACAGAATATTATATTCATTGTTAAATGTGATTACTGCATCCATGATGTGTTCTTTTTTTGGTCTCAGTGAAGGGTTTAGTCTATAATTGGGGGAAGGATGAAATGATTTACGTTAAGATAAAAGGCATTGGAAATTATTCCTAAAAATCTAATGTATTTTAGCAAGAAACATTGCTTTCAAAAGCAGTTAATTTGTGGGGGTTCACTTTGAATCAACCAATGAGCTTCCTAAATGAGGAAAGGTCAGGGAACATGTTCCTATCTGTTTCTGCCTAATAATTCTTTATTCTTACTTCAGATGGAGATGATCCTGATTTAATATGTACTAAAACTAACATTTATATAGTACTTTAAAGACTTAAAGAACTTTATATACGTCATCATATTTGTACCTCACAACTACCATGTGAGGTTAATTATAACAGGTATTCTTATACCCATTTTATAGACGAGCAAACTGAAGTCAAGGGCAGTTAAATGACTTGCCGGAGATCACAAGGCTAATAAGTGTCAGAGGCAAGACTCACATCTAGATCTTCCTGACTTTCAACCCAGCATGCTTCGAGGCTCTGCCATCTCCCACTTCTAATATGTATCTCTTATCTGGAAAAAGGTAAGAAGTGATTTCTAAGTGCAGGCTAATTACTGACAATACTATAGCTGCTGGTTTACCCACAGAGATTTTCAGGCTCAGGCATAACTGTCCCAGTAAATTATTTGTATTGTCATAGTTTCATCATATTTTTATGCATTAATTACAACATTATCCCAGCCCACCCATTTGCTTTATGAGATAGATGCAATGAAATATAGTTTACAGAAAGCAAATGGAGAAACAAATATTCTCTGTTAATACAGAAATATTGCTCAGGAACATCTGTGCATTTACCATACTCAGCTGCTCCAGTTACAACAATAATTCTTTTAACAACCTAACACCTGTCTCTTATTCTATGTGAGAGAAATTGTTAACTTCCTTTAATTCCCAATCCCTTCTCTATCATTTACACTGCTTTATTTCTCTGATGCCCATTTACATGGTCTATTACATTAATTCTTTCATTTAATCTTGAAAACCCCTAAAATTATTAGGAAGCTAATTGTGCGGGAATGGGAGGGTTTTTCCTCATTATAGCATAACTTAGTTAAATGAAACAGTTTGCCTTGGCTTCTTGCTGACACAGGAGAAAATACAAGGGATTCTCTAGAATAAGAGTTCAATTACTTTCACAGTGCTAACCATCTATCATTATAGAAAAAACATGAATTCTACAACCTCAACCCATTGCCCAACACACATAGCAGTAGTAACAGAGGCGTTATGAGCTCTTGACACCACTGCCCAATGTAGCATGCAGGTAATAACTGAAGAATAAAGTAATTGGATTTACTTGGCTATGTCCTTTATTAACATTATTACTTGTTATCAATAATGAACTGTGTCCCATAACTTTGTGTTTCCTGATGTGATTTCCTCAGAATTGATATACGAAACATTTTTCTTGGTCTCAGATATATTTTTTAATGTTGTTTACTATATGTAATGTTACTATAGGCAAAAGCATAGTTATTTTTAATAAAAACAGAACATGAAATTAGTAACTTTTTTAAAAATAGTTTTTAAGAAATACATTATTAATATTCTTTTTAATAGGCAACCACTCTCCAAAAAAACCTTTCCACTCTAATAGAACCTCCCTTGTTAAAAAGAAGTTCAATAAAGTGAAATGATAAACATGACTCATTTAACATCTGGAATCCATCATCTGTCTGATGAGAAGCAGGAACCATGCTTCCTAATGAGACCTTGGAGGTGGCAATTGCCCATTGAAATGATTAGAATTCTGAAGTTTTTCAATGTTGTTTACCATTGCATTATCGTAGTCATTATGCAAACTGCTCCTTTTCTGCTGATTTTGACCTACATCAGTTCATATCAGTTTTCCTAAATTTTTGTGAATTCTTGATTTTTATAATTTCTTATGGCACAATATCCCTTTACTTTGTAATTTTGCAATATCAGTTTGTTCAACCCATTCCTTAGTCAATAAATGCTTTTTGTTTTTGCACACACAAAAATGCTATTATAAATTTTGTTGGTACTCATTTTTTTCAATTAAGAAGCATTTGTTTTCTCTCTCTCTTGCCTCCCTAGTCCACTTAGGGTGTGTGTGGGGGATGGGAAACATAAACCCTTGTAACAAATATTCATAGTCATGTAAAACATATGCCATATTGACCAGGTTCAAAAATCTTTCAGGATATGGGTGGTAAGCTTCATCATCTGTTCTGTGACCATGGTTGGTCATTGTATTGATTGGTGTTCTCAAGTCTTTCAAAGTTATTTTTCTTCATAACGTTATTGTCAAAATTGTTCTCCTGGTCTTCCTTACTTTACTTTGTATCTGATCATACAGATCTTCCTAGGTTTCTCTGAAATGATCCCTTCATCATTTTTTATAGCTCAATATTTCATTATATTGATATATCGTAATTTCTTCAGCCATTCTCCAATCATGGGCACCCCCTTGTTTCCCAGTTTTTTTCTGCTTTAAAAAGAGCTACTCTAAACATGCATACGTATCCCTTTTCCCTTTCTTTGATCTCTTTGGAGCACAGGCCTAGTAATATTAGTGCTATGCCAAAAGGTATGAACAATTTACTGACTTTTTGGCAATTGTTACATTTTTTTCCAGAATGGCTGGACCAATTCATAGCCCCACAGCAGTGCATTAGTATGCCTCTTTAGTAATTTTCATTTTCATTTTTTAAAATTAACTTTGCCAATCTGATGAACATGAAGTGGAAACTGAGTTGCTTTAATTTCTACTTCCCTAATTATTTGTGATTTGAGTAGGTTTTCATATGGCTATAGATAGTATGGATTTATTTCCTCAACAACCTCCCATTCACATGTTTTGACTATTTTTTTTAATTAGGGAATAGTTATATCTATCTATCTGGTATAATTACTCTGTCTTTAGGGTATATATCTAATAGTGGTATTTCTGAAGCAAAGGGTATGTAGGGCTTTGTGAATTTTCTAGTATAATCTCTATTGTTTTTCCATGCAGAAATGACAGTGCCCTATCCTGTCTTTCCACAATTTCTCCAACATTTACCTTTTTATTCTTTGTAATCTTTACCAATACAAGGGTTCCAAGGTGAAATCTCAGATTCTTTTTAATTGGAATTCATTATTAGTGATTGGAACATTGTTTTATTTAATTGCTGATAGTTTACTTTTCCTCTTTTGAAAACCACCTGTTCATATTCTGTGGATCATTCCAAAATTATGCTACAATGAAGTTGGAGGAAAGATAATAAATTGATGAAAATTAAATAGATCTATCACCATTTCTGCACAAATTTTTTTTCTATGCATCAAAGTGCAGTCTCTCCATTTGGACTCTCCCACTGAATTCCTAGTATGCTATTTGCCAAAGTGGAAATGGCAATTAAGAAGCAAAAGCAGGAAGAATAAAACCAAGGAAACAGGTGACACAATTTTGAAAGCATAGAGGAATTGCTTTTTAAGATACCTAAAAGAAAGATACCAAAATATATCAAACAGGGAAAGATGCTAAAAGATTAGAAAAAAAATCGTAGAAGCTATTACTCTTCAAAAAAAGGTGTTTCAGAGGATACCAATAACTACTAACTCATACCAACTTTTCTCATCTTCGTAGAATATCTACAGAAATGATTTATATAGGTATCTAGAATGTCCTTGATAAAGAAAACAGACTTTCAAAAATTATATTCTGCATAGTCTACCACAAAAGATTCACTGAAATGTGCAGAGAATGTAAGAACCCACTTTGTTTATTATTTTTTATATCAAAATCAATCAAGTTTATTTCACAGTCATGATTAATGAATTTTCTTAATGGATTCTTTTGAGCTAATAAATCTATAAAAATCCATATTCCTTGATCACTGCTTTGTCTGAATGTACTCTCCCATTTGATCTAGCATATTTAGGAGCATTACCATAATTTTATTACATTGATGATTTGACAGAAGGTTTTGAATCTGCTAATCCAAACTCTACCTGAGGTATGAATCTCTTTTACAAATTCCTGACAAGTATTCATGCAGCCTTCATGGGTTAGCCTTCAGGGACAGAAATCTCATTAATTTCCAAGGAAGCCTGTTCGGGTTTTGAGAACTTTCATTGTTAGGAAGGGTTCTTCCTGATAATTAGCCAAAATTTGTCTCTCTATAACTTGTCTCCATTGATCTGAGTTCTAACCTTTGGGGCTAAAGAAAAAATAAGACCAATACTTCTTCCATATAACCCATAAAAATAAGGGAGCGATCCTCCTCCTGCTCCTAAGTCTTCTCTTCAAGCTAAACATCTCCAGTTCTTTTAACATTATGCCTACCACATATGTTTATTGACTGAGTGATTAACCAATCCTCCTATAACGTGGTTTTGATCATCCTTATCATTCTTGTTATCTTACTCAGGATTTGCTCTAGCTTGTTAATGCACCTTATGAAATATGGTGCCCAGAGCCAGATGGAATTCTTTAGGTGTGTCCTTTCATCTGAACGCGATGAATCTGTTAATGAAGCCTAAGGCCACATTGGTTTTGTATTCTGTAGTTTGTAGTCTATCCTCCTCCTTTAAGCTCCACCCTCATCTCTTTCATATAAACTGTGAATGTGTAATTTTAAAAAGACAAATGTGACTAAAAAAGACACTAAATAACATCTAATGGACTTAGAATGCTAAAAATCTACTTTATTCCATTTCCCCTTATACATTCATTTAGTGAAAACTGTTCCTTTTAGGTTTTTGAAAAAGGAATCGCATCTGAAGGAGTATTGTGTTTATTTCATGACAGGAAAATGGTTACTTCAGTGCCAGAGCTAATTACATCACTACACTGAATTAAAAAGACTTCACCAATCAAAATTTAGTGTTAAAAAGTCAATAGTTGATGTTTTGTATTTCTCATGTGTAAAATGTGCTATACTTTTTTTGTATTATATGTGTTATATTTTCTGGGGCTTGAATTTTTCTTCAATTATTGGATTTTTCCTTCCCATGAAGAATAATTTCTTGTGTGTGTGTATGTGTGTATACATATGTACACACAATATGTATATATATACATACGTATATATGTGTGTATGTATATATGTAGAAATATGTATATACATGTTTATATATGTACATATATACACATAAGTGTATATACACATGTGTGAGTATATATGTACATATATACAGACATACACGTAAAAAATTTTTTTACTTCAGGAAGGTTGGTCCTGTCTGTCATCCCAGAAAACTTACATGGACAAATGCTATCCACATTTATGGAGACTATGCTTATGAGTATTATATGTTTTTAATGACATAACTGCTTTTTTCACTACGGGAAAGAATTAATCATATTTTATGATTGTGTCCTTGGTCCCTTTTTTTTCTGGGCACATAGGTTAATCATTTGTAAAAGTTTAAGTTTAAAAAAATTTTTTAATGGGATCTGTATTTTTATCCCAGTCTATAATCTCACTAGGGAAGATAGAACTGTGGCCTCATTTGGAGAAGCCTGACTGTTAATAGGAAATTCCCTCCCATAAGTTACTGACCCTTTTATCTGCCCCTTAACTAGTCTGGAGGACCTGTTAACATAAAAAATATCACACACATAGCCAAGGCTTTATGTATTGTTAGATTTAAGTTTTTTTTTTCCTTTTTCTATTCAATGCATGATGTAATGGTAAACACAATGGTCTTATTCAGAAGACAAAAGTTCAAATCATAGCTCTGTTATTTATCAACTCTGTGATCCAGGGCAAGCCCATTTACCTTTTGAAGGCTCTGTTTCATTATCTGTAATATGGGGATAATAACATTTGCATTTGCACTACTCCCTTCCGAGGTCTGTTGTTAGAAAAAGTCTTTGTAACCCTTGTAGGCTAGGGATAATGAGATAACATATAAAACACTTTGCAGACCTCAAGGCACTATACAAATGCTGGCTATCAGAGAGATTAAACCTGAGATTTCTTTAGTATAGGGGAACATCCAAGTGAGGAAATATTCTCTACGTTTCCAAGTTGGCACCATTCCTGCAACTAATAGTGATAGTTATCCAGGGCAGTGAAAGGTTAAGTCCTTTGTCCAGGCATTGTTCCAATTAATACATATCAAAAGCAGGACTTGACCAGAGGTCTTTCTTGCTTTGCAGTTAGGTGGTGCAGTGCATAGAGTACCAGGTCTGGAGTCAAGATGACTAATCTTCTTGAGTTCAAATCTAGCTTCAGACACTTACTAGCTGTATGGCCCTGGGCAAGTCACTTAACTCTGCCTCAGTTTTTGTATCTGTAAAATGAGCTGGAGAAGGCAGTGGTAAACCACTCCAGTATCTTTGCCAAGAAAACCTCAAGTGGGGTGATGAAGAATCGGATATGGCCAAAAAATGACTGTACAACAACAAAGCATTTTTTTTTTTTTTGCTTTGAGTCAGGTTCTCTAGCCACTACTCCACGCTGCCTTCTTTAACCTTTGAAATAGTAAAGGCCATGATTTATTTTCAAAGACAACATCTTACAGTATGTTAAAGTTCTTAATTGTTGTCATAGTCAACAATTACTTTTTTCCCCTAGAGTGTGTAAAAGAAAGACTCACCGTGGTGTAGGGGAGAGAGGGCTGACTTTGAAGTTCAGGAGGCATAGGTCACAGTCTCAACTGTGATACATACTAGCTGGGTGACTATAAGCAAGTCACATTAGCATGCACCAAGATTAGCCTGGTGGGCCCTAAAACCCTAGAATGAGAATTACAATCGGCTTTTCCCCTAAGGGAATTTCCCTGTGAGATTTATGGTTGTTGTACGGATCAAAAAATAAATGTAAAGTGCTTTTGTAAACCTTAAAGCACTATTTAAATGCTAGTCTATTATTTCTTCAATTATCATCTTCTCTTCCTCCTCCTCAAACCAAGGTTATATACATCCCCTAGTGAGATTACAGACCAGAATTATAATAAAATTCCTATCAGAATACTATTCCTATCAAAACCATTTCAGAGGAAAAGGGGAAAGGCTAATGGGAATGATTGTCTCAAGTGTACCCGTAAATCAGGGCACATCCAGTCTAAACCATATTCATACTTCTGGCAAGTCGTGCGGCACCGCTGTGTTCATCAGCCCGGGTAGAATGGGGTTTCCATGAAGGGACTTTCAAGGAACCTATGCTCACATACAGACCAAAGCAAAATAACAACAAACCCTCTTACATTTAAAATATTCTTTTGCTTTAATAGGAAAATTTGGAGTCAAAAATCAATTGAAAAACAATCTCAGGCCATTAATAAAACAACAACAAAATCTCAAGGAAATGAAAATTTTTCTTTACAGCCAGAATTAATAGCCCGAAAAGGCTAACTAGGTTTTTGTCTCTACGGCGGGGTTTATGGGGCAAACTTAAGCTAAAAATTCTTAATGAAAATATTTGTGTTTATGCAGATATTAATAGTTTTATAAGGAGCTACTCCAAATGAGTTTGCTGAGTCTCTTCAATATTTTTAAAAATTGACTTTATTTTGAACTTAGAAATCATCATCTAATAAACTTTTCTATAAGCAAAAAGCAAAACAAAACAGTCCAAGAGGCTCGTATAAGAATTTGTAATTTGTTGTTGTTGAGTCATTTCGGTCTCGTCCAATTCTTTGTGCTCCCCATTTCAGGTTTTCTTGGCAAAGATGTTGGAGCAGTTTGCCATTTCCTTCTCCTACTCATTTTATAGCTGAGGAAACTGAGGCAAACAGGGTTGAGTGACTTGCCCAGGGTCACACTGCTAGTAAGTATCTGAGGCTAGACTTGAACTCGGGTCCTCTTGACTCTACACCCCAGAGCTCTAGAAATGGTTCCACTCAGGTAAACCTGTGCACAGTTTATTTTTTCTAGTTATATTTATACATACATATGTATTTATATATAGATACACATATATACATAATATATTATATACTTATATAACACATATTGCTTAACCCCCCAATGTAAAACATTCAGTTATATACATTATACATATAATAATACCGAAAATTACATATCAGTATATAAATACACATATTTATGAGTATATTTATATAGGTACATGTCTATATCTATGAATAAATTTAACAAAGTAGTAACAGAAAGGATTCTTTTATTTTCAACTGTTTCTTGTCAATCAAATATCAATTTTGGGAGTCGGGACCAGGAGGAACAAGTTCTGGCTGTCTTCATGTGGCTAAATTAACCTTGTTTAGGTGACAGTCTACATATTTTAAAGACATAAAATTCTTGCCAATATTTTTTTTTTTCATTTTCAAGACGCGAGGGCTTATCACATAACCACAATCTCAATTTAACCTGATTTACATAGGGAATTTTTTTTTCCTCTTGAATTGACTCTGCCTAGGAGGTTTTTCTTTCTCCTACATTACATTATATATTGTGTTTTTTAACCTGAAAAATTCTTCATTTGGAAAGGAAGCCCAATTTCCTTGATGATAATAATGCAAATTATTGGTACTTGGCTTTTTATTAATTATACACATTATCATTTTCAGTATTATGGAAAAACCTCTATTCTTTCATATTTTTCTTTTTTTGGCCACTCTACTGACTGCTGAAGGTCCACATTCTCATTGAAACAATTTGTTGTTTTGTTAAGTATTTTATGCAACATTTCTTAACTGTGTATCATTATTATAGTGGATGATCTAATAAAATGAAATACATTGACGCTGGCAAGATTATGAAGGTAACAATACATATTTACATTGCACTTTGTACTGTATTACCAAAAAAAAACCCAAACAACTTTTCTCACAACAACCTTCTGAGGCAGATATTCCAAGTAAGTGATTTTTTCTAAAATCCACAACTCAATAAGTAGGTGAAGTAGGAATAGGAAGATTTTCTTAAAATCTAATGCTCTTTTTACTATTCCACAATTGTTTCTTCACCCTTTTTTTGTTTTTGTTTTTTTAATTTATTTTTATTTTTAGTTTACAACAGACCGTTCTACATAATTTTGAGTTCCAGATTTTCTCCCCTCCCTCCCCCCTCCCTCCTCAAGACAGCATGGAATCTCATATAACTACCACGAATGACTTCTCATTGAATTAATTTATACACTAGTCAAGTTGCGGAGAATTACGACCAATGGAATGAATAATGAGAAAGAAGAAACAGAACCAAAAAGAAAAAAAAAACAACCCAAAAACAAAAAAAAAAACGGGGAAGAGAAAAAGGCGAGCATGAAGTGTGCCTCAATCTACATTCAAACTTCATAGTTCTTTCTCTGGATGTAGATAGCATTCTCCATCGTGAGTCCTTTGGAGTTGTGCCTGCACCTTGTGTTACTGAGAGGAGTGAAGTCTGTCAGGGTGGGTCCTCATGGAATCCATATATCTGTGGTTGTGGACAGTGTTCTGGCTCTGCTCCACTCACTCTTAATCTTGATCTCATCCTTGTATCACATGTAATAAATAAACTATAAAATAACTGTAGATTCAGTTTTTTCTTGTACATTTTCAGTACAATGTTAGCTCCATCTTGCTGAATAGTTCTTTCATAAAGTTCCTGGTAATGAGTCTACTAGCAGAGCAGTAAATAGATAAAATTTTGACTGTGAATTTGTTCTCATGCCTATATCTTAACCTCCTTATCCTTGACCCTCCCATTGTTTTCTATCTGTTCTTCCTCTTGACTATCAGTACAAAAATATTGGTCAATCAATCAATCAATCAGTATATATTAAGCACCTACTATGTGCCAGACATTGTAAAGATACGAAAAAGATGCAAAGGACAGTTCCTGCCCTCAAGAAGTTTGCAATCTAACAGGGCAGACAATATGCAAACAAACATGTACAAAGCAAGTTACATACGGGATAAATGGAAACAATCAACTGAGGGAAGGCACTGAGTAAGAGGCTTCAAGAAAGCCTGGGAAGTCAGTAGTTGGAGTGGAGGGAGGAGTGTTCCAGGCTTGGGGGACAGCCAGAGAGAGGCAGGAGATGGAGTGTCTTATTCATGGAACAGCCAGGAGGACAGTGTCACTGAATCAAAGAGTATGTGTTGGGGAACCAGGTATAAGAAGAATAGAAAGGTAGGAGGGGCTAGGTTATGAAAGGCTTTGAATGCCAAACAGAGCATTTTTTATATGCTCCTGGAGGCAATAGGGAGCCACTGGAGTTTATTGACTAGAAAGGGTGACATAGACCTGTGCTTTAGGAAAATCACTTGAATGGAGAATGGATTGGAGTGGGGAGCAACTCGAAGCAGGCAGATCCACCAGCAGGCTATTGCAGTAATCAGGTGTGAGGTGATGAGGGCTTGCCCCAGAGTGGTGACAGTGTCAGAGGAGAGAAGGAGGTGCACTTGAGAAATGCTGCAAAGGTGAAATTGGCAGGCCTTGGCAACAGCTTGGATATGGTTGGGGCAGGGTGAGAGATAGTGAGAAATCTGAGTGGATTCCTAGGTTTTGAGCCTGAGGGACTGGGAAGATGGTGTTACCCTCTACAGGAATAGAGGAGGCAGGAGGCAGGTAGGGGGAAGATAATGAGTTCTGTTTTGGACATGCTGAGTTTAAAATGTCTACTGGACATCCAGTTTGATATGTCTGAAAAAACAGTTGGCAATATAAGGTTAGAGGTCAGTGGAGAGTTTAGGGTAGGAGAGGTAAATTTGAGAATCATCAGTATAGAGATGGGAATTAATCCATGGGAGCTGATGAGATCACCAGTGAGGTGAAGTAGTATAGAGGGAGAAGAGAAGAGGGCCCAGGATAGAACTCTGAGGGATACCTCTGGTGTTTTTCATACTGATGGCAGTTTCAGTAGTCTGTCCAGGATTTGATCTTAACATCAAATGTTCAGGAGTCCTCCCCTCCTCACTCACAATAACCTACTTTTCCTGGGACGGTTATAGTATAGTACAAAGAGTATGTACTGGATTTGGAGTCAGAAAAGAACTAAGTTAATTTATTAGGTGTGTGAACTTGGGGAAGTTGCTCTCTCTCTCTCTCACCCCCCCTCTCTCCCTCCCTCCTTCCCTCTCTCCTTCTCTCTTTCTCTCTCTCTCTCTCTCTCTCTCTCACACACACACACACACACACACACACACACAACCAGGTGGTGTATTAGATAGAGCACTGCCCTGGAGTCAGGAATACCTGAGTTCAAATCCAGTCTCAGACACTTACTAGCTGTGTGACCCTGGACAAGTCACTTAACCCCCTTTGCCTCAGTTCTCTCATCTGTAAAATGAGTTAGAGAAAGAAATGGCAAACCACTCTGGTATTTTTGCCAAAAAAAACCTGAAATGGGGTCATGAAGAGTCGGACACATCCGAAATGACTCAACAACAAAAAAATATGTACACACACATATGTGTATGTATATATGTCTATACACAATATACACATATACCTATGTGTGTATGTGTGTATATACACACACACATACACATATATGTGTGTATATATATATATATATATATATATATATATATATATACACTCATTATGAATAAAGTACTTCACTAGCTATTTTGAGGGCAAGCAAAAAGTAGGTGCAATACAATATAAACAAATTTAAGCACCTGTGTGCATATCCCTGTACTAAATTCTGGGGAAGCTATAGACATTGTCTCAGTCTTTAAGGAGCACGTAGTCTATGGTAGTGGGTGGATGAGACAAGTACACAAGTAATCATAATATGGCAAACTATATTTACTGTGTTAAGTGAGGCATAGGCTATGTGCTGTGATTAGTTAGAGGAAGAAGTGTCATATCTATTCAAATGGGATTAGGGGAAGCTTCTATTATTTTTGACTTGGAGCACCTGCAATTTTGAGTTTTTGGACATTGATATTCCTAAATTTGCAAGTATACACCAATACAAGGTGGACCTTTGTGTTAAAAAGATGAATTTTTTTCCCTGTCAGGGAATAGCTTGGAATTATTAAAACCACATTGTAGTTTCCCAGATCACAGTCTTCCTCCTGTTCATTTTTCTCCTAATTTATTGTCCATTGCCATTTCAATTTACTAGCTCAGCAGACTTGTTTGCCAACATCATGTCACAGTCTGAACAACAGGCATTTTTAATCCATTGACATTTGTGCCTATGTGGGTTGTTAGGCTAATAAGTCATGGATTTCATTGAAGACTCCCTGTAATGTCCTAGGGCAGGGCTGTCCAAAATACAGCCTGCATGTGGCCTGCAGTACGATTTTATGTGGCCCACCTATGGGTTTTAATTTTAATGAGTGAAAAAATAAAATAATAATTTGCATGGAATGTGTATTAGATTTTTTAATTCCATCACTAATAAATAATCTCATTGATGTTAATTTTTTTTTTGGTGTTTTTAAACAGTATTACGGAGGGAACATATTGCACGGAATTTTCAGTCGATCTGTGGGATGCATTCTGTCTGTACGATGCAGAGTCAATATGCACCTACCTTTATACTGTTGTGTTGTTGCTTTGTTGTTTTGTGTTTGCTTTCCTACTTCCTGCCTTCCACTGTTATATTGATGATGTGTTCCCCCACTTTCTAATAGCATACTGTATTTTTTATTCTGGGTGTGGCCCTAGAATAATTATTTTATTTTAATGCGGCCCTAAGATAACCTAAGGTTGGACAGCCCTGTCCTAGGGCATTAGTGAGTCAGCAAAACATCATCCATAAACTGGAGCGTATGTAAGTTTTCACCATCTATAGGGAATTCCTCTTTCCTTTGAACTTAGCAAAAGAAATTTTCCATGAGAGCAGCAAATATCTTTGGTGAGCATATGTCTCTTTACTATATGCCTTTGTTGGTATTCAGTTGTTCAGTCATGTCAACTCTTCATGACCTGTGGATCCTATTGTCCATGGGGTTTTCATAGCAAAGACACTAGAATGGTTCGCCATTTCCTTCTCTAGTGGATTAAGACCAGGAGAGGTTAAGTGACTTGCCCAGGGTCACAGAGTTAGTATGTGTCTGAGGCCTGTTTTAACTCAGGTCTTCTGAGTCCAGGCCCGACACTATCCACTGAGACATGTAGCTACCTACTATATGCTTTACAATGTTAATCAGAAGGCCTCTGAATAGTTATCTCTGTAGCTGAATTTACCGAAGGATCTTTTACGATTTTAGTATGTATGAGAAACTCCTTATAAAAGTAGAGCCTTTAAGGTAGCATTTTGTTCTTCAGAGCCAAATTATTACTTTTTTCAAAATCATCGACAAACAATAAATATAGCAGGATCTAATATTCTTTGAAACTCTTAATGTTTTTGTAAGGATATGGTCTGCAGTATGAAATCATTTATGAAATGCTTCTGCTAGTTCTCAGCTCATATTTTTATCTAGTATACTCTTGAAACTTATGATAATCATGCTAATTACATTTTTACAAAAAGAAGAAAGTAGATTAGCTTGGTTATGTTAACCAAAAAAAAAATCTAGAAAATATGGCAAGTCAAGAAGATGGGTTAAGTTGACTTCAGGGCAACACTCGGTAATTATTGGTATCCTTTTGAGTGCCCTGCTGAGCATTGATACAGTTTGTGATTTTTTTCTATTGTTCAGGTGTCATTCCCTCCCCAAGACAGCTTGAAAATGATTCATTAATGCTTTTAAAAATACATTGCTTTCAGCATAGATATTCTCCATATGTACTTAACTTGGTGGAGTCACCCTTACTTTTGATCTTCTGAAGTGCCATTTCTATTTCCTTGTAACACTGAGGAGTTAGGGTCCAAATGTGTTGGCTTTTCTGTCATTGGTGATAAACAACACATGAAGTATTTCTAGATATGTTCCATATTGTATTTATTTGTTGTCTTCTTGACAGCTTCCCCAGTATATGTACTTGTGGTTATGTAAGCTAATTAGACCTGTTACAATAACTCTCATTTATATAGCACTTTAAATATTACAAATTGCTTTCTTCCCAATTATCATATGAGATAGGTGGCCCAAGTCTTATTTAACAGAAAAGGAAACTGAGACTCAAGGATATAGGGTCAGTCAGTCAGCACTTATTAAGTACCTATTACATGTCAAGCATTGTGCTAAGTACTGAGAACTTAACACTGTGGATAAGTTCACTTACCTCAGCAGTACACTTTCCAGGGATGTACATACAATGCACACATTGCCAGAGTTAGCTCAGTGTTCTGGAGGCTCTGAAAGAAAGTGTGGAAGAGATGAGGTATTAGACTGCCTACCAGACTGAAGGTCTACAGAGCCATTGTGCTGACCTCATTGTTGAATGCCTGTGAAACCTGGACAATATACCAGCGCCATGCCAGGAAACTGAATCGTTTCCATTTGAATTGTCTTAGAAAGATTCTGAAGATCACCTGGCAGGGTAAGGTACCAGATGGTGATGTCCTTTCTTGAACTGAACTGCCAAGCATTCAGACTTTACTCCAGAGAGTGCAACTCCAATGGGCTGGCCGTGTTGTTTGAAAGCACAAATGTTCATTTGCCTAAAAGACTATTTTATGAAGAACTCACACAAGACAAGCACTCACATGGAGGTCAGGAGAAGTGATATAAGGACACTCTCCGGGTCTCTCTAAAGAACTTTGGAATCAATTGTGAGACATTGGAGACACCAGCACAGGATAGCTCAGCATGGCATACCTGTATCAAAGAAGGCATTGTACTCTGTGAGCAAAGTAGGATTGTAGAAGCACAAAGGAAATGAGTAAAATGATGGCTAAATTATCTTTTCACATCAATCCCAACTTCTCTGGGATAGGCATCTTTCTAGAGTGTAATTCAGTCTGAAAGGATCGGTTTTACAAGGAACAAGACCAAAAGAAATTGTAACTTTACAAATGAAATATAGTAACTGGACCAGGATTCTAACAGATTCTTTGACTCAAAACCAATGCTTTTTTCCAACAAACAACCCTGTTTTGGTCAAGAGGGTGCAAAGATGAGTTTAAAGTCTCTAAAGCATGATGACAAAGGAACTATAAGTATTGCAAACAAAAATTAAATTGGTTAATAAAAATGTCCAAGGGGTAAAGATGAGACTAGTAAAAGCAAGCAAGAACAATAACAAATCTCATAGAGAAAAGACCTAAGAACTGTATGTAGCAAAGACCTAAACCAAAATAAAACACAGTACTCATAAACCCAGAGGACAAAGGCCAATTTTTTTTAAAGGTCAGGCAAGAATAGGGAGTCAAGGCATCCCATGAAGAGGCAATTGGAACTACTAAGCAGAAGCAGTTTGACTTGTGTTTTACACCAGAGAAGGAAGGTCTGCCTCTGGCTCCTCATCTGCCTCCCTTAGCTCAGCTAGGCTTGAATTATTTACACAGCAGTCATAGAGAGGTTAAGACGCTCAGTCTCTTTATCTGCTTTGGGAAACTATTAAAGTCAAAAGCCTGACTATTTCCAAATATTTGCTTTTATATTCTAATGGCACTTAAACAGAAGTTTCATATATTAAAAAAAACCTAATTATTTGTCAGTGAGTTATTTTCACACCTTTACTTATCTCTAACACCAGCCCTGTAAAACTGACAGGTCTGAAAGTAGAAAAGGATGTTTGAAGACAAACATCCTAAATTACCAGTTGAATGTAGACGCAACCTTAACTTTGACTTTAGAGGGAAGAATAGGTAAAGAATACAAAATGTTATTAAGAAAAGGGATATAAGAGGGATGATAGAGCAGAATGAGAATAATAGCTAGGGGGCTGTCAGATGAGAATAGGGCCTATTAAATAGGCTAAGAAGATTAGTACCTGCCGTTTGGGGATATGATCAAAGCAGGTGTTATAGTGGGAAAAGATGAGCTTATAGTTAGGAGATGGATTCAAATACCATCCCTTACACTTAGCTAGTTCTCTCTGCTGTTCCTCATACAGAACACAGGGTCTCCTGACTCATAGTGTTTTCACTTATTGTCCCCCATGCCCGGAATGCCCGCCCTCCCTCCTCGTGTCAGCCTGCTGGCTTCCCTAGCTTTCTTCAAGTCTCAGCTAAAATCCCACCTTCTGCAAGATTTTCTCAGTCCTCCTTAATCCTACCCCCAATTCATCTCTATATATACCTTGTTTGTGCGTGGCTGTTAGCATATTGGCTCGCTCATTACCCTGTGAACTCCTGGAGAGCAGGGACTATTTTTCCCCCTTTTTTTGTATTCTCCACACTTAGCAGAGTGCCTGACATGTTGGTTGTTCTCTTCCCTTCAAACTATTGTCAGGGAAAGAACTGAAATGAATTAAAGAAGAGTAAGCTTTATTTAGATTTGTTTTATAATGTAATTTTAAAAAATTAGAATGTTTTGTTTCTATTTTAGAACTTTGTTTTTGTTTTTGTCTTAGTAGGGGGTAGCTGGGTGGCAGAGCAGATAGAGTGCTAGGCTTGGAGTCAGAGAAATCTGAGTTCAAATCCTGTCCCAAAGTAGTTGCGTGACTCTAGCAAGTCACTTAACTGCTTTGTATCTCCATTTTCTCATCTGTATAATGAAGATAAGACTAGCACCTACCTCCCAGGGTGATTGTGAATACCAAATGAGATGATATATTTAAACACTTTTCAAATTTTAAAGCATTATTTAAATTATAGCTGTTTATCATCATTATCATCATCATCATCATTGGCAGTAGCAACGTGGCACAATAGATAGAGTGCTGGGCCTGGAGTCAGGAAGACTCGTCTTTCTGAGTTCAAATCCAGCCTCAGACACTTACTAGTTGTATGACGCTAGGCAAGTCACTTAACCTTCTTTGCCTTAGTTCCTCATCGCAAAATGAGCTGGAGAAGGAAATGGGAAACCCCTCCAGTATCCTTGCCAAGAAAACCACAAATGGGGTCGCGAAGAATCAGGCATGACCGAAACTACTGAACAATGACAAATGAAATAGAGACTGATTATGGGAGCCATTTATGAAAATTTTTTTTAGTCATGTTGGGCTGATTACATACTGGCGAATGTGAAAAGTCTGACTTCATTTAAGTATGTCTTACCTCCATGGTAAGGTGGTAGTCAAGTGTATACTGCCTGAACTATAGGAATAGTTGGAGGTGAAGAGGAAAAAGAGAACTGGTTATTGAGCATTTGTAAATTTAGTCAATATCCAGGAAAAAATGTTTGGATCACAGAAAGCTTACATTGCTTCATGAGCAAGGAAGTTGTACCACGCTAATATTTATTTACTTTTATGGTAGGATTATTAAACTGGTAGAGCATTAAAATACTGAGGATAGAAGTTATTTAGATTTTTATCGAAACATATAATGAAAGTCTCTAGTGATCTTTTTTTTTTACTGTGTGGAAAAGATGGAGACATTTGTACTAGATGAGGATACAGCTAAGTTGATTCAGAACTGGTTAAATGATCAGAATAAAAGAGCAGGCATTAATTGTTAATGTCATCTTGGAAGGAGATCTTGAGTGGAATGCACCAGGGATCTGGGCTGGGCTTTGTGCCATTTAACATTTTCATCAATGACTTGAATAAAAGCACAGATAGAGTGCTTATCAAATTTGCAGCTGACACTAATCTGGGAGAGAGAACTAAGGAGACCTTCAGACACCAGAGATCTCTGAAGATCCAGTAATCCAAATCTCAAAGATACAGGGCCACTAAACTCAGGAAACAATCAATGTAAACACCCAGGGGACTTAGGATGAGACCAATCAGGGCGAATCATCCCACCCAGGACCATGATACAGGGCAGAATCTAGCCTTAGCACAAAGGATCCAAGCTGTTATGTTGAATAACTAAAAGAAAAGACCATACAGTATAAAATATAATTTCAGAGATAATTCTGTAATAGCCCCAAGAAGAGATTCAAAAGAAAAAAAAAGGTAACAAAATAGATTTTCCACAAGAACTACATGAATACTTAAAAGAAGTGAAATAAAAGCTAAAAATGAAAGGAAACCTCTTGAAAGGCAAAAAAAACAGCTTAGAAGACAAAGTTGTAAACTTTACCTGAGGCAAGTAGTAAGACATTACCTAAAAACTAGAATTGACCAAACAGAGACAAATAACTAATTTCATGAGATAACAAGAAATATGAGAACAAAATTAAAAATATTAAAAAAAGAATTACAAGATATCTGAGATATAAAACCCTGACCTGTCTAAAAGAGATAATTTAAAAATCATTGGCTTCTCTGAAAACTCTGATTAAAAATATCCTGGAAACTATATTTCAAGAAATTATAAATGAAAAATATCTAGGTCTATTAGAGCTAAAAGGTGAAATAAAGATAGAAAGAATCCACCAATAACCTCATCAAATGAGCCCCCAAAGCAAAAGTCAGAGGAATATCATATCCAAAATACAGAATTCATACATCATATAAAAATACTTCAAGCATTCAGAGAGAGACAGTTTAAGTACATGAGGATAAGAATCACACAAGATTTGGCAGCTACTACTAAATTGCAGAGCAAATCTTGGAATACAGTATTCCAAAAGGCAAAAGATAAGGTTTATAATCAAGAATAACTTATCCAGCAAAACTCAGAAGAAACGGACCTTTCTCCTGGTCTCTTGCAAAATTTTGTTTTCTGTCATTTTGAATTATTGAATTTGACCAGGTTTTTAAAATTTTTTCTGGAAGCAATCGGTATATTCTTTGGATTGGTGCCTCATTTTCTGTGTTTGGAAGTTCTGGGCAGATGTCATGCATTATTTCTTTCACTATGGTGTTCAGGTTTCTTGATTTGTCATATTCTTCTGGGAAACCCTTGACTCTTAAGTTGTTTCTTTGCACCCAGTCTTTGAGATCAATCAAATTTACTTCTATAGAGATCATATGTTCTTTTTAATGACATTGCTTTTTGCTTCAATTCTTCCAGATTGTCCTTCACTTCTGTGCAATTGTATTCACAATTGGTTGTTTTCTCTTTTGTTTCTCTGGAGAGGCTTGCCACCATGGATTCAAGTTTTCCTCTTTTGCTGATTATTTCTGTTATGCAGGCCATAAATTTTGCTTTCACAATTCTTTTTCTCTCTTAAACCATTGTGGGAACCCTCCGCTGTGGTTGTATACTCTCTTGGGAATCCACAGGGTCATTTTCTTCATTACATGTTGATTTCTTTTCCTTTGTCTTAAAATATTTATTCAGAGATGTTTGGCCTCATTGGACCTCATCTGTTTTCTCTCTTGCCCTGTTGGTTTATCTGACTGTGCTCAGGGCATTTTAACTGAGTTTTATTCCTCCTGAGATCTTTTTCAGCCTTTTTTCCTTATATTCCCCTATCACTCACTTTCTGACTCCTTTCCCTTTGATGGTGAATCCCCTGAGGTCTGGACCTTAAATCTGTCTCAGGCTTCTCCCATGCTGGAGAATTAATGTGTGATCAATCCCTGCCCTAAGTGACTTCAGAGTGGACAGGACTGACTAGATGCCATTCATTTTTTCTTCAGGACTGATAGATATCCTCCTCCCACTCAGTTTCTTTTATTCTTAATTTTCTGGTTAAGCACTGATGACTTGCATGATTTCTTATCTCTCTACCTTCTGAGAAGGGGTGAGAGGAGTTGAATTCTGTTGCTTGTTTCCATAGAATGGTAGGGTGAGTACAGGGGCAGAGTTTGCTGAATCAGCAGCGAGTAAAATTGTGAAGGAGATCCCAAATCACAAGCCCAAAGCTCAGAAGCTTTGGGGAAGGTGGTACTAAGTGAATTCTGGGGAATAGGGATTAGCCTTCTCTGATGTTATCTTTGTTTGTAGAGATACGGCAATGACTTTACCTCCTGTTATATGATTCCTTTATTGTGGGAATTTTGAAAGTTCAAGATGATTGGAGAAAACGTCTTGTCTTCCATCTTGTTGGTTGCATCGTCTGTCAAAATGGACCATGGAAGAGAGGACTTTGAAGCATTTCTTTTATTTTGTATTTTTGTATTTTTCTAGCATTTCTGATGAAAAATGAAAGCTAAGTAGAAACTTTGAAATGTAAACATAGGAATAAAGAGAAACCTAGAAAGTTAAACTTGTTTGCTGAATTGGAAGGGGCTGTATGACAACGTAATACTGACATTCTAATGTGTATATGGGGTGGTGGTGATGTGAGAATAAACTAGTATCCCTTCAAGATCTTAATGCTGTCAAATGGTATTGAGGAAGTTAAAGAAAAACTGAGCCTGTTTTGAGGGATTTGACTTAAAGGAGACTTAAAGAGAGGAGATTTATATTTATTTTATATTTATATTATATTTGAAGGGACTTCAAAAAAAATCTTTTTGAATCTGGAAGGATAGGACCAAGACTAATGGTAGAAGTAAAGGAGACAAATTTAGTCTAGGTGTAAGGAAAAACAGGTATTGCTAATCAAAAGTGGAACGGACTGCTTAAGGAAGTGCTGGAGTGATTCCCTCTTATGGGAGATGTTCAAGCAGAAGCTAGATGGCTGCGTATAGGGCATGTTGTAGAGGGCTGTCTTTTGGGAGTATAAGTTAGACTAGAGGGCCGCTGATTCTGTGAATTTCTTTCATTAGAGTGCCAGTAAAAATGCTTTTAAAAACAGATCCCTGACTATAACCAACCATTTTCCATATAGAGAATTTTCCCTGAATTTCTAAGTGCCACTGTCTGATAACTATCTCCCCATGGCACAGCTTGAGTTCTTGGCTTCTAGGTGCTCAGTCAATTCCTAACCACAGGTTCCTGCAGATTCCATGATTTATAAACTTCTGACTAATTCTGGTTTCCAGCAACTCCAGTGCTCTTAACGCCTGGCTTGCCTGCTATAGGGATTTCTAGCAGATAAACTGTGAAACTGTGGGAGGACCTCCAAGGGCTACCCTTGCCTCATTGCAGCCTCTCTGCTTGGGTTCCCGGTCTTTGGTCCCTTCAGGCTTTTAGGTGTCCTCTTTTGTGGACCTATGCTTCATGAAGGTCCTACAGTTCCTCTCTTTGTTTCCTAATTATTTTGCTTTATTTTTATCTGGACTAAGTGTTTAGGAATTGGGGCCATTCTGCTTCCCCTACCATCTCAACCAGAAGTCTATATAGCTATCCAAATAATATAGTTTAAAAAAGGAAAGATTATAGTTAAAAAAAGACATGCAGTGATGAAATGGTCATTTAATCAAACAAATAGGCATTATCAAGCAGGTATTAGGAAAAAAAAAAAAACAGTGAAATGGCCCCTCCTTTCAAGGACTCACTGTGGTGAGAGAGATAACATGTACATATATAAGAATATGCAGAATAAATGAGAGTAAATCAGAAAACAAAAACAAACAAAAAACAAGCCCTTAATGTAGGAGGTAGCATTTGAACTAGGATTTGAAGAAAGTGAAGGATTCCTTGAGGTAGAGGTGGGGAGGTAATATATCAATGGGGAATGTCTAATTCAACAAAAGAGAACTTTTGTGGATTGTTCTACATAAGGAAAAGAAAGAACACAGTTTGATTAGACCACAGAGTGCAGGAAAGAGTTTAAGGAGCCCAGACATGTACATTGGGATCAGGTTGCAAATGACTTTAAATGCCAAATAAAGGAGTTTGTATTTTAATCCTAGAGTCAATAGGGAGCCAGTGCAGTTTATTGAATAGGGCAGTGATGTGTTCAGACCTGTGCTTAAGAAAAGTCATTTTGCCAAAAGTCAAAGATAAATGAGCGTAGAAGAATGATCAGGACAGGGAGACCAGTCCCTGATAATCAACTTAAGTAGGAAGTGATAAGAACTTGAATTAACATTATGGTTATGTCGAACTGGCCTGAATTAAGATCATAGCTGTGTGAGTAGTGAGAAGGGTATAATGTGTGAGATGTAGCACTCAAATTGAGAAAAGGAAGCACTGATAGCTGTCTTACAGAAATGCTATAAATAGGTAATGTGGGTTAGGGCTCATCAGGAATGTTCTTTTTAAAAATGTTTTTTCTTTCTTTTTGAGGGGGGAAGGCAGGGCAATTGGGTTAGGTGACTTGCCCAAGGTCACACAGCTAGTAAGTGTGTCAAGTGTCTGAGGCTGGATTTGAACTCAGGTCCTCCTGATTCTAGGGCCGGTGCTCTACCCACCATAATACCACGTAGCTGCCCCATATCCTTGTAAATTGTTCTGCCTCCTCTGTAGCCATTGCTTATTGGAAAGTCTTACTTTTTATATTTTAAATTTTATTTTTAAAAGTAGACCAGGAAAGAAAGGAAGGAGAAAGATAAACCTGTGGTGGAATCCAGAAAACCACAAAAAAAGTACCATAGATGCTTTACATTTTGGGAATCCTGCCACATCAGTTAAATGCATCTGCTTTCTGGATCCCGATCTTCACCCCCTTACTGACCATATATAAACTCTTGAGAATTATAGGCCAACTCTGTTGGACAGACCACTTAGCAAAGCCTTGGTATTTTCAGTCATGACAATACTGGCTATACCAGCTATATATGTGACAAAGAATCAGCAGAGTAGATCAGGCTACTGTATGGATGTGCTATCACCTGATGGTGGAGGTCCCTAAGGATTATCTTCGTAAAACTTGGGCATGACAGGTGGTGAAAATCAAATGACCTAATTAGGTCCTGTTAAACCTGAAAATTTGGTTGAAGGAAACAACAGAGCTAGGTGATAGAAAAATCCATGTTGTTTATTATTTTCCCTTAAAGCATAGCTAAGCTAGCTTACTTGTACATATGAGTCAGAGCATAGGCTCTGGCTGTCTGAACAAAGGAATGAGAAAACTTATATACGTTATTTCAGCAGAGCTAGCAAGCCTGTATTACCTCATTTTTTATGACCCCCATGTATGTTTAACCATGATACAAGAAGAGGATTTTCCTTAATGGAAAGAATGTTCACAAAGGTCAGTTAATATTAAGTGAGGTAGTCTCTCTTGGGTTTAGGGTCTCATCCCTTAATGGCTAACAGGTATCTGGCCTTGTTGACAGTGGTAAGGGTATTTCCTGAGCAAACTTTTAGAGAGAACAAAGAGGCCCAGGTCCTGGATCTTCATCGAGTTACTCATTAATTCAGGCTCTGGGTCTAGTTGAAATTAGAAATGATATAAAATAATATAATATTTTTCACAGTCTATATACTGCTTCCATTAGATCGGAAACATGATATTAATTTCTATCAATCTTGATCTAGTTGTAATTTCCATTTAGGTCCAGTTTTGTGGACCTTATTCCAACTCATCTAGCAGATCCAAGATCAGGAACTCAGGGTTTCTGTTCCAAGGTCATCATGAACTCAGGGCCCAGGCAATCATGGCATATCTTGGATTACCTATTTTTAAAAGTATGAGGAAGACAGCTTTTTACTGGCCCACAATGGTGGGAGGTGATTTGTGCCTACTTAGGAAGTACCCTGACATTTTTGAGTGCAGTACTAGAATCAGAAAATGATCTGTCCTTTTTCCCATTTTCTATGCTAATCCCATAGTGTTAATCGATTAGCCAATAAATATTTATTAAGGACTAACAGTGGGTCAGGCACTGTGCTAAACATTGGGGATACAAAGAGAGTAAAAAAAAATAAGCTTTATACAGAATATATAAGCAACAGATGGAAGGCATTAGAATTAAAGATCAGGAACCCAAGCGCCACTGAGAAGGACAAAGAACTTTGTAAGCTTTCCCACTGGTCTTCCACTTAGTTTGCAAGTGGGCTAGCTTCATAAGTCATTAGTCTTACTGATTCAGATATACATCGATTTGCTTGATCATTATGGTCAAAGGCAGATGGGCGGAATAGCAGATAGAGTACTGGACTTAGTCAGAAAGTTTAGAGTTTGAAACCTACCCCAGACACTTAGAAGTTCTGCGTATCCCTGGCCAAATCATCTATCTCATCTGTAAAATGGGGATAATAGTAGTACTACTTCACAGGGTTGTTTTAAGGATCAAATGAGGTGATATGTGTCAAACATTTTGCAAACCTTAAGATGCTATATAAATGCTAGCTATTAGGACTATAGCTCTGAGGCATTATCCAAGTCCTAGAGTCCTTTTCTATTAGGCCAAAATGTGTTGTTTTAGTCTTCTGGTGCCTTAACCCCTTCTAGTACTCTTTCTGTGGCATTTATCATTTTATTGTGAGAATAAAGTATATGGTGTAGTGGAAAGAAGGGGAGAAAAAGAGGAAGTGAGGAAAAAATTATTAAGCCCCTACAATGTGTCAGACATTGTGCTAAATGATTTATAAATTTTATCTCATTTGATGTGATTTGAAAAGGTACTGACTGGACCATATTAGGAGACCCGGGTTCTAGTTTAGGCTTTGTTGCTAACTAGTTTCACAATCATTGGGAAGTCACTTTATGTTGCTGGTTCTGTTTCCTCAATTGTAAAACAGAGGGTGATGACCTTCATTAGGGTCTCTTCCAGCCCTAAGAGTCTATGATGCAACATAATCCCTTTCTATTGTTCTTAGGAAAATGTGAGTTAAGAGAAAACGAGCAATTATTTCCAGGATTTTATTGAGGCTCCATTTCTTAAACTTCCTTTTTCAAACATGTTGAACTTGTTCCTTTTCCGCCAAAAGCAACCTGTTCCCAAGCTCTGCTACTTTGTCTTCATTATATCAAGTTTTTGCTCAGTTACAGAGTTTATTAGTCAAACTAATAACCATGAATTGTAGTTCATTAATTGAATCTCAGTGGCTTTAATAAAAAGGTTCATATTGACTTCTTTAATCACCTTCAGTTATAGTTAATTTCTTTACAAAGTACATTTGTTATTTTCTCCCTATCTTTCTATTCATGGTGTTAATGAAGGATTTACTATTAATAACCAAGAAATTCTAAGACTCTTAATACTGCTATGGCTGGCAAGTTGAGTTTGCATTATTACTAAAGTAGATAATAACAAAGTATTATATTTTAGCCTATGGGAAACTTTGACAGAGATTCTTCTTCCAGGAATTTGCATTTAGAACTGTCTAGTATAGAAACAGATTTGAATCAGCATTTCCTAGAATCTCAAAATTTCTCTCTTTATTTCCTTGTGATTAAATAGTAAGAAAATAAGAACCTGTTATTTTAATTTTCCTTCGGAATGGCCAAATTTCTGAATTTTTACTTTTTAATGACCCATATCTATTGTTATAAAATTTTTCATTCTTATACTACTTCAGGTAAGTAAGAGATGTGTCCTGTCATCTACTCAGGCTGTTCCAAATTGCTGTAGAAAAGAGGGGAGGAGGAAGAAGAAAAGAAAGAAAAGGAAATGAAAGAAAAAAGAGAACTCAAACTAATCAAACTCAGTGGAAAGAATTGCATAGCTTTTGGTGAGACACAACTGAATACTACAGTAAATCAATAAATTATTTCTGTTTGTTTTTTGGCAGGGCAATTGGGGTTAAGTGACTTGCCCAAGGTCACACAGCTAGTGTGTCAAGTGTTTGAGGCTGGATTTGAACTCAGGTCCTCCTGACTCCAGGGCCATTGCTCTACTCGCTGCGCCACCTAGCTGCCCCATAAATAAATTATTTCTACTCAATCTATCATTATGAATTCTGCCAATAAGGTATCAGGCACTGGGCAAGACTGGTAATACAAAGATGAAAATAAAATAGTCACTGGTCTTAAGGAGTTTACAATATAGCTGAGTTAGGCAATGTACATGTTTGGACAGTTGCAAAATAAATACAAGATGACTTGGGGAGAGGTCACTGGTGGCTATTTTTCTACTATAAACATTGATGCTATATGTCTGCAGATCAGATCTTTGAGAACTCCCAATTGTCCTTCAGAGCACCCTTTGTACAACTTTTTAAAAAAATAATCTTTTATTTAGCACCCACTTTGTGCCAGGCACTGTGCTAAGTGCTTTACAAATATTATCTCATTTTATCACCAACTCTGTTTTAAATTAGGAAGCTTTAAAAAGTTGGGTTAATCTTAGATTTACAGAGCTTAAAATACTCTATAATGAATTAGAATCTACAGAGCTCCCCTGCATTTATCGTGGTTTAGCAAATTTTATGATTCTGTACTTAGTCCCCACACAATGCATGCAACAGCAGGGAGCAACCCCTGGGAGCAGGAATCACAGCTGGGAGCAATTAAGACTGATTAGCTTGTGGCTGAGAAATCGAAATGGAAAGGAGAAACTCTGGAGGGAAAGTGGTGGTTGAGCTCCTGAGGAAGAGGATCCAGCTTTTCAGAATGGAGTTGAATTCACGTAGGGACTTAAGACCAAGAGAGATTGTGAATTTCAAATTTTTAGAGTCTGCAGGTTTTCTCAGCCTATTTTCTGTATAATCACTTTGTGCTGACTCCACTTGACATTTATTAAGTATTGGAAACCTAGGCAAAAGTCCTTGTCAATTTTCCCCCATTTCACTACTTTCTCATAATTTTCAGAAGTTTTCCTAACATTTTCAATAGCTACTGTAAATGAAATGTAAAAGTTTGTATAGATCGTTTCAGAACTTCTTTGTACTCACTCTACAGAGATTGGTATGGCTGCGGTTTCTGAGAATCAGACAATGTTCATAAATATCAGCTCCCTTAAAAGCCAGGCACACTGTTGTGTATATCGTTGGTCTGAATTATTCTTTAGAAACTGGTAAAATGGCCCAGTTGGAATTCTAAGAAACTAATTCCCAGAAATGTTATGCATAATTCCTGAAAATGCTTATTGGAGATGAAGAATTGGTTATTAAGGAACTAGATAAGTACAAGGTGAATAAAGGAATGTAACTCCACAGATAGGACTTAAAATGACAGTTGAATTAAGACTTTTAACAACAAAGTTTCTTTTGATTTGTGTCTGAATTAGAGAGGGAGAGAGAGACAGAGTGAGAGAGAGACAGACAGACAGACACAGAGAGAGAGACACACACAGAGACACACAGAGAGAGACAGAGGCAGAGAGAGAGAAATAGCAAATTGGAAAGGCATATTACCTGTGTAGGACAGTAGACTGATGGATCACTAAACAAATTATGAATTGATTTTCGATAAAAAGTAGATTTTTAATCTGTTCCACTATCTATGCTCTTCAGAAAACCCTTGTTTCTCAACTCTCTTCAGGTAGTTTCCAACAACTTTGATGTTTTATGTTGAGTAGGATAACTTTCGTTACAAAATTATTGTCATTTCATTAGCAGGGTAAGAGAAATAAAATCATTTTTTGAATTCTAATTTCCCATCACTTCTCAGATTTGGTGAACTCTTTAATGAAAAATACACAGATTGGATTCTCTTGACCCTCAATTTTTCATGTATTTTTTTTCTTTTTTATTTAACATCTTTGCATTTGCAGGATGCCACTTTAGCACTACTAAGAGCCTCACATATCAAAGTGAATGTCAAATGTTAAAACATATTCCAAATATATCACTTTGAAAAGCTAATGTTTCAAAAGGATGTCAAAATGGGGGAAGAGAATCACAATTAGTTGTAAAAGATGAAGTCTGGTATGTTAAAGAAGCACTCAAATAAAAGGGGACCTGAATTTTATTTCTAAGTTGACTAATTTCTGTACATAATTTTGGCCAAGTCTCTTAAGCCTTGTTTTTACTCTCTCAACTCCACAGTCTCTGAAATAGAAAATATCTGATTAGACGCTTTGAGTACAGCCATGTATTTAAATAAGGAATTAGTGTTTATAATTCCAGTAGTAACCCATTTGGGAAAGTTATATTTGAAGCCCAGATCTAGGTACCTAGTCCTAGTTTCTCTCCTGAACTGCATTCCTATATCACCAACTCCCTAGTGTGCACACATATACACAATGCACATATGTATAAATGTGTATGTATACATATGTGTACATACATACCTGTGTATATGTACATATATGTACATATATACCTGTGTGTATATGTGTGTGTATATATATATGTGTGTATATATGTATACACACACACATATATGAATGTTCCAGTGAAATCTCAAATTCAACATGTGCAAAGCAGAACCCTTCAACTTTTCACCAGACTTTTTCTGAAATTTCCTATTACTGTTGAAGGTACCATTCTTCCAGTCACCCATATTTACAACCTTTATGCTATTCTCAACTCCTACATTCTCACTCATTGTACATATCCAATCAATTTCCAACAATTGGATAGAGATTGTCATCTCTATTTCTACAACATGTCTCACATATAACTCCTTTTTTCTACCCAAACAGCCACCACCTTGATTCAAGCCCTCACCACTATTGCTTAGACTATTACAAGAGCCTCCTAATTGCTCTTTCTGCCGCAACCTCTTTGTACTATGATACATCCTGTGCATAGCTAACAATGTAATTTTTCTAAAGTGCAGATTTGACATGACACCCACCCTCCCCACTCCAACTTAATAAACTCCACTGGTTGCCTGTTACCTCTAGGATCAAATATAAATTCCTCAGGATTTAAAGCTCTTCACAATCCTTTATTTCCAGTCTATTTATACATGACCCCCCTCCAAAATAAAGCCAACTTGCAATTCTTCAGAGAAGATATTTCATCTCTCTTCTTTGTTCTGGCTATCTCTCATCTATGGAATACTCTTCAACCTTACCTCTGCCTGTTGGAGTCTCTGTCTTTCTTCAAAACTCTACTCAAATATTACCTTTTGCAAGAGGTCTTCCCCAGTTTCCTCACTAGCCAGTGACTTCTCATCCAAGATTACCTTGTGTTTGCTTTGTATGTGACCCATATGTGTGTGTGTGTGTGTGTGTGTGTGTGTGTGTATATATATATATATATATATACACACATATACATATACATACACATACATATATACTCCCCAGAAGAATGTAAACTACCTGATGTCAGGGACTGTATCTTTTTGTTTTTGTATCAGAGTGTCTGGCTCATAGTAGGTGCCTAATAAATAGTTGTTTAATGGAATTTAAGGAGATTATATCTTTAAATTGATAAGAGGCTCCAAGGGGCCTCTAACTCCAAATGAAGGGCTCATTCAACTATTCTTTAAAGGAGTCCTGAAGAGTGTGTTGTCTACTAGATTTAGGAAAATATTTAGTCAGCTATGACACTGCAGCAGATCAAGTGAAAAATTACCAAGAAAATATGCAGGAAACCTATGGTTTTCTCAGAGTGTTTAGGCTGTGTCCTATTCAATTCTAGACTCACAAAACTACTTAATTTAATGTAGTACAAAATAAATGTACTTTAGGTGTCTTGAGCCCCCATTCCTGCTCCCTTAGGATCTAGCAAAGAAGATAAGGAAAGCACATTTCAAAGGTAAAACATTTAACTGGTGATAAAATAGTTAGCAAAGGGATGGAAAAAAACATATCTCCACACACATTCTTCAGTGAGTACAAACCCATGTCCAATTCCCAGTAGAGTAGGCTGAGAAAACTAAATTTTTATGACTCCAAAATGGGGGGAAAAGCTTTTAAAGAGGAAAAAGATGGATGGAGCTCAAAAGGTAGCAACCTTAGAGATAGCTCCAACTACCTGTGTGGCTCTACTGGGAAAAACTAGGAAAATATCCTCTGAAAGACTGAAGCTGTATATGCATATCCTATAACATGATGCTAAAATATACAGGTACTATAATAATACCTAACATTTATATAGTACCTACTATGTGCCAGACCCTGTGCTAAGTGCTTTACAATTATTATTTCATTTGATCATCAAAACAACCCTGAGAGGTGGGTGCTATTGTAACCCCCATTTTACACATGAGGAAACTGAGGAAAGCAGCATTTAAATGGCTTGCTCAAGGTCACACAGCCAGTAAGTATCTGAGGAAGGATTTGACCTCAGGTCTTCCTGACTGCAGGACCAATCCTCTATCCACTGAGCCACCTGTCATTATGTATAGTATTGTATATTACACATAAAGCATGATTACTCTATCCGCTGTACTACCTTTGTTGTTTAGTAATTCAGTCACATGGGACTCTTTGTAACCCCATATGGGGTTTTCCTTGGCAAAGATGCTAGAGTAGTTTCCCATTTCCTTCTCCGGTAGATTAAGGCAAACGTAGGTTAAGTGATTTGCCCAGGGTCTCCTGGCTAGTGAGTATCTGAGGCTGGATTTGAATTTAGATCTTCCTGACTCTCTGACCAACACTCTATCCACTGAGCCACCTGCCTTATATATAATATAATATAAACCATTTATTCTATAGTCATTATAAAGTGTATTTATAATATATGTGTGTGTATGCATGCATTTATATATACATATATATATATATATACACATGTATACATGTACAAATGCATATGCATATTCCTTCTTGGCTCTAAGGGGTCTCAGCTTGCTAAGCTGCTTGTGCTCCCTCCTCTGTTGGTTGCCTCACTGGCTGCTTCATCATTCAGCTACCCTTCTCCCTCTAGCACAAAAGTCTCCATAGACTTCTTGCTGCATTTACTGCATCGTGCCCAGCAGAGAGAGAGGGAGAGGCAGATACAGAGAAAGGATGCTGTGCTTGACAATGCAGGAACCTGGGAGAGCTCCTACTTCTGAAGGGTTATCTCTAAGAATGAGAGAGCTTTCTTAACTTCACTCACCAACCTCCAGTCTGCCAAAATTACATTCCTTTGGTGTAGCAAGGTCCCATTCCTTCTGCATGATCCTGATCCGGGACTTCCAGCTCACTAGAGGTTAACATTTTTCTGGCTTCAGGGTCGCAACTACTACCATCCAGCAAAATCATCCACAGAGGGTGGGGAAACAAGTTGGTCCCAGCCTTTCTTTTGTTAAGGTCCAAAGTTCAGCCTATTCTATTGTTTACATTTAATGGATCTTTAAACCAGGTTTATGTACATCAGGTTTGGGGGTGTAACTAGGATTATGCAGGAGCTGATTATTAAATTTTCAGTGTGAGTATTTATCTCAGAAATGAGCAAATCTACAAATCAGATCTTGATTTATTGTTTTGTTGATTATCTAGTCTTAACACAGTGATGGAGAGAATGTTAATAATGTTAATAATTCATATTAAACTTAAAAGTGCATTGTGTATACAGATTTGTAGAGCCATTTATTAAAGATTCATTAGGAAACTGAGGCAGATAGGGGTTAAGTGATTTACTCAGCATCACTCAAATTTGAGCTCAGATCTTCCTCACTCTAGGCCCAGTACTCTCTCTCTCTCCCTACTGTGCTACTGAGCCCATTGCTAACAAGTCTCTTATTCATGTTAAATTATTTTATTTTTTTACATACTTGAAAGTCTACTGCTTTAGAAAGTGATTCCAGAGTGGTCGTGTGCCCAATTCTCTGCTTTGCAAATTTGGAGAGATGCAATTATGAATATTATATTAAGAAGAAAAGGGCCAAAGATAAAGGAAAATTAGTAGAGATGGGAAGAAGGGAGGGAAACCCTAAGTTAGAAATTTTGTATGGTGCCTGGAGGTTAGAATTAGAAGTTCAGTTCTGAGATCTTAAAGTGTAAAGATTCTAGGTCACCCTTCCTGCAGTTCCCTCAGTCTAATTCTTATTTATCCCTCTTCAAGAGGCAGCCTTTCATAGATGGGTAGGCAGAGCCATAGACTTGTAATTAGAAGGTCTGGTTTCACATCTTGCTTCTGAATACAAGTTGTGTAGCCATGGACAAGTCACTTAACTTCATCTATCAAGTGGAACTAATAAAATTTGCACTGCCTTATCTTGTTGGGTTATGAACCTTGAAATGCTATAGAAATTCAGTTATGATTATTCCATTTCTACTGCTGCCATCCTAGAACAAATATACCCCTTCTTCCCCCCACCCCTCCTCACCTGAATTACGATAATAGTTTCCAGCATTTGCCTTTTTCAATCTTATCCTGGTCCATTGCAGCTACATTTGAGATATGGAAGATTTTGAATAGAGGTGGATAAGCCAGTAATAATAATAATAAATGAAATATGACTTGGCAAATTTTAATTCACACAGGGGAAGGCTTGAAGCTGTTAGGGCTTTATACACCTATTTTGCAGAGGCCAGGGAAGAGGTGTTCAGGACAATGGACACATCCAGATCTTAGTCACAAGAGAAACAAAAAATATAACTAGGTCTTAGTATTCTGAGTAGGTGAGAGTCACTGGGCCCAGAGTGGGGGGGAAGTGTTCTTCAGGCCATAGCAATAGAAGGAAGAGGGTTGGTACTCCAATGAGAGAACGCTTTCTGGACTTGTCATTCCCAGGTTACACCAGAGTCTTGCCAATCTTCCGGGTTCACCGAAGAGATGCAAACATAGGTTAAGTGATTTGCCCAGGGTCTGATAGCTAGTGAGTATCTGAGGCTGGATTTGAATTTAGATCTTCCTGACTCTCTGACCAACACTCTATCCACTGAGCCACCTGTCATATGACTTTACATAGTTTTTTTCTTTTTAACAGGGAGAGACAATGGTTTTACAGAGAGGAATAGGGTCTCTTACAGGAGTGTTTGAGTGGTTTCTCACTTCTGATGTCAAAAGTAGTTAGATGCCACAGACTGCTGAGGAATACAGATTAATACAGCATAGGGCTGACATTTTCCCGCATAGTTCTTTTAAGCATGGAAGATTCCAGGTATCGCAAAACAAACAAAACCCACAATAGCAACAACAACAAACCTAAACCAACCTCATGGAAACTGTGACTCCTACTACCAATTTCTACTTCACACTGCTACCAGATCAATTTTCTTCCTGCCCAGGTCTGATCATATCACTCTTTTGCTCAATAGCATTCAATAACTTCATCTTGTATAGAGAATAAAATTCACAGTCTAGCATTTACTGCTCTTCATGACAGTAAGGGGCACCAGTCTACCTTTCTAGCTTTCTTTTCTACTTCTCTGTATGTTATATGTGCTAGGCAGACTGGACTACTCCTCATCAGCCATTCCTGTTCCATGCCTTGCTTTTTCCATAGCTTTTCTCACACTAGATCTAGATCTTTTTCATACTCTAGATATAAATTTTTCTCCCTATTCCTCAATCTATGTTATAGTCATCCTTAAAGGCCTAGGTTAAATGTCACCCCTCCCATAAAAACTTCCTTGATTCTCACTGTTCAATAAATATCTTTTCCTTCTCAGTTCATACCATAACATCTTTTTCATATGCTTTAATATTCCCAGATAAATAGTGATTTTGTGCTACAATTAATGGTGTTTGTGCTGTATCTTCCTCAGTGCTTATAAACTGCTAAGGGCACTGTCATTCCCTATTACTATATATAGATATAGATATATAGAGATATATGCATATATATATATATATATATATACATATATGTATATATTCCAAATTCATGTAAAAACAATTTTTAACATTTGTTTTTTTAAAAATTTGAGTTTCAAATTCTTTCCCTTAATTGCTCCTCTCACCCTTCCTTGAGAAGGCAAGCAATTTGATATAGATTATACATGTATAGTCATGCAAAAACACATTTTCTTTTTTTAAAATTATATGTTATTATTCTTTCTATCTGTAAAAATCCTCCTCACACTCTCACCCCAGTTGCCCTCCCCAAGTGAGAACCAAAGAAAAACAAAACCTATTACAACTACATATAGTCAAGCAAAACAATCTTCCACATTTGCCATGTCCCAAAACATATTGTCCCATTCTACACTCTGAGTCTTTCATCTTTCTTTTCTTTTGTAAATAGTATTTTATTTTTTCCAATTACATGTAAAGATAGTTTTGAATGTTCATTTTTATAAGACTTTGAGTTCCAAATTTTTCCCCCTTCCTTTCTCCCCTTTCCCTTCCCCAAGATGGCAAGCAATCTGATATAGGACATACATGTGCAATCATGTTAAACTTCCTTTCACATTAGTCATGTTTTGAAAGAAGAAACAGAACAAAAGGGAAAAAAAAACTATGAAAAAACAAAAAAAAACCCAAGAAAAAGGGAAAATAGTATGCTTCAATCTGCATTTAGACTCCATAGTTCTTTCTCAAGATTTTGATACGTGCAAAGCATATTTTCACATTAGCCATGTGTGTTGGTAAGCAAAATGGCCTTTGTTTTCTTTGAGTAACTCAGTGTATTTCATTGAGCCTTGCTAGGTGCTGGACCCCAGGCCCAGAGCCCTATTAGGTGTGGAACCTATGTGGGTGCAGATTGGTGACTGGGGTGGGGCCCAAGATGGGGCTAGCTAAGGGGGGGTGTTAACTCCAGAGCCATGCCCTATTGAGTGTTAACCTAATCTATGTGGATGTGAACCTCCCACGGTCCTAAGACAAGGGGTCAACTCAAGAACCAATCGCCAGAGCCTGGGCTCTGGTCATTCAGATGACGCTTGATGATGTCAAAAATTCTATTTGGGAGAGAAGACAGCTTGAAGATCCCTTTTCTGTTGGAGCTCGTTGCGGCAGCAGTGGTGGTGCGTGACTCTGGGCCAGCCCTTGTTCTGTGCTCCCGGGCTGAACCTAGATGTTAGTAACTATGAATTGAATTCGGTCTGTCTGTTGATATTTGTGATTTTTTTTGTATTTTGTTCTGAAGTCCATGGTGCTATCTTTTTCCCCTGAACTAAATGAATGTTCTGAAGTTCAGGGTGCTGGTCTCTTCCCCTGAATAAGTGAATGAATCTTTATTTGGTCTGTCTGTTGATGCTTGTAATTTGTTTGTATTTGTTCTGAAGTTCAGGGTGCTGGCTTTTTCTCCTGAACTAAGTGAATGCTGTCTGTATGCTGGATTAAAAAGTAAACTTGTCAACCCCATTTAACCTTGCTTTCCTTATTAAGGCAGATCAAAAGAACCTGTGCTTTCCCGGCATGCTGGCAGCTTTCTGGGTGCTGGCTGTGGGTGGATCTTACACCCCCACAGCAGCTGCTAGCCGGATTGTTGAAACACCATGTTACAAAAGAAAACATAGACCAAACAAAAGCAAAACTCAAGAAAGATAAAGAAAGTTTAAAAAAAGTATGCTTAGATCTGCATTCAGACTCTACCAGTTCTTTCTCTGGTGGTAGATAGCATTTTTCATCATAAATCCTTCAGAATTATTTCAGATTATTGTATTGCTAAGAATATCTAAGTCCTTCGCAGTTGACCATCATACAGTATTGCTATTATTGTGTACAGTGTTCTCCTGACTCTGCTCACTTCACTTTGCATCAGTTCATATAAGTCTTCCAAAACCATCCTTCTTGTCATTTCTCATAGCACAATAGTATTCCATCACAATCATATACTGTAACTTGTTCAGCCATTCCCCAATTAATGGTCATCCCCTCAATTTCCAGTTCTTTGCCAAAACAAAAAAGAGTTGCCACAGATATTTTTGTACATAAAGATCCCTTTCCTTTTCTTTGATCTCTTTGAGATACAAACCTAATAGTGGTATTGCTTAGTCAAAGGGTATGCACAATTTTATACCCCTTTGAGTATAGTTCCAAATTGCTTTCCTGAACTGGCTCGGTTCACAATTTCATCAATAGTGCTTTAGTGTCCCAATTTTCTCACATTGCCTCCAACATTTGTCATTTGCCTTTTCTGTTAAATTAGCTGATTGACCTTGTTTTTATATTTCTACTTTTTTTGGCTTTTAACATCTAATACAATGATCTGTACACAGTAGGCACTTAATTAAATTAAATTATTGAATTATAGTTATTGGTTTAAGTCTTGCCTAAAGTATGGCTATAAATAAACATGATTTTAAAAAAAATTAACAAATACACCAGAACTTGTGCATTCAAGTGAGTGTTGCTCCCTTCAGCATAATCATTTTAGGAGGATATTCTCATAATATGATGTTGGTGCCTAATGCTCAAAACTCCTTGGGACTTTGCCTTCAGAGCCTGAGGCTATTTTGAATATTCTCAGTACTGGCATATTTTGAGGATGGATTTGATTTTTAGAAATAACCAAAAGTCATTTGGAGTAAAGCCTAGCAAATTAGATGGGTGATTAAGCTGAAAAATATAACTTTTTTGTTCCAAAAACTGAAATGTTATTGTTAAAGCACTGGTTTCATGGGCCTAGTAAATTGCCTCTGAGTCCCATACTATTACTGTTAATAGTAACACTAAGAACATCGTCAATAACACATATAGTGCTTTAAAATTTACAATGCATTTTACATGCCTTACCTCATTCCAAAAGAGTTAAAAACTATTTGGGCAATGGTATGATTGTTAAAATAAATGTATTGCTTCCCCAAGGGGATTTATCCTGAAGGAAAGTACTCATTTGGATGTAGAGAATCTAGCCTACATTTTTTTTAAAAAAAAAAACCTTAATTTCACAAGAGTGGAAACCATGTTATTTTTGCATCTTCTGTAGTGCCTTGTACAGTGCTTTGTACACACTGGGTGCCTAAGTAATGGAAGCTAAATGAATACATGCATTTTTCTTTGTGTCCAGAATTAGTCAATAAAAAGTAACAATTTCAACTAAACAGGATAAAACACTAGGAGTTCCAGTGCAATTAGTTTTATTTCACACAAATTCAAGACAAGAAAGCACAGATATCAATCCATGTTGCTAGTAGGAGGCAGATGCTTATAAAAGGAACCCTAAGGGGAAATGTCAGATTTATCCCTGGTTCAATCATTTTTAGTACCAGGGAAGGAACAGAGGTTGTCAGGAGAATGATTTCCAGGCTGTTAGTAGTCTGATTTACCTGTTGACTTCTCTTTCAAATAAATCTATTCTTTTTTAAATTTAGTTTTTTCCCAATTAATAAGCATTTATTTCCTTCCCCTATTCCCTCCATTGAAAAAAGGACAAAAAAAACCCTTGTAAAAAATAAGCATCATCAAACAAGGCAAATTCTTACATTGGCTATGTAAAAATATATGTTTCTTCTTACATCTTGAGTCCATCACCTCTCTATCAGGAAGTGGGTACTGTGTATAATCATGAGCCTTCTGGAACTGTATTCGTTCATTGCATTCATCAGGGTTTCTTGATTTCCCCCTTTCCCCTTTATAAAGAAGAGGAGAGTAGTGGGAGGGAAGGAATGGAATAAGCATTTATTAAGTGCTTACTCTGTATCAGACTTTGTGCTAAGTGCTTTAGAAAATCTTATCTATCTCATTTCACCATAACAACCACCCTTCCAAGCAGGTGCTGTCATTATCCCCATTTTAAAGTTGAGGAAACTGAGTAAATAGTGGTTAAATGACTTGCCCAAAGTCACACAGCTAGTAAGTGTAGGAGGCTGGATTTGTACCCAGGTCTTCCTTATTCCAGGCCCAGCTCTCTATTCACTGCACTGAGTAGTATACTTGGCACTACTGCTCTAGGTTTGAATGCATTCTGTTTCTCCTCCCCAGGCCTCCATTTTCACTTGTCTAGAGTCCATTCACAGATTTTTTTCCGTTTCTTCCCCTTTAAGGTTTCCTTTGAGGTCTAACCTCTGTGCTTAGAGTTTGTTTGGTTTAGGATTAATCTGTCAATCTACCTTCCTTCTTCCTTCATCCAGTTTACTCCTATTTCCCAGTTGAGTAAAATGTATTTTGTATAGTGTATTCTTCCCTCCTTTGACTAATTCAGATAAAAAGAGGTTCAAAGTGCATTCCTTTCTCCTTGTTTGTATTGTCTTCTACCTGAGGACCCAAATTATGTGAGATAGTTTCCTCTGGCCAATAAGCATTTATTTAGCACTTACTCTATGCCAGGCACTATCTTCAGTGACAGAGGTACAAAGAAAGACAAAGCAACAACAACACAAAAATCCCCCAAAACCAAATAGTCCCTGATCTTAAGGAGCTGCACCAGTCTGATTGGGGAAAAACATTAACAACTATGTGAAAACAAGCTATATGCAGAATAAATTGGAGATACTTAACAAAAGGAAGTCACTGACATTAAAGGGGATCAGGAAAGACGTTTTAGAGAAGCTAGGGGACATAGTGGATAAAGTACCAGGTCTGGAGTCAGGAAGACTCCTGAATTCAAATCTCACCTAAGACACTTACTAGTTGTGTGACCCTGGGCACAGTTGCCTGAGTTTTTTCATTTGTGAAATAAGCTGAAGAAGGAAATGGCAAACCGCTCTAGTATCTTTGCCAAGAAAACCCCAAATGGGGTCACTGAGTTGGACACAACTGAAAAGTGACTAAACAACCACGAGAACAAAGGCCTTTTGAGGAAGGTGGGAATTTAGCTAAGACCTGAAGGAATCCACGAAAGCCAGGAGGCAGAGGTGTGGGAGACAACCAGTGAACATGCTCAGAGCTTGAATATCTCTTTCAAGGAATAGCCGGAAGGCTAGTGTCACCGGATCACAGTGTATGTGAGGGGTGGGTGGGTGGATGAGGTGTAAGAAGACTGGACAGGTAGGAAGGAACCAGGTTATGAAGGGCTTTAAAAGCCAAACAGAGGATTTTATATTTGATACTAGAGATAATAGTGAGCTATTGGAGTTTATAAGATTGGGGAATGAGATGAGCGATTCTGCATTTGAGGAAGATCAGTTTAATAGCTGAGAGGGGGAGAGAGGAATCAGGGAGACCAATAATCTGCTGATCCTTTCAACAGGCCAGGCTTGAAGTGATGAGGACTCATAGTAATGGTAGCATGTCACAGGAAAGAAGGAAGCATATTTAAGCGATGTTATGAAGATAACTGGTAAGATTTGGCAGCAGTTTGTATATGGAAAGTGAGAGAGAGGTGTAAAGGTTGTAAACTTGGGTGACTGGGAGGATGGTGGTACCTTTAATAGTCATAGAGAAGTCAAGAAGAGGGGGAGGTTAAGGGTGGAATAAGGAAAGATGATGAGTTCAGTTTTGGAAATGTTGAGTTTAAGATGTCTACAGGAAATCTAGTATAAGGCATGTAATAGACAGCCAGGTGGCACAGTAGATAAAGTAGTGGTCCTGAAATAAGGAAACCCTGAGTTCAAATCTGGCCTCAGATACTCACTAGCTGCGTGACCCCGGGCAAGTCACTTAACCTCTATTTGCCTCAGTTTCCTCAACTGTAAAATGGGCATAATTGTGAAGATCAAATGAGCTGATATTTATAAAGTGCTTAGCACCGTGCCTGGTGCATAGTAGGTTAGGGTTGTGGAATCTGTGGCCTGGAGGCCACATGTGGCCTTCTAGGTCCTCAAAGTGTGGATCTTTGATTGAATCCAGGGGATTTGTTCTGTGAAGTTTGGTTTCAGGTACCCCACCCCTGGAAAGAAGGTACTATATAAATGTTGATGCCCTTCCCTTCCCTTGAGTTGGAGATGAGAGACTAGAGATCAGGAGATTGGTTGCAGCTAGACCGTAGATCTGGGCATTATCTCCATAGAAATGATAATTGAATCCATTGGAACTGATGAGATCTCAGAGGGAAATAGTAGAAGGAGATGGGAAGAGGGCCCAAAACAGAGCCTTGGGGACATTCACAAATAGCAGATATGACCTGGATGAAGATCCAAGAAAGGAGACTGAGAAGAAGCAATCAGACAGGAGGAGAATCAGGAGAAAGCAATGTCACAAAAACATATAGAGAAGAGAGTAATGAGGAGAAGAGGGTGATCAAACCTCTTTCAAAGTTTTGGAGGCTGAAGATTGAGAAAAAGGCATTAGATTTGGCAATTACACAATCGTTGGTATCTTTAGAGAGAGGAGTTTCAGTTGAGTGATGAGGTCAGAAGCCAGACTGCGGAGTTAAGAAGAGAGTAAGTGCAAAGGAAGTGAAGGTACCTATTGCAGATGGCCTTCTATCCATTTATTTTTTTTAATTGCTGAAGATTTCTTAAAAAAAATGTTAAATTGTAGACAAGTACAAAAAAAGCTATTGTTATCATCTCTTCCAATGCTAATTATTGTATTACAGATGAAGACTTCACTTCTTGAGTCAATGCCAAGTCTTTTTTGTTGTTTGTATGAAAAAAATTCATGACTACATAAACATTTAAGTGTCTCCTGTTAATTGTCGGCATGGATTAGGGGTGGAAAGTTGATTAGAATTTTTACTCTTTGCATTTGTACTTGCCAACCTGTATTTTTCAATCATTCTTGAATTTATTTTCTAAGTATATATGATATTCATTCAACTCCCCTTATTCTTAATGTACTAGAATCTCCAAAAGACCATTGAAGGACAAAGCATGTATTTATATTTACAATAAAAATGATTCAAATGAAAAACCATACACTATGCCCTTCAGAAAATCAATGGAAGAAGGGTAATTGTAATTGTCAAGAGTTTTTCTCCCTTCACCTATGAAACCATATTCAATTTAGAATTTTGGCATTATCATCCATAAATATGCCCACTGTGTCCATAGTATTAGGCACTACAAATATCAATAGGGTTTAAGCCATTAAGAATCATAAAAATTATAAGGAACTTAAAACCTTCTATGGAACATTTATAATTCTAAGAACTAACTGATCTTCTTCCAAATGAGTATGGTTCATATACTAAAACATGTATAGATCTTGTTTATATATTAGACAATAATGTAATTTGTGCTTAAATATTTGTTTCTCTCATCAACTGTAAATCTGAATTTTCCTGTGGCTTCTTTGAACACATGTTGGCAATACCCTCTCAGGACATTTATCCTTGGTGTGTAGGGTTGTTGTTGTTATTGTTGAGTCCTTTATCAATTGTGTCTGATTCTTCATGACCTCATTTGGGGTTTTCTTGGTAAAGATAATGGAGTGGTTTGTTTTTTCCTTCTCTAGCTCATTTTACAGATGAGGAATGAAGGCAAACAGGGTTAAGTGACTTGCCCAGGGTCACACAGCTAGTAAATATCTGAGGTCAGATGTCTTCCTGATTCCAGGTCTGGCAACTAGCTGCCCCAATGTCTAGGTTAATAGATCTCAATAATTGCCTGTTACATGAGTAGCTCTGTCAGGTAATCCTAATTGGGTCTATGATAATAATCAAAACTTGTCATATACATTCCATTGATTTAGTGCTTATAACATTCAAATATTTAATTGGCCAATGGGGGAATTCCATTTTGGCATTTATCCATTGCACCCTTCTTATCACTAGCCCCATCAACCAGGAACTCCACATTATCTGATCAGAATTCTGGAAGGGCAGGTTGATCTGTTTCAACAAATGGAAAAACTGCCATGTTTCAAAGGATCCATTGAGAATTTTCATAGCCTCCTAAAATGTTATAAACACTCAGTTCTATAGCAGCTTCATAAACTTGTTCATCCAGTCTTCTCCAGTCTGTGTAATCTCTGGCTTGTATAGCTTCAGCTAAAAACTCAGAGACCATCAGCACAAATTTGAGCACCTTACAGTCCTTAATAAGGGATAGCTTTCTAATGCTACATGAAAGGTATACTTGTTTTACTATAAGATCATATGTAGTTGTGTATTTGTGTGTGTGTGTGTGTGTATGTGTGTGCACATTTTGGGAGTCCCAAAATAAATGTTTTTGGAAAAAAAGATGTCTTCCTGATTCCAGGCCCAACACTGTATCCATCTTTAAAATGAGAGGGTTGGGTTATTTGACTTCAAAGATAATGTCCATCTCTTAATCTTGTAAACAGAGTCTCTTGTACTTTAGGCTACAGGTCTAAGAAAAAAAGATTGGGTTGCGAAGGGACATGAAAGAGGGAGAGAAAGGATAAACAAAAAGATATGGTGATATAGTAACTCTCAAAAATGGCATATTTGATATTCAATACCCTTGATAGATGGAGACCAGAGATTAGAGCATTGAAAAAAATTCCAATTTAAAGTTTCTAAGAAACCAAAACATTCTCTTTAGAAGCTGCATGGGAGAGTTAAGGAAAAATTACTAATACAATTTTTTAGATGGAGCAGGAGTCTTTTTTTTTTCTTTTCAAGCTGGATGTGAATTTGCTGAATACTCTAAGTGAACGTCTAGACTTCCAGACAAAGTATGAAGCGTATTAAGGCCCTTTTCTTGAATAGTATCAACTTGTTGAGAAGAATAGTAGTCATTCAAACTTGATCAGGCAAGGGTCACAAGAGTTGGCTTCAGTTAAGTTTTTTTTTAATAAATACTTTAGGGATTGTACAAGGCACTCAATATCTTGTTCTGTGCTGACATGGTGAAGAAATAATCATCACAGATCAGACCAGCCTGATAGGCCATCTCATAGTCTGGAATTTCTATCCAGGTTTTCAAACTCTGAACAAGTAGAATTAGGGACTGTATTCAGGATACAAAGCCCATCTCTGTACTATTTATTCATTGTCATCTTCTCATAAGTCTGCAAAAGCAGCTTCTAAGTCTTCCAGCTGATGAACCTGACCTTTGACACAGTTTTCCAAGCCGTCCTCTGTCCGGTTCACATCTGGCCTTTGGAAACTGTATAGTTTAGCAACGAAATGGAGGAGAAATACATGATGGTAGCTAGCAGGGATGGATTATCAAATGAACATTTTTTGAGGGTGGGGGGAAATGGATATATTTGTAGGTAGTAGGGAAGCATCAAGTAAAGAGGGAGAGATTGAAGATAAATGAGAAAGTAGGGACCATAGAGGGGACAGTCTACTGGAAAACAAAGGATGGAATGTGATCATTTGTGCATATAGATGGTGTTTGCCTTGGCAAGAAGAAGGGCCATGTCTTCACGTGAGACAGCAGTGAAGGAGAAGATAATGTCAGAAGGCATCTGTGTGATATGAGATAAGGAGGATGGGAGAAGGGGAGAAGACAATTCTTTATGAATCATCTTGTTAAAAAAATATTAGGCAAAGTTCTCAGATGAGAGGGTATGAGGAGAGAGGCTTAAGGAAGAATGAAAAAGTTGTAAAAAACTGGTCTGGTAAGTGAGACAGTAGGTTAGGGATTGGTAAAAGGATTGACTTTCCACTTTGGGGGCCCTATTGAGATTATATAATGTAAGTTTGTAGCCGACAGAGTCAGCATGGTTTCATAATTTCCTTGAGCTTTGTTCAGGTGCATGTGAGTAGAAAGCAGTAGATGATAAATGTGTTCCAAGGCTGGAATTTGGCAGGGCAAAATTTTAGATAAGATGAAGGGGTAGAGACTTAAGAAAAGAGGACAATCTAGACTTGAACTGGTTCACTAAAGGGTCAAGATGAGGGAATGAGGTGAGCATACCTGGTGATAGCCTAAGAAAGAACCGAGGAGTGGAGCGATTGGAGGCAATGGTAAAGATGAAGAACAGGGTTTAGAGATACAAGGCAGAAGGTAAGTTGGAATGACAGCAGATTATGATCAGATAAAGGAATTTCAGAGTTTGTGATCATGGTTGTGGTGTGGTTGTGTGATGGTAAGATCAAAGATATGACCATCTCTGTGTGTAGCGTCAGTGCTATGGAAGAGTAGGTCATGGGAAATTAGGAAGTTGAGTACTAGGAGTTTGAGAATGTTTGAGGTAGTATGACTATGTATTTTGAATTTCCCTAATATGAAGGTAGGTTTTGGGGAGCAAAGGAAGACTGCGACCTAGGAACCAAACTCACTGAGGAAGGAAGGACAGTGCCCTAGAGGTCAATAGACAACAGCCACCAGAATCTTGACTGGGTGATAAATATATATTGAATGTGCCTCAGTGAAGGAGAGGTTACTGAGCGATGGTGGTAGAGGGAAAAAAACTGGAAGTAGCAATGAGGAGCAAAGAGTATTCCAATTCTTTGGGCAAATTGCTTAACCTCCTAGTGTCCTAGGGAAGAGTGTCAAAACATTGCCCACAACACTACCCAGTGCAGCCAAACCAGATTAAGATGTAATTGGGAAATATTTTACAAAATTAATAAAAATACAATAAAAGATAACATCACCCTTTAAAACTAAATCAGTCTGTAGCCTACAGGGATCCTTATTTGGCACTGTTGCCTTAAACAACTCTTCAAGACTATAAACTCCAGAGAATGTGCCCTTTGCATTGATGGAGGTAACTCTTCACCTATGGATGAAATTAACATCTCCATATCTAGAAGATTTGAGGCTTAAGGAGTTACCTAGGGTTGAAAAAAAAGGAGTGGAGGATTGGTGGGAAGGAGTACCAAGGGAAAAATGCATAATGGCTATGGGCTTTATCAAAGCCTGGTTCTCCAGAACCCTATTTCAAGATATCATAAATGAAACTACCTGGTGTTGAAGGTTGGAGAGAAGAGGTCCAGGAACCCCAAGACTGGAGTTCCCAGACAGGGTAGTTGAAGGGGAGTACCCCTCAAGGACCTGAGCACTGGAGAGGGTCAGAGCTGTCTGGAATGAATTTGCGGACTCAAACATTCTTTAAGTCAAGGTGGCAAAGATTTACTATACTTTTCAGTGGGCAAGAGTTCTTAGGGAACCTGCAACCTTACAGGGGTGCAGGTAAAGTTTATAGAGGACATTCGATGGTAAAAACCTGCCAAATATGTTAATTAGTTGTTTTGGGGTGGGATTAGGGAGTTGTTAAGGAGTGGTCAGTTCTTAAAGGAACATGCACTTTTTGTATCTACTGGGCAGGTATCTTACGCAGAGTTCACTGGGAAATAGCCCAAGTAGGGGCTACATAGAGGTGTAGTTTTAGGCCTGAAACATCATTAAGTCAACTAATGATCAGGGCTGACTGGGAAATATCCAGGCTGCTTACATCAATGTCTTGTTACACAAGATGAATGTAAGGGAGGATGCATATGTCTGGGTCTAGCAGCTGCCCACTGTATCAGGGGAGAGATAAGCATTTTGCTAGGGTATGCTGCCCTGTTTTGCTAGAGAGAAACTGCTAGGGATAGTGTTTTTAGGTTAGGGAGAGATGTGATTTTGGAACTGGGGTCCAGGCGCAGGCACCCAAGCAGAAGCTAAGGAGAAATGTGATGTTAGAATTAGGGTCCAAGCATAAGCTCCCAAGCACCCCATCAATGGGACAAAAGAGTTAATTGTCCTAGTTTTTAAAATTAACTGTGGGAATTAGACACCCCCCCATAATGGCCGTAAACCAGGGGTGGGGAACCTGTGGCCTCAAGGCCACATGTAGCCTTCTAGGTCCTTGGGTGTGGCTTTATCACTGAGTCCAACTTTTACAGAAGAAATTCTGTTATTAAGATTTTGTACTGTGAAGTTTAGATTCAGTCAAAGGGATACACTTGAGGACCTAGAGGGCTGGCCACATGTGGCCTGGAGGCCCCAGGTTCTCCACCACTCCCCTAAATTCTCCCCTCCTTTACCTATTTTGAAAGTCCTAGAATTCTTTTTGTCCATCTTCTCTGATGCCCATGCCCACTTCCTTTTGTGAGTATCTCCTTTCCATAAGGCTTGCTTGTTTTGCCTTCTCTCCCTCTGTTCCTATCTTGTGTTTTGTCTGCTAGGTGCTCTGCTATCCCAACACATTTTCACCATGGAAACATCAACTATCTCCCATGTCTGTGGATGATCTCAGTAGATGAATCTATATCCTAAGTCCCTCCTTCCTCCCAGAAATCAGGCCTGTGACTAAGGGCCATACCACAAACTGTGGGTCCCTTGGACTTTTTCTTTTTGACATAAATGGCAGATAAGAAAGACAGGTGCCTTTCCTTTTACTGTCCTTTGGGATCCCCCAAACTGTCCTAAATTTTCATTAAGATACTCCTTACTCCTAAACCAGAGTTTTCTGGACCATCACAGGTTTATTAGTAGAAGCGGCAAGAAAATTGATTGATACCTCCTCCCCCCACACCCCAACAGAACTCCATGCTACTCTTTAAGGTTGTGGTGGTAAAGTACAGAAGGAGGGGCATTGGACTAGTTTTTGAGATTATTATTTGGGATAAGCTCTGTTGGTGTACTCTTTGTCAGTAACACCCACTCCTTGTAGCATGAGAGTTGTCTCCAATTCTCTGAATTTAACAATTTGCGAGTATATAGAGGTACTCTCCAGACTACTAACAAACAGTGTTAAAAGCTATAATTATGCTGTAGACAAAACCAGAGTCCTGAGTTTTCACTCTGCATAAAACCTTTCATGTCACTCAAGGAAGAGGTTTCTTTTTTTATTTTTTAATGCTACTCTGAATCAACAGAAGTGTCATAACATGGAGACGAATCCGGGTTTTTTTGGTGGTAGAACTCAGAATCATGAAAAGCTTCAGACAGCACCTAATACATCTTGAAGTTGAAAATGAATATTTTCAAATAGCATCAATAACTTTTGAATAAGAGAGGGACTTGGAATCAAGAAGAGCTGAGTTCAAATTCTGCCTCAGATACTTAACTAGCTGTCCATGACCTTGAGAAAGTTGTTTAACCTCCCTTAGCCTCAGTTTCCTCATCTGTAAAATGGGGATAGGAATAGCACATGTCTCCCAGGATAAAATGAGATAATAGTTGTAAAGTGCTTTGCAAATCTTAAAGTGTTATGTAAATGCTAGTTACTTAAAAAGAAACCTCGAAAACCTGAGTAAGAGAAGTTTGTTTTTGCTGTTGCCTCCTCTGCGTTCTTCATCTCAGATGTCCCCCATAGGAGGAGCTCTGGTAATAGTATCCATATCATAATGCCTATCCAAGAAAGGCCCTCCTCTCACTATCAAAACTTCTAAGTCCTATGTCCCATTTCCTTAGGACTTCCCTAGGAGTCCTGCCTAGTTAATCAGATAAATGAATTCTAACTAGGATTTTAATGGTGGGTGATAATATGAGCTTCACTCTCTCTTAGGTAACATTTGGCTTTTAGCAAAACTGTCAGTGCCTTAAGGGAAATAAGTGGGTGGGAATTTAAGGCAGGATGTCAGGACTAAACAGGGGATATGTTTTGGCAGGCAAGAACTTTCCCAGGCCTCCTCAAATTGAATTTATTTCAATTCAATAAACATTTATTAAATATTTACTATGTGTAAGGCATTGTGCTAGGCCCAGGAGAACATGAGATGAAAAATGGCACAGGCCCTTGAATTAAAGAATTTATAGTTTACTATGGGGAACATCATATGGTAACAAATATTTATATATTCTATGAAATAGAATGTGATAAGGAAAAAGAAAGATCCAGGGCAAAATGCATAAGAATTTTTTAATGGAGAAAGAACCCTTTAAAATGAAGGTGGGTGGATTGGTGGAATCAAGGAAAATATCATGAAAGAAGCAGCTGCAGTTGAGCTAGGCCTTGAAGGAATACAATGATTTCAATTGGCAAAGAGTTATAAGGAGTATCTCATGCAGCTACTAATTTCCTAAGGCTGTCTCTGATACTGAGCTTCTTAGTTCCTTACTGTTTTGGCACCTCTGTATCCTTATACTTTGAGAATACACACCCACACACCCACACCTACACCCACACCCACCCACACCCACCCACCCACACACACACACACACACACACACACACACACACACACACACATTAATATTGTTAAGCTACTCCTGTTTGTTTATGTTGAGGCTATTGGGAAGGAAGTTAAGACATCATTTCAAATCTAAGTTTGTGTAGAACAAAAGTAAAAAAAATATAAACATACTAATGCTGTATACAAGAGTTAGAGAGTGATATCGATGGGATAGTAGAGTTTCAATAAGATATATTTTATTCTCATTTGGAGTAATGCTTAGATTTGCGCATTTCCCTCAGATATTACCCAACAAACAGCAAAAAGAATGCATAATTTTCAAAAGAAAAAAAAGATCTATAATACAGATCTCTCCTCCGTAATAGAATGGTCCTTATTTTTTCCCCTCAAAATATCGAGTTTATCAAATATCTTTTAAAGCTTAAAACATACTTCCAAATTTGCCAATTGACCATGAGATATAGGAGAAAAAAACCAAAATTTTGCTCTTTTATTTATAATTGATTAAAAGTTTGACTTTTATATTTTAGTGGCCCATTTCTACCTTTCCTAAAAAGTTGTTTTTTGAAATTCACTAGAGATTTTCACTTAGAATGTGCCATGTTTCAGGGTACATTTATTCAAACTGTTGGATAGATAAAAAATAGATGCTTTAAAAAATGCCCTTTGTAAAAAAAAAAAAAAAACAACACCCCCTCCTACTCTCAACAACTGATAGCTTTAACTTAAGATCAGCTTCATGGATCAAAGTTATCCTCATGGAATAAGTATTATCTCTTCTCATTTACAGTATTTGAGACAGTGTATGAAAGTAACTTTTTAAGAAAACAGCCTATGATAGTCCACAGTACACAAGCAATGTACTACCGCCAGTCTTTTTCTTACCAATATTTTCTTATTATAGTTGAGGCATGATATGAACCATTTTACACTTTGAACATAAGGGTGAATCATTCAAAAAATAATACTTCCTTATAAGGTTCTAAGCATTGTTGTTGTTTAGCTGTCTCTGTCATGTTCAGCTCTCCCTGATCCCATTTTGGGGTTTTCTTGGCAAAGATCCTGGAGTGGTTTGCCATTTGCTTCTCCAGCTCATTTTACAGATGGGGAATGGAGACAAACAGGGTTAAGTGACTTGTCCAGGGTCACACAGTTAGTAAGTATCTGGTATTCTATCCACTGTGTATTGGGGCACATGAATTTACTATCTGTCACATAGGTAGGCACTTAAGAAATGCTTGTTGACTAAAGGGCAAGCTTATAAAAATAATTGTTTATTCTACAGGAAGAATGTTTCCTTTCCTTAAACTAGTTCATTCTAAATTGAGAAATTGTTTGGGAATTAAAAGCAGGAAAGCTCATCTTTCTTCTCCAGGCTATGCAAAACAGGAAAAGGAAGGTAATAAGGTAGCACAACATTTTAAGTTTCTCATGCTGACCTTACTAAAATTCTATCTTAATATATGTTAGGGTAGATTGTTTTATCAAGTTAAAAAAATAAAAATGCATGTACTTGTGTTGCTCAAAAACCTTGTTTGTTGAGCAAAAACATCCAAAATATGTAGCTGTCAAATAAAAATGACAACAAACCTTACATATCTTTTTCTGGTGTTGATGGTTTGCTGCAGAATAACAAAATATTCCTTATGTTAATCAATTATTAGAATGGGAGTGGATGCCTATTCCATGTTGTCACAAATACCCACCTTTTTCAGTTCACTTTTATAAATAAAGTAACCAAACCATCTTGCTTTCTACTGTAGATAGAAACTTAATCTGAAAAATCCAAATAAGCCATGAAAAATTGAAGTGAAATCTTTCTTGAGTTCTGAAGAATGTGTATTTATTCAAGTTAAATAAAATATAATGCCTTTTTGTGGGAAGAAAGATTAAAGTGAATCTTTCTGAGTGATGATTAAAGTGTAGTTTAAATGATTTTCTTTTGAATCAAATCTAGCCTACTTATCTAAGAAGTAAAAATCATGTAAAAAATTGAATGCCAGTAATTAGGTATTTGGAATTCTCAATTATTTTAGAGCAAAAGGTCTCTTGTAGCCTTAGGACATTAGAATACAACAGTGCCATTTTCCTACATACAAAAAAGGTACCAGAACCCTATAGAATTCTTTCTTTTCTTCCATCTCCCACAAGAAACCCTCCAGTATTTCCCAGCTATGATCCATCGTGTATGTTTTTTTTTTCCCCAGATTAATGCTTGGGCCTAATGCATATAACTCCACTGAAGATAAAAATCTTCAATGACTCCCTTGGACTTACTGAGTCAAGACCAACCCCACCAACCTGGCAGTCAAGGTCTTTCAAAGGACCTCACTCTAACTTACCTGTTCAGTTTTATGTCACACTATTTTTCCTCACATACTCTATGCACTGAGTAAACTGGATTAGTCACCATTCATGCCTTGAACAAGTCTAGTGGTTTCCTGATTCTTACCTTGGCTTCTGCTATTCCCCCTTCTGGAATACCTTACCCACTACTTATACCTATACTGATCTCCTTACTCTTCCTCAAATAAGACATTCCATCTCTCAGTTCTGGGCATTGTCCTCCTGTATTGACCTTCTATAGTTTCCTTCCAGTCTCACCCAAAATCCTATCTTCTAGAGTAAACCTTTCCCAATAACTCTTAATTCTAGTGTTTTCACTCTTCAAATTATTTGCTATTTTTCCTGAACATATCATATTTGTACATATATGTCTGCTTATTGCTTCTCCCATTAGATTGTGAGAGGGCAGAAACTGTTTTTTGCCTCTTTTGGTATCTCTAATACTTGGCACAGTGCCTGGTACATAGTAGGTGCTTAATAAATGCTTATTAAGTGACTATTGAAATTCTTCCCTTCTTAAAGGTCCACATCTCTTCATGGAACAGTATTAGAGTTGGCTTCAGAGTCAGAAAGACCTGGGCCCAAGTCATACCTCTGACACATATTGGAAGCCAAGTGGTATAGTGGATAGAATGCTGGGCTTGGAGTCGGAAAGACCTGAGTTGAAATCCTGCCTCAAACACTTACTAGTTGTGTGACCCTGGGCAAGTCACTTAACCTCTGTTGGCCTCATTCTCTCCATCTGTAAAATGGGAATAGTGATAGTACCCACTTCTCATGATGGTTATAAAGCTCAAATGAGTTAATAATTGTAAAGTACTTAGCACCATGTTCTACTTCCCACCTCCATAACTTTGCACAGGCTGTCTGTTCCCTGTTCCTGGAAAGCTTCCCTTACCTTCATCTTTTGCAATCCCTAGCTTTATTCAAGGCTCAGATCAAGTTTCTCTTCCTATAAGAGGCCTTTCTGGTTCCCCAGATTTTTACTTCTTTTCCCAACTACTTTGTATTTATTTGTATCTCTCATGCGTCTACTTATTTGTGAACACAATGTATTCTCCAGTACCATATAAGCTACATGAAGGCAAATACTATATTTTATGTTTATATCCCCAAATCCTGATATATAATAGGTACTTATTAAATCATCATTCATTGAATGATAGAAATACTGAAAGTTGAAATGAAAATGTGATTGCCATGAAGCTAGTAGAAGTGACTTACGAATAAGTATAAGTAAGTATATAATTTCTCTCCACCAAATCCCAGACTCTTATAATCATTAACAGCTAAGAAACAACTAGACTTTGTGTTGTCTCCTCTCACTCTGAACTATCTCCTCTGGCACAGATTATATCAATTACATACACATTACTTCCTGTTGTTAATCACTGCACCAGTTAGTATTCTTTAAATAGCCATTCAGAGTGGGATCCACCCTGTTTCATTTCTGAAACAAGGAAAACTGAAACAGGCCATTAATGGGACAGGAAATTCCCCAATATCCTCAGGATGTGCATAGAAGTCCATCAAGGCTAAATAGAAGAGGAACTAACATCTCACAGGGATAGCTATTTAATAAAACATGTCTAAACTCTAGTGGTAAATATATAGTATTTTTTAAAAAGCTTAATTACTGTGATCCATTTAGTCTAATTAAGTGACCTTAAATACTCCAGATTTTTCTGTTGCAACTCCATCATGATAATGAATTAAAGTCAGCTTGTTAAAATGGCATCAAGACAATCAACTTATTTATGCATCTTTATAACTCCTAGAGAATGAACCTCAGAGAAGAGAAATCATAATTTTTCTTCCAAGATCAAAGGAACTTGCTATCTTCTATGAATGATTCTTCAAATAAAAGGGGAATCTTTAATTTAGCTCATTAGTAGATTGAGATTTGTTACAGTAGCAACTTGCTATTAGTATTAATTATAGTAATGCAAGGATGAAAATGAATGTTTAAATAATGAGAACATGAATTAAATTTGTAAAAGTACGGAAATTGCATTTTTATGTCCATTGTGCTTATTAAGTCAAAACCGCATAGCTATCCCCAAACAATTAATCATCTAATAGAAAAGAAAGGATGTTTTAAAATGTCAATATAGACTTGCTGAAAAACAACCTGCTGTAGGCTAAAATTGAGCATAAGAGGTCTATCCAATGTGGCTAGTTAGCAGAAGTACAGAGGGAAAAACAAACATATTTTTGTTGGTTTTTCAAACATTTTCTCCTGTTATTCTCCTTTGCTTCCATTTTTGCCAGATGCCCTTATTTCTCTAAAATATGCCTTGTCCATTCTTGCCTTACTAACATCTGTTCATATCATTTCCTGGAATGTCATCTGGAATGTTATGCCTCTTTCCCCCGACATATCTGAATTCCTCTTATCATTCAAGTTCTAGCTGCCATGGAATTTTTCTGACTGCCCCAAAACACAAGTGAACTTTTTATGAATTGCTATAAACTTCTCGACAAAAATTGTTGCCTACCTTTTTTTTTTTAAATGTGAATGTGTCTTATCTCCCCAACTAAATTGTAAGGTCATTGAAGACAGGGACTGTTTTGTTTGTTTCTTGCCAATTCTTTGTATGTGTTCAATAATTAATCTGTTTTGTTGATTGGTTTTATTTATAACCTGCTTTCACAGCACAGGCATCAAGGATCAGGTATAACACATTATATATGAATGTGAACTGTTGCAGAAACAAATAAATGTATTCAACCAACTATAAGATGCAAATAAAAATTTTGAGGAATCAGAGTGATCTAGAAAAAAAGTGTTGTAATTGTGGCAAAAATGGGTCTTAAAATTATTCTGAAAAAAATAAAATTATTCTGGAAAAAGGCAGAAATAAGCATTTGCAATGAGAAAAGAATTTCTGAAAAATTGGAAGTAAGATGGGGAAGAATGAAAATGTAGCGAAAGAAGGGAAAATTGATAAATTAATCAATGTTCTTGAGAATTATGATTAAGAGCTTTTAATTGTTTTGAGGATATGGGGATGGTTAAGAGTTCAAAGAATAGGGTTGATCTTTTATGGTAATTTGCTGCTGTTTGCAGAATTGGAGAAGGGGGAAACTAAAGTCATGGAGACTAATGAGGAGGGTCTTAGGGTAGTTCAGAGATCATGGACCATAACCCAAGATCTGGATGATACTTCAGAGACCATTTAATTTAACCATCTAATCTACCCTGTCATTTTACAGATGCGGAAACTTACGTAGGAGAAATTTAGATGAATTCCCCAAGTCACACAGGTAGTAAGCATCAGAGGCAGGATCAGTCAATCAATCAATCAATAGGTATTTATTTATTAAGACTAGACTATGTGTCAAGGACTCTGCCAGGTACTGTGGATACATATACAATAAATAAAACGGTCCCTGCTCAGAAGGGACTAGAGGTAGATGGATGGAGGTGGGTAGCTGGGACATATATTAATATTGCAGAATAAAACATAAAGCAAATAAATGCAAAGTAGTTAAATTAAGGTAATTTGAGTGTAAAAGTCCTAGTAGAGCTAGGGGGATAAGGAAAGGTTTCACCTATGTCTGAGAATTGGCTTGAATGCCAGCCACCCCTATGCTCAGCTTGGATGTTGGAAAGCAATGAGGCACTAGGAGTCATTGAACATTTAACACAAGGAGGGTTACTTTGCCCTAATGCAGCGAGGATATTTTACAAGGATATGGTAGCACTTTGCTCCCCTTTCAACTCCATACAGAAATGAATCAGCTCAGTAGGCCAGAATAAGGTTATTTGTATGAAGCTTCAGAAATCCACCAAGTTCTGTCTAGGACTTCTTATGTCCTTACACCAGGAAGCTGTGTTAGGGAAGATGGGGCCAATCATATCCTAGGGCCAGTTTTGTCCTGGGATTAGAATATGTTCCCTGGGATATGTGCAGGGTTGGGTGGGGTGTGGGAGGACACTGCACGGTAAGCCAGGCCCATTTGCATAGGCCTATGAGATATTAGGGCATCTTTGTCTTTTTTGGGGTAAAGCCTCTCCATACTGTGGGTGGGAGGAAAGTGGTGCTTGGCTGGTTGTTCATTTGTCCTTCAATTTTGAAGGGGACCAATGACATCATGAAGGTCTGGACTTGCATTGTTCTATCAGTAAGCCAATAATAACAATGTAGATGATAATAAGCTTCTGTATGGCAAAGTATACAAGACTCTCCACATAAAAGGTAGAAGAAGTAAACCATTTATTCAGATACCAGAGAACCATATCTCATAAGCCATCTGCCTAATACATCACAGCAGTAAAGCATTCAATACATAATATCACAACGACAGCGGCCATTAATAGCTATTAGCAGCCATAACAGCTCTCTCTCGCTCTCTCTCTCTCTCTCTCTCTCTCTCTCTCTCTTCCTGCATTTCCTGTGACATAAGTTCCTTTTCCTGTCAGGAAGCTCCTCCCACTACATGTGACTTAGGCTTCCTATGATGTCAGCAGGTCACATGGCCTATTAATGGGTGGGAAAGATCTTCAAATTTAAATTGCTATTACAATTGTGAATTGGATTTAAATGAGGCAAAGCTGTCCAGTCATCAGCCTCACTCTGTCCGCCAGAGTCATCAAAGTCCAGTGGCAGGACAAAGGTCAAAGCAATTGGTGATATCCTGGGGTGAATTGGCCTTAAGGTGAGGCAGGGAAACCCTGGTCCAAACACAATTTAGAAGGTAGTGCTTGAGGTACATTGTAAAAGAAAAAAGGGATTTAATGAGGTAGAAGTCAGGAGGGAGTGCATTCCAGGCATGGGTGACAATCAGAGCAAATGTATGGAGGTAGGAAATGGCATATCTTATGGGAGGAAACAGAGAATGCCATTTTGGTTGAATTATAAAATGCAAGAGGGAAGTATTATAGAATGAGTTTGGAAAGGTATCTTAGGGAGAGGTTTTGAAAGGCTTTAAAAACTTAGAGGAGTTTATAGTCGATTCTAGAGGATTTGAATACACATCCTCTGAACCAGTGCCCTCTCCACAGTACTATACTTTCTCCTTAATAATGATGCATTCAGTGCTTAGATATCTTGTACAAATACTGCAAATGGGGAGTTCAAATACTAATATATTAATATATGCTAATATACAATATAATATACACACATATATTAATAATATGTTACATATAAATTACACATAATTATATACACAATATAATATATAATAATTATATACTGAAGGATGAGTTCTATGAATTCTTCATCTAAATGTGTTGTACAGATACTGCAAATAGATGATGAGTTTGTCTCAAAATTAAACAAGAGAAGAGGGGGCTGAATTGGCTTTGAGGAAATTGAAGCATTCTTTTAATAACCTCTAACTTCTCCATGAAATGAAAGCCCATCTTTTTGATGCCAGTATTCTTCCAATGTTCTTGTAAGGTTGTATGTCATAGAACAAGATAGTCTCGGAAGAATTAAAACTCAGTATCACCCAAAGAACATTGGAGAGATGCATGATAAGCGCAGGCAGTCTGCAACACATTGTGTGTGTGCATGTACGTAAGAGTGCGTGTGTGTGTGTACACGTACTTACGTTTTTTTTTTTTCATTTTTCATCTCTTTTTTGACCTTATTCCAGCTTTATCTTTAAATGCCTTTGGGATGCTTTCTCTTAGTTGGTTTATAGCTTTCTTTAAATTGTGTATGTGTGTGTGTGTATGTAAAACACATTTTTGGCACTATTCTTCCCAGTATCCACTGGCACTAATAGGTCAGGCCCCCAAACTTTGGCTACTATTTGTCTACTCAAGGTCTAGGGCTATCCCATAGGGATGAGGTAGGAAGGGTTTTTCTGATCACTCATGAGTTCCCACTAGTCTGCATCTGGTCATACAAATTAGTCAGTCATTTGTTTTTTAAAGATGGGTTATTTTTACCAAGGTGGCATAATAAGTACAATTGGTACACAACATCCCCCAAAAGTCTGACATACTTTCCCATCAGATATACAGCATCCAGGGAGAAGTGGGTGCAGAGCAGGATTCAAGGAACAGCACAATATTGACTATGTAAGAGCATCCTATTGCTTCTCATCTATAAGGAATCCTTTCTTGATTTGGATTGTAAACTAGATTTGCCTCTGTGACAAAGGTGACAAGATTTTTGGCAAATATACATCTTGTTTTAAGGCTTGATAGGTATTAATCAACAGAGGGTTGTTGATTACTTCTGTTACTGTATCTTTAGAGGAGACTTGTATAATTTTAACATATGTATGGGAGATACCTTGATGGAGGAGAACATTTAAACCTTTTTGCCTGTCCTGGAGTCAAGAATACTCATCTTCATGAGTTCAAATCTGGCCTCAGACACTTATTACCTGTGTGACCCTGGGCAAGTCACTTAGTTGCCTCAGTTTCCTTCTCTGCAAAATGAGCCACAGAAGAAAATGGCCAGTTACTTCAGTATCTTGGCCAAGAAAACCTCAAATGGAGTTATGAGGAGTCTGACATGACCGAAGAATTACCAAACAACAACAAAACCTAAAATACATTGCAATGCTCCCAAATTAAGCATAAATAAAACTTTTAAACCTGCTTTGCTCCCTCTGCTGGTAAATTGGTAATAATATAAAATTGTACAATAAGACTTCACACTTACCCAAGCAATGTTTTCTATCTTTTTAAGCCCTAAGAATATTTTAATAAAGAGATCTAATGACATCTATAAGGTTTAAAATGTGAAAGTATGAAACAATTGGGAATTTGTATTTCTAAATACTAATATGAAATGACATTTTTGGAAAACAAATTACTCTTGAAGATACAAACCTCTATTTTTCAAGTACCTGTGCATGCTACATGGTATCAGATTATAATGTTTTGCATTGGTTTGGTCCTAGGATTTCATTGCAGTAGGGAGTTCCCCCTGAGGTAACTTTGTCTACAAGTGCTGATCCATAACTGTTCTTCAATTTATAGTCTTGTCTCAGAGAGGGGGGCACTGGAGATGAAGTGCCTTGCCCAGGATCATATAGCCAGTGTGCAATACATAGACACAGGGCTTGAACCCTGGGCATATTGAGTATAATATGACCTTCTTTCTATTCAGTTATGCTGGCTCTTTGAGTCAAGGGGTCAGTGATAGATAACCTACTTAAAATATTTTTATTTTATTTCTGTTCTTATCAAAGATATACATGTATTGAAGTTATGTAGCTCAGTAAGACAAATGCTTAATTCAATATTTTATGGATCTCTGATTTTGTCAGTGTGGACATATCCTTCCATAATCCTGATTGCAACTGCTTTATGCCTTAGGAAATAGGTACATGTTGCTCTTTCTGAAAAAAAAAAGTCTCTTAATGGTCAATATGCTGATGACAAGACTCTGTGAGCTTATATCTAGGCTTGCCTTCCAAGGTGTCAGACAGTCTGTTGGCTTGATATTGTAAACCTTTACAGCCTTGTTAGACTTGCTAGAATTTATGTAGAGTTCAGAGTTATTACTGCCTCTTAACAGCTTATTCTGATAACATTTGTTGAGAACACACTATCAGCTCTTTAAGCCTATTAGGTTGATGGAAACAGTAGTGATATTTCAGTTGTAACGATTACTATTTTTCATGTCTGGAATGAATCAATGTTATATCCCCTCCCCTCTTTTTCCTCCCCGTATCCCTTCCAATTATGAGGCATTTTAGTTCCTGACTTTTAAGAAACTTTTTTCTTCCTTTAAAGACTTTGTTATTATGGTATAGTATAATGCATTCAACTACCAAATGAATCCCTCAAACATGGAAATTAGAGTTTAGGAAATTAGAACTCAAGGACTGATCTTGTAGCTGACTTGTGTGCCAGTTAATATCAAAAGGATTCAGTTTTCTCATTAGTGTAATATCCTGCTGGTCCTCATTCTTTCATTGTTCCCACCATCTGCTGCCTTCACTCCTACCCAGAGGCATCTGAGCAAAGCTGGAGAAAATTGTGAAGCCATGTTGACTGTATCCACTACAAATTTATGTTACATCGTCTCAACTGGGCCCTCACTGTGGCAAGGCAGTCCTTTCACAGCTTCCTAATTGACTCATTATTTCACCACCATAGCTTTTCCAAGCTTTTTCGTTCCTCCTTAGGCCTCCCATAGTTTCCCCTCCCCTCATCTTTTCAGCTGAGAACCTTGACTTATATTTCACTGAAAAAAATGAATCCATTCATTGAAAACTCCCTTTTCTGCCCTCCTCTTCATCTTATATCACTCACGCAGCCCCTGCATCTCTTGCCTTTCATCCCTATCTGACATAAAGAAATGGCCCTTCTTGACAAGGTAGACCCCTTTATGTGTACATGTGACCCAACCCATCTAGTCTTCTCCAGCTAATTGTCCCTTTTTATTATCCCTATTCTCTCTCTTATCTTCAATCTCTCATTGTCTATTGGTTGCTCCCCTACTGCCTACAAACATGCCCATGTCTCCTTCATTCTCAAAAAACCCCTAACTTAATTTGTCAACCCTTGGTGGCTACTATGCCAAATCTCTCCTCCTTTTTATGGCTAAATTTTTTAAGAAGGTCTCTACAATGGGTCCCTTTCTTTCCTCTCATTCTCTTCTTAACTCTCTACAATCGTTCTAACCTCGTTGTTCAATTGAAACTGCTCTCTCTAAAGTTATCGGTTATTTCCTGCCTGCCACTTCCAATGACCTTTTCTAAATCTCATTCTCTTGACCTTTCTTGAAGCCTTTGACATTGTCAATTATCCTGATCTCTCTACTTTGTAGGTTAATGTGACACTATTCTATCCTCCTTCTCCTACCTACCTGACTGATACTTCTCAGTCTCCTTTCCTAGATTTTTGACCAGGACATATCTGCTAATAGTGTGTGTTCTTCAGGGCTCTCTCCTGGGCCCTTTCCTTTTCTTTCTCTATGCCATTTCACTAGGTGATCTCATCACCTTCCATGGATTCAATTATCCCTATGCAGAGATATCTGCTCTATGCATCTCTAAGTAGATTTTTACTGTAGAAGGTTCCACCCAGGCTTGCAACCTAGTTGTCATCCACAATTCCTCACTCTCACCATATCCAAACTATTGCCAAATCCTGTTGATTTTACCTTTATAACATTGTTCATATATGTTCCCTTCTCTCCTTTGACACTACCACCATCCTGGTCCAGGCCCTCATCATCTCATACCTGGACTATTGCAATAGTCTCCTGATTAGTGTGTCTTACTCAAGTCTCTCTCCACTCCAGTCCATCCTCCACTCTGCTGTCAAATTAATTTTCCAAAAGCACAGGTAAGATCGTATCACCTCCCACCCCCTATTTAATAAATCTATCATCAATAGGACCAGATATAAAATCTTTGGCTTGGTATTTAAAGCCCTTCATAACCTGGCCCCCTTCTGCCTTTTCAGTCTTCTTATAGCTTAGTTGTTTGGAGGTATTATGTTGGTCTTCTTGCCCTTCCTCTCATAAGACAATCCATAACTGGGCATTTTCACTGATTGTCCCCTATACTTGGAATGCTTTCATTCCTCATTTCTGCCTCTTAGCTTTTCGAGTATCAGCTAAAATCACAACTTCTACAAGAAGTCTTTCCTGAAATCTTAATGCTAATGCCTTCCCTCTATCAATTATCTCCAATATGTCCTGTATATAGTTTGTTTGGGCATAGCTGTTTGCATATGCCCCATTAGACTGTGAGTTCTTTCAGAGTATAGGCTGTCTTCTTCCTTTATATGTACTCCCGAGGCTTAGAACAGTGTCTGACAAATAGTAGGCACATAAGAAATGTTTGTTGACTATGTTGCCTGGAGGTAATGTCTGCTTTCCAACTACCCCACAAAAAGCCTTAGAATGAATTGGAGAATATCTGCATACTGTCCTGAACTGTACAACTTTTGAGTAAGGTACTTTTAAATACATAGTCATACAACCAATTAACCATAATTTGTACCTGAGTTGGAGCTATACATTTATGCTTCACAAATACTAGATCATTTGTAAGTTACCTGTAAAAACACTTTTACAATAGCTGAAGATATATGTAAATATCCCATCGAGAGATTCTTAAATTAGAACTGTAAAACCTTATTGGATGGATTCAATACTGAATTTTCCACAGCTTTAAATATAATGTTATGCCTCTGTGGTTTATTGATAAGTTAATGAATTTGGGATCTTTTTTATCTCTGGCCACTGAATCAACTACCTCTTGTTCAATTAAGTATTGCCAATTAGTTACCTTAGCTGTCCATTGCTTCCTGCATGATAGGATTAAGCATACAACAATCTGATTACTGGTTAGGACTTATGAAGTAAACCAGAATGGGTCTTCTATCATCTTGGTCAGAGAAAGGACCCTCCAGTCACTGGCCTCTTTTATCTAGGATCCTCAGTGCTAACAGAAATAGATAATTTCATCAATGTGGATTGAATTGTGTCTATGCTGTAGGTAGTTAAAAGATTCAACAGCTTTTTGGTTCATTTTAGTTATTCCAAACCATTCAGACCTGACAAATCATTTGGTAGGTCAATTAATTGGTATTAGTTGTCTACTTTAATCATGCTAGAGAAATCTGGCTCCCACATATGCTGAGGAGATAAGGCAAGCTTTAAAAAAAAGAATATCTCACCTATCTGTATTTCAGCTCCATTTGTAAACCCACCAGAAAAGTGTCAGTGCCAGGAGTGAAGAGAGTAGGATCTAGAATCAGTTCAGCCTTGAACTAGATGTGAGACTATGGACAGGTAACATCATTGTGGGCATAACTTTCATCTTCTGTGAAAGCTAGAGTTTGACTATGTGATTTCTAAGGTCTCTATTAGACTTCGTTCTATATTAGGCCTGAAATAATTGGACCTGGCTAAATTTGAAAGGGTAAGTTAGGTCAGCAAGATAGCTTGCTTTTCAAACAAATATTGGTATTATGTAGGATTACCCTTTTTTTTTCTCAACATACTTTGTCTTTTTTCCCTAGGCATCTTTAATCCTCTTGCCTGCTGGGGACATTCCATTAGTTTGAATAATCAATGGGCTGGAATTTTCACTTTCTCATTTCAGAAGTCTTTCTTAAATTCATCTATTCTACAAATAACTTTGACTCCTCATGCTAAACTGTGCTATTTGTTTCCTTAGGAAGTAAATTTGTCAAGGAACAAATTTTGTTTATTATCATATTATATTTGGTACATAAAACCTTGTATACCAAAGGTAAGGGGTAGAAGTGGTACAAACCCAGTAGGCAAAAGCAACTTCCCCCAACCCCTCTCCCTGCCAAAAAAAATCTTTTACAAAATTATGTGTAAAGAAGACAAATGAGACATAATAAATATATGATAAATGCATTCAATAAGAAATAGCAAGCAGGTGGAGAAAGATAATGAGCCAGATTTACTGTCTCAAAATAGGAAAAAGAAAATTCTTTAAAATAAACAGTACCTAAAGTCATTATTAAATATGATGAATATCAGCTGAAATTCTGGGTTAGCAAGTGCCCACGTTTTCATAACTGTGCGCTCTCCTGGTCTCCTTCTACCTGTCTGCTCTTTCCTAACTTTCTTTTTCTGTATTACATCATCCATGTGCCACCTTCTAACTCTGTTTACCCTAAAAGCTTTGTCTATGTCATGTTCTTTTCTCACAGTACAGTCATCCCAAAGGTGAGGGGAATGGTGCTCCTGAAATCTGGAAAATCCACATAGAATGTTTTGGTCATCCCTTTGTGCCAAAGAAGGAGTTTGAATTTTTTTTCTCTTTTTTCTTTTATGGGGTATTTACAGTGTATTATTGTAAATTTTGGGTTAAGTATTTGTTCATAGGCTATATTATAAAATACTATATACATTTTATGCATTTCTGAGTTTCTGAACTTTTTCTGTTGTCTGTTGGCCTTCACATATCATCTTCAGCTTCTGCAAAACTCCAAATATTTTCCATTTAATTTCTTATGCTGACCTGAGATATATTGAAACCACAATGAGGAAAATCACGATGTGGAAGGGATAACTGTACATCTTTTTCTCTTGGCTGATTTCATCAGTTTCCATTGGTCAGTTATCATTTCTATGCAGAAAACTCCTAGATTTTATTTCTAGCTCCAGTCTGTCTTCTGACAACCATTCCTCCATTACAAACTGCCTCCTGGACATCTGCAACAGGTAGCCAACAGGCCTCTCACATTTAAGATGTCCAAAATGGCACATCATTTTTCACTTGGCTGCTTTTCTGGACTCTATCATTGTTTCCAGAATCTCATCTTTCAGAAAGCTCCAGTCAGCTCGGAAGCTCAAACCTACTCCATACCTACTGCCCCTGGGGCCTCTCCCTACTTCTGATTGGAAAGGGGGGAAGGTAGACATTGAAGAGTTCCTTCCAGGCCCCCCTAGGCTCTCATAATTTCCCACAGCTAGACTTCCTGACTCCTCCCCCCAACATACCCCTGGCTTTTTGGCTTAGTCTTTTTGTCTCCAGTGCTTTGCACAGTATCTTACACATAGTAGGTGCTTAATAAATGCTTGTTGGATTTAATTGGATTAAATCATGTATGTGTTATTTCTGCTTTTTGATATCCTCTAGAATATAAATCTAAACAGTTGACTTGTGCCAATATAAGTATTGCAGAAACTTTACCTGTAAGTGTACATGTCTTATAGAAAGAAGTTAGGTGAGGTATCTCAGGAGAATGAGATGTGAAATTGTTCTTTTGTGAACTACTAAGACTGGTCATATATGCCTATATTCTCAGATATTTCTTTCAATTGTTCTCTCATTCCTAGTAGTGTAGTTACTTCCTCCATCTGGGAGGGTTTTTGACCCCTCCATGCCTTCTCATCCTGTGTAAATCTTGTCCATGTTTTCTATAAATTCTTCATTGAACATCTATCCAGTGCTCTTTTAGTATTTTGATGGTATTAATATATCACTTGGCCTATCTATATGTTGCTTCTCAATTTTGCCACATGACCAGGATACCTCATTTTCTAATCATACATATCTTTGCTAATATTGTTTTATACTGCTTCTTGCATTCCAGTCTTTGCTGGTAATGTACTTTTGCCTGCATTATGCATTTCTATTTCAGCTTAACCCATTTGTAATATTATTTTGTGATCTCCATGTTCCACTATTCACAGCCATTTGATATCCCTTGGAGAGTGTTAGTGTTTAAAAGATGGGGAGGATCAGGCAGGTTATGGATTATTGAAAATACTTTATGATTTTCCCAAAGCAGTCCAGTTCATTTTCTTCTTCCTACTCAAATTCCAGCTTAGCTCATTATCTATCTGTCTGTAAGATTTCTCTAAGAAACTCATATTGATGGAATCATTTCACAGGCTGACCATCTAATGACGTGTCATAATCTGAGCAGTATATCTTTTTCATCCATTTAGGGTTGTTGTTGTTTCTCATTAATGTGGATTTCACTAAACAGGTCTTAGAGTATTTCTGGGCTCTCTGTTGATAGGAAATCAGCATTTTCTTCAGAAAGAAATCCCTTATGCATGACACTGCTGATAACACCTATGGACACTGTCATTGAAAAAAATAAATGCATGTTTAATATTTTCCTTGATTTCAGTATTCAGTGGATCATTGAATAAAGTAATTCCTGTAGTGAGTTTGTCAAGGATTCTTATAGTGTGATTCTGACTAAACGTGGGAAAAATCTTATCTGAGAAAATTCTTTAAGGTTGAGTTTTATTCTGTTGAGTTCAACAGTTCTTTAAAATCAATCAATACAGTGGGATCTCATATTCTCTCTACCTTATTCAGTTGTATGACTGTAGAACTTTGTTCCACTATAGAAACTTACTTGTAAAAGCCTCTCTTTTTCTCTGTCTCAGTCTGTCTATCTGTCTTTCTTCCATCTAGGACACCCTTTATGTGAAGATAGTTTAACTTCAAATAGATTTCATAGAGATGAGAAAGTAGATATGTAGGTCAGTAGTTGACAATATCTTCTTGGTTAACTTTTTTTTTCTTCAGATAAAATAGAATCCATGATCCTATCCCTTTTTTGGTGGTATTTTTCCTCTTTTGTGATAGCTTGAGTCCTTGATTATTTTATTAAGTTAAATTTTTTTGTTATATTCAGAACTGTCTCCCTCTTTCCCTCCCCACCTCAAACTAGAGAAAGTTACCATTTCACACACACACACACACACACACACACACACACACACACGCACGCACAAAACTGTATTGTGCATAATTTTATTTATCAATTTTTTTTCTCTGGAAGTGGATAGCATATTTCTTTATAGTTCCTTTATATTTGATTTGAGTATTTATAATACTCAGACTTACTTAGTCATTCGAAGGTATTCTTTGAACAATATTGTTAATGTATACAATGTTCTCTTGGTTCTGCTTATTTTACTCTGCGTTATTTCATCAAGTCTTTTCATATTTTTTCTAAAATTAACCTGCCCACCATTTCTTACGGCACAGTAATAGCTCATCACAATCATATACTACAACTTGTTTAGCTGTTCCCCAATCAATGGGCCTCTCCTCAATTTACAATTCTTTGCCATTGAGTGCTTGATTATTTTAAAATTATGTCATCTCAACCCATTTATTTCTGTGTATATTTGGCAAGACCCAGTTGCTCTTCTCAACTTCATTTTCTTGAGTGCCCAGGGACAGTTTTTTTCCATATATACTTGGGGACAAATGTTCAAAAATTCTTCTTTCACTCTTCTTACTAATATACTGTTAATCTAATGAGAGTTAACCTCTGTATGAAAGGCATGCTAGAATTGAAGAAGAATGTAAGCTTCTTAAGGTCAAACCTGTTTTTCCTTTTTGTTTTTTAGCCCAAGTACCCAGCATAGTGCCTTGCACTTGGAAGGTAATTCATAAATATTTGTTGAGTTGCTTAATTTAATTGAACAGTTAGAAATAAGAAATAGTCCATCTTATTTTGACACTTTAAAAATCAAAACATATCTCGATTTACTGTTTAATTATTCAATAGTCTTTTCTAATTCTGCCCCAAAATACCCAAGGATAGCCACAAACTTTAAAATATTAAAAATTGATCATCAAAACATATATTTTAACTTTGATTCATCCACTAATATGTGTGTACAACATGCAGCAATGCATGTGTGTATGTAAAACAAGTGCTAATTTCTATCATTTATAGAAAAAGGCATTGACTTCAGACTTCTGAAAATGGAAAGATCTCTTTTCTCCAACTTCTGTTGAGTAGGACACAAGGAAGACAAAATGACAAGTATTTCCAAGAGGAATATACCCTTGAAGCTTGTTTTTAACCACCTACTGTAGAAAATGAAGCATCTAAATGTTATCGGCACATTTTCTACAATGTGATAAAAACCCTGCTATGTAATCTTTCTCCTTCCAACAAGGAGAGAAAACTCATAAATTATTATTTCTACCAAGTACCTAAACTGTATTAGTCTCTAGTGCTTAAAGTTGGGAAAAGGTGGGAGGTGGAATGAAGTGAAATTATCAACAGTTTTTTTTTTTAAAGACAATTTCCTCTAGAAATTCATCATGCCCGAATGAAAACCAGTGAGTTGGTATACTGCCTCATTTTAGTCTCTTACATTTAGTGTGATTTTAAAGAGGTAGAAAACCCAGCCTGACCATAAATATTTCACTCATTTAAAATACCTACCAATAGCATAATTCTTAAAGGGCTTTCTACAAAATATCTATATATCTATCTAGGGATATCTATACATATCTTAGCTACAGTAAAGATTTTTTTTTACCTGATTGGAGTGATCTATTTTTAGGCAATTAACTTTTAGCAGAGATTAAAGGATTAATCAATTATTATCCACTGTCAGGACAACAAAGCCCTAAAGGTTTAGGGCATAGGATAAGTCAATTTTGATGAAAGGAAGGAAGGATTAGTGGTACAACCAAGAGAAACTCTATGCTTTAAGGATAGTATGCAAACCCTTAAGGGGCATCCAAAGAAGACAATTGTCATTTTTCTTCATTTTGTCTACAGTTGACCCTAAGAATAAACTCAACACATCCCTTAATATGTTATTCCCTTTGTAGTATTTGTTTCTTAAGAATAAACACTAAGTACATGGATCTAACTTTTTTCTTCTGATAAGATCCTTAAAATAAAAAAAACTATACTCTTTATTTGTCTTCTGGTTTTACTAAATAGTGATTAATTACATAAAACCCATTTAGCCTATTCTTGAGGGAAAGATTCTCTCTCTATATTTCTTCACTGGTTTCATCAAAAGTTCAAGCCTACATCAGAAAACTTCAAAAAGGACATATTAAACCTTCCTAAGCTTCATTTACTTACAGTATTATAGGTTTGATACAGTGCTTGTTGTTACTGAAATCTTGTTTGTACTGTCTTACTGCTGATAAGGAGGTCTTTTGGCCTGTGTACCAGTTTCACTCTGATATTTTCAAGCATGAAATACCTTAGTGATTATCAAATTCTAAAATAATATATTCTTAAGTGACTAATGACTAATGAATTCAGAATTTCAATTGTACTAGTAAGTATTCAGAAAATGTACAATAGAGCAAAAATATTTTGTACAGTCACAGATGCTTCCTTTACAATGGCTTAGTATACTTTACTAATATCAACCCACAGAGAAGAGATTGGAAGTCAGATGCTTCAGTCCCAGTGTCTTTAGAAAACCTGATTTTGTTCCTCTAAATTGCTTCAAAAGATAATATGGTTCTGAGGGCAAGTTCATGAGAGTATGAGTCCAGAAATTTGCCTAGGGAATACCAGACTATGGGGTATTTTGCCTGATTTTTAATCATTCTCAGTCAAGAAGACTTTCAGAAAGTGGACTGGTATTAATTTGAAGGCTAGGTAGATCCTATTTGATTTGGGACTTCTAAAACAGATTTGCACATTCATGTTGCTACTCAGATCATGCCAAAATACTCACACTGTGAGGAAATTAATTTCAGAATGCAATTAGTGAACAGCTTTGCTCTTAAGGTTTGTATTAATTTGTAGTGAACAAGATTTTCTTTTCTTTCACTCCTTAGGTGTTTTTATATTTTACGCTACTTGGTATTTATAAATATTTCAAGAAATTTGTGAAAAAGAAAGGTACAATAAACTAATGAAATATTTTCAAAATGCTTCCTTTGGGTCTTACATGAAGAAATCAACCAGTTTCCTCAACGTTCTAGGGAGAATCAAAGTCCCCCAGATTTCTCTATTTCAGGTTTGGGTCAGACTTAAATTCAGTATTTGAGGAAGGAGGAATATGTATTAATTGGCCCTCTAGACTGTTTTCCTCCATTCATATTAATTTGGTTGGATTTTGCCTGATTACAACTTGATATTTCATAGTAGCATCATTGTCCCCACTATTCACTTCTAGCTAGGGAGCTTGGCTCCACCTACTGTATCAATTGTGACTAAGTCCAGATCAAAACTCATTGTTCTGATATACTAAAAGCTAACTGGGGGTGGCCCCAGGCAGAATAGGGGAGGTTTGTCTTCAATGTCCCCTGTTTTTCCTTTCTTTCCTTAATTGGGTTTCCACTGTCATTACTCAGTCTGGGGCTTCCAATTTCTTTTTTCTTTCCTTTCCTCTATCAAAACTCACTCTCAAGAAATGATCTGATAGGGGCAGCTAGGTGGTACAATGAGTAGAGCACTGGCCCTGGAGTCAGGAGGACCGGAGTTTAAATCTGGCCTCAGACACTTGACATGTGTACTAGTTGTGTGACCTTGGGCAAGCCACTTAATCACAATTGCCCTGCCAAAAACCAAAAACAACAACAAAAAAGGAAATGATCTGATCAATATACTCATATGAAGAAGATTTAGTGTATTTGATTTATAAGAGAAAAAAAATCACCAATTGTGGAATTTCAAGTATCAGAAAGCCAGCATGAAAGTTTTAGTATATTATTTTTTTAGGGGTAGCCAACTTAAATCATCCCACATAAGAGTAGCTTAAATAAATTGTTATTAGTTATTCAAAACTTAGAGCAACTTACTCTTAAAATAATAGGCCAGCTGTGTTAATAATTTTTGGGGTGAAATTAACAGCCTTTTTTAATGTAGAGAATGGGTAATATATTTTTAATTAAATATTTATATTTTTCCCCAAATTCATGTAAAAACAATTTTTAACATTCTTCTAAAAATTTTTTGAGCTGTAAGTTCTATCCTGCCCACCCTACTCTCACCTTTCTTTGAGAAGTCAAGCAATTTGATATAGATTATGCATGTGCCATCATGCAAAATATATTTACATATTAGCCATGTTGTGAAAGAAAATATAGACCAAAAAAAAAGAAAGTAAAAAAAAAAGTATGCTATGAGCCTATTCAGACTCCACTACTCTTTTGTCTGGAATTGGGTGGCATTTGTTCATCACAAGTCTTTTAGAATCATCTTGGATCATTGTATTTCTGAGAATAGCTAAGTTATTCACAGCTGATCATTGTACAATATTGCTGTTAATATGTACAGTGTTCTCCTGTCTGCTTGCTTCTCTTTGTATCAGTTCATATAAGTCTTCCCAGGTTTTTCTGAAGCCATCCTCTTTGTCATTTCTTATAGCACAATACTATTCCATCAGAATCATATATCACAACTTGTTCAGCCATTCCCCAATTGATGGGCATCCCCTTAATTTCCAATTCTTTGCCACCACAAAAACAGCTGCTAAAATTTTTTTTTACATATAGGTCCTTTTCTTTTCTTTTTATAAATCTCTTTGGGATAGTGACTTAGTAGTGGCATTGTTGGGTCAAAGAGTATGCAAAGTTTTCCAGCCCTTTGGTTATTGCTCCAAATTGATCTCCAGAATAGTTAGATCAGTTCACAATTCCACCCATAGTATATCAGTGTCCCGATTTTCCCACATTCCCTTCAACACTTATCATTTTCCCTTTCTGTCATATGAGCCAATCTAATAGGTATGAAATGATATCTCAGTGTTGTTTTAATTTGAATTTCCTCAATCAATAGTGATTTAGAGCATTTTTTTTCAAATGACTATAGATTGCTTAGATTTCTATTTTTGAAAACTGCTTATTTGTATCCTTTGACCATTTATCAACTCGGAAATGACCCAAATTCACGTAAATTTGACCCAATTCTCTACATATCAGAGAAACCTTCTACAATGTGTTGTTTCTAGCTGTGTCCTTTACCAAAAAGAGAAGTTACCTTGGATACTTGGGCGAGGATTGCAAAAGTCAAATACTGCTCCTTCCCCTCAATTTTGATCCTTTCGTCTCAGCCTTCAGCTGAACTGAACAAATGTATCCTTTGTCTCAGAGAAGGCAATTCACCCTTTCTCTCTTCTACCTATATATTTGCATATAATATAAAACATATAAAACGGCTTGAGTTTTTATTAGCCACCAATGTTATCTCATTTAAGGCTAAGAAATGAATGTAAAAATCTTGGGAAAGACTGAAAAGTCCAGAGGATGCATTGCACAGCCCAGAAGGGATGGCTTAAAGGGGAAAGGGAGGGTGATGAATGTGTGCCTCTGTGTGTGTGTGTGTGTGTGTGTGTGTGTGTGTTTGTGTGTGTGTATCTCACCCAGGATACTCAGCTCTTCCCTGGAGAAAGGGAAGGTGAAAAGAAGAGAGCATATCCATCTCACTTACCTGCTCATACTTGATCAGTGTTGCAGAGTTTACTCAGTCCATGATTCACCCTCAGGTTGTCCCTGGTTGGTTTGGTTTTTTTGGCTCTGGGTCAGTGTTGAGTTCACACTGGCAGTTCCAATAGCTCTGTCAGCCCCTTCACTATGGCTTTTTCATGTCTTTCTTGCAAAGACTTCTTCCTTCTTCCCACCAGTCCCTTCTAGTTTTAGGTCCAGAGCATTCTGGGTAGCCTCTCTGTTCTGACTGGCAGAACTTTGGCTCTCACTCTAATCTGTGGCTTTTTTGGGAAGGACCCCAAAGACAGGCCTATTACAATACAGTTACTGTAATGATTGTAATGACATGTAGTCTTCAAGTTCACTTTCAGTTACAGAGTTTCAAGTAGGGCTAGTGTGACTTATCACCTTGAGGAAGGAAAGTCAACATGCAGCCAATTCTATTTACCCTCTGATATATCAGTCAATGTAGCTCCATCAGAAGGGCACAGAATTACAAGAAACGTGGTTCAAGAAATAGGTAGTAATTTAGTCAAGACAGGTAGCCAGGTATTGAGGAAGAGATCCCAGGTTCAGCGGGGCCTGGTATAGGTTTTGTCCTCATAGCAGTTGGTCCACATGATAAATAGAGAAGAAGCAAGTTGACTATATAGGGCTGTACTAGCTAAAATACCTGGTAATAGTCTTGCTTCAAGGAAGCAGATATACAACGAAAAGAGAAAAGGAAAAGAGTATGGAAGAGAGAGAGACAGAGAAAGAGAGAGAGAGAGAGAGAGATACAGACAGACACAGAAACAGAAACAGGGAAAGTAACAGAGAGAGAGACAGAGAGAGAGAGACAGAGGCAGAAAGAGAGAATGACAGCAAGCATTTTTCTATATTCCAGGTCATAGATATTTCAAGAATAGAAGTTAGGCAAGCACTATGGTCTGAAAATCATCAAAATCAGTGGTGGGAAGGGAGTTACATTTTGCACTCAGATAAGGAAGATTCTTTTCTTGCTGAGAGCTTTGAAGGCAGAAAACAGGTTCCTAGATCATAGCCAGAGGTCAAGATAAGGTATTTTATACAATGACTGATTTGGAGGTCAGTAGGGAGAAATGCTTTGCCCGAGCCACTGAACTGCTGCACCATATAACTGAAGACCGGGAAAATAAATTCCAGAGCTTTAATATAGCTCAGAGTAGTCAAGTTCATAAAAGAGTAAAACTAAGTTATTATGAAGGTCTAAGTCAGACAGAAGGAAATGAACCAGGAGGGAGTCCTAGCAGAGGAAGCTGAACGTCCTACAGTTGGTGCTTAGGACCAGGATTAAACTATAAGAATCTTCCAGGTTTCATTATGTTACCCTTTCCATCAATTACTTTCTAACCCTCATCTTCCATTTTATCTTTCCCCTTAGTGTTTTGTGGTAATTTAAATTCAGGTAGCTAGACATGAACAAACTACCCTCCAGGCTGGTGACAGACATGGCAGATTTTAGTACTGAGTTGGGGCAGTGATTTTTGAAAGAAGATGGAGAATAGGAGCAGGTACAAAGTGATGGAGAAAGAGAAATATCCTAGTTTAAAAAAGGAAAGATTTAATAGTATGTGCAACCCCTAGGTTAGAGAGGTAGGCAGAGATTTCTGGTAAAGTTCTAGAACATATTATTGAAGGGCAGGGGGATTTGTGAGCATTTAGAGGCAGTGTTGTATTGTAGATAAAACACTGGACTTGGAATTTGGAAGACAGATTTAAATTTTACCTTAGACACTTACTAGCTGTATAACACTGAATGAGTTATTTACCCCCTCTGGGCCTCAGTTTCCTAATCTGTAAAATGAGTTAGTTGGACTTGATGCCCTTTTGGTACTGCCCAGTTTTCTAGCTTTAAGAAAGGGCAGTCGCTGAATAATAGTTGACCTAATTTCAGACAAAGTTTCTCATAATACCCTTGTAGTCAAAATGGAGAGATGTAGGCTAGATTATAACAAAGTTCAGTAGATTTATCATGGGTTAAATGCCTGGATCCAACAAGTCCGGATCCACTTGATGGATCAGTGTTAGTGTGGAGGGAGGTCTCTAGGGGAGGGTTGTAGAGGTAGGCCCTTTATCCTGTGCTATTCATCATTTCTGTCAATGACTTGGGTAAACATACTGTTGACAGCTGGCATATTAATCAAATTCTTAGATGAGACAAAGTTGAGTAGGATATCTAACTGGACCATGGAGTCAAAAGCAACTCAATAGGCTAGGAAGATGGAGTGAGTCTAAGAAGATAAAATTTAACAGGAGCAAATATAAGGCCCTCCACTTGGATTTACAAAAAAATTTGCCTGCCCTTGTACATAGCTGGGTAATAGTTTATGTGAAAAATCAGGGTTTTGGCTTCTGTGCTCAATATATGTCAGCAGTGTGATGTGGCAGCTAGAAAAGCTGAGACAATGTTAGGCTGCATTAAGGGAGGCATGTAGGGCAGCTAGGCACAGTGGATAGACCACCAGGCCTGGAGTCAGGAAGACCTGAATTCAAATACAGCCTCAGACACTTACTAGCTGTTTGACCCTGATTTAATCATTTAACCCTGTTTGCCTCAGTTTTCTCATCTGTTAAATGAGCTGGAGAAGGAAATGGCAAACCACTCCAGTATCTTTGCCAAGAAAACCCTGAGTAGGGTCATAAAGAGTCAGAAATGACTGAAAAATGACTAAACAACAACAAGGAAATTTCCAGAACCAGAGAAGATATGCTGTAATATTATATACATTATAGTATTAGTAATATTAGTAACAAGAAATATAGAATATATGGTATAGTGTAATAATACTAGTTAGAACGCATCTGAAATATTGTGTTGAGTTCTGTGTACCACATTTTAGGAAGGACAATGATAAACTGGAGTGCATCTAGAATATTGCGACTAGTTTGGTGAACAGACCTGAGACAGGAACTGGAAATATTTAGTTTGAAGAAAAAGAGATTCAGAGGAAATATGATTTCTGTCTTCAAACATTTCAAGGGTTACTTGTAGAGGGATTGTGACTTTTTCCCCCTGATTGGCCCCAGAGTATAAAACTAAGAATAAGAAATAGAAGTTTTAAATGGACATGTTTTGGGTCAATGTAAAGAAGAATTTCCTCACAATTACAGCTATGAAAAAATTGGAATGGGCTGTCCTGGAAGGTAATGGGTTTTTCTTCATTGTAAGCCATCAACCTAAAACTGGATGACAACTTATTAAGGACACTGTATTAAGGATTGCTGTTCAGATACCAGTCGGACTAGGTGATCCAATTTCTATTCCATCTTAGAATTTTTGTTATTTCTTTTTAAAATCTCAAAAAAAAAAAATCTCAAGAAAGTTAGCATTTTTTCATAATTGTGGAATAAGGGAAAGTAACTAACATAGTACTTCCCCTACAGGATGTCTCATGTTTAGGGAATTTTTAAAAGTTGGGAAACTATCTGAGCACCAATTTTGTTAGAAGACGTTGTCCCTACCTTCATGGAGTGTGAGATTTAGTGATTTTTCATGATAATAATTTGTCCCTTATATTACTGAAAAACACAGTGATAAATTGATGGAATAAAACAACTTAACATTAAAAGATTTGCATTTGGTTACTGATATGACAGTTACTACCTATGTGACCAAAGGCATAAACAAATCAGAAAGACCTTCTTTAATATTCAGTATGTATTCAACTAACACAGATAAGTTAAATCCGCTATCCATTATGGTATTTTATAAATACACTCATAATGTGTATAAAGTACATAAAGTGCATTTAGAGCAAGGGTGTGCCTCTGAAGCATAACTAGTTTTCTCAGGTTTATAAAGTGTACTTTCTTATAAAGACAAGAAAAATAGTATAGTTAATAATAGTTTGCTTCCTAGAAAGGCAAAAGGCAATGACCTATGTAACTAAGTATAAAGTGGTTAATCAAGGTTTGCATTCAAAGGAGCAGAGTTTTTCATGTGGAAAGAGATTTGAATTGTAGGGAGTTAGCACACGATTAACAGAACACTCAAAATATAATTTTAAATGGCATATGCTTTCTTTCTTGGAAAGCTGCTCTTAATTTTTAATTAATACTATGAAATATCCTTGAGAGAATTCATAATGAATCCTTAAAACTTTAAATGTTTTCTTGGCATGGATGCGATGTGAGAAAAGCAAATTTAAAATGGATCCCTAATGAGTTGCCCTTCCTTGCATTTTTAACCAAAACTTTCCTTTTGAAAGCATGTTATTTCCCAACACTAAAAAAGCTAACACCTCATAGCTCATACAGCAATTAGTTATTCCTCAATATATTAGTTCTTGTGTAAATGCAGCTTAAAAAGAAGACTTGATCATAAACTACCAGAGTTATAAGGTTACCTAGAGGTCTAACCACCCATCCTAGGTAGGAATCCCATCCATATTTTTTTTCTGGAGGAGAATGGGGAAATGTTCCTATTAAGGAAGAACTCACTTTCTGGACTTTTCCTCGTTCTTGCTTGCAGCTAAGACCTCCAGATGACCCCACCTTAGGACCAGCTCTTATAATTAGTGAATTTCTCATTTCCTTTGCCACTTCATGAGGTGTCTCAGACTTCTCACTTGCTCTGTAGACATCTTTTCCATGAACCTTGCCCTTTAAGATGTCTCTACCTTTGACCCTTGCCCCTTTCCACCTCTCCTACAGAGTGTAAGTTACTTGAGGGCAGGGACTATCTTGTTTGCTGGAATTTGTATATCCAACATTTAACACAATGCTTAGTAAAGCCTTCATAAAAACCTTATCAATTATCTATCTTTTTATCTGTAGGACAATCCTATTATAATCATACAAATGTTGTTGCTACTAATACCTAACTTTATATAGTGCTTTAAGGTTTGCAAAGAGTTTTAGTGTTTAGGAAGCACTTTACACATAGTATCTAATTCGAACTACACAATAACTGTGTGAAGTAAATGCCATTATTATCCCTACTTTACAGATAAGGAATTTGAGGCTGGGAGAAGTTGTGATTTGTCTAGCGTCACAGATCTAGTAGATATTCGGGACAGGGATTAAATTTAGATCTTCCTGATTCCAAGTCTAGTGTTCAATCCACTACTTCAAACATATGACTATGGTTAAAGAACTTTTTGACATCGTGAACCTGGGTTCCAGAAGGAATCCCTCTTTTGAAAAGGGATGGGAAAAGAAGGTCTATTAGTTATGAGAATATAAGCTGGGAGGTGAGTGGAGCTAATGAGTAGAACTATGATTTCCTATTTGGGTGAGATGTACATTGATTCTTACCTTTGCCTTTGGGAAGCTTTCTTTTTCTTTCAAGTCTCTATTCTGGTATTCCTTCTTTTGTGAAAATCCAACCAATTAACACTGTTCTCTTCTTTTATGAATGTCTTGCCAATTAAGACTGTTTCCTGCAAATTTTCCTAGTGCCCATTGGATTTCTCTTTTTCCTTCCATCATACTCTATATATTTAATTGTGTATATGCCATATCAACCCCACCCCCTCAGAATGTTAACTTCTTGAGAATAGGGACTGTCCTTTAAATTTTTATAGCCTTAGTACTAAGCACAGTGCCTTGGACATAGTACAGGATTAATAAATGTTTATTGACTTGGAATGATGATTTGTTGGGCTGAGGATCTGTCAATAATCTTAGCTCTGCACATCAGCTGGGAGCCAGAAATTCTCATGGAACTATATGGAATGACCAATAAAGGACGTGGATTTCAAAAAGTAGTCAGTCCTTCTGGAGGGAATAGGCTCAAGAAAATCATAGTGAGAGCCATTTCTAATGACATAGTCTCTAGGGCACAATCAAGTCTAACTGCCAATCTAGGCAGCAATGATGCACTGCTTCACTTCATCTAAAGAAGTAGCCTTAGCAGTCAGCTAGTAAATCGGCTTCAGGCATAGCAACTAAAGAGCATGGATTTATAGCCATGACCTCTGGGGCGATGAAAATTTACAAAGCAGTGGATTTCAATTCAACATGGGAAAAACCTTCCTCCTAATAATTAAACCTATCCAATAATGCAATGTGGTGCCTTGGAGAGTTAGTGCCTTGCCCAGGGTCACCCAGCCAGTATATGTCAAAGGCAGGACTTTAACCCAGATCTTTCTGGCTTTATAGCTGGCACTTATCTACTACACACACTACCGAATAAATACAAACTAATCTCCAGGGAGTGATAGAACACTGACAATTGGAGGATCTGAAAGGGTTTCATATAGAGGTTGGTGCGTAAAGCGAGGCTTGAACGGAATTAGGGATTTCAAGAGATTGAGTTCAGAAGGAAGAAAATCCCACAAGTTTGAGGGGCAGCCAGGGCAAAGGGGAAGATACAGGAAACAAATTGTCATTGATAAGGAATAGCAAATAAGCCAGTTTGCTTGAAATGTCAAGTGCATGAGATAGTAAAATCAGGCTAGAAAGCCAGATTTGAGCCAGATTTGAAAGGGCTTTAAATGCCAGGAAACTTATAGGAACATGGGTCCTTTTTTCTTAGTATAGCTGTAATGTTAAAAAAAAAGAAAAAAAAAGAAAAACAGTGTAGGTGATAGCAAGTCTCAGATCTTATTCTCGTGTTTGCTTAGGAGTGTATTAAATATAAACCCCATCCTAACAAGATACAGTATGTCTGAGCAAATTAGGCAAAGAAGATAACATATTACGTGTCCATCCTGACATCACTTTACACTGATAGGAGCATTTGTAGCCTTAAGCAGCTCTTAGTGTGGTACATTAACCATAGGTTGAAAGAACATCAAGCCCCAGTGAGATTGTAACATTGGTGTTTGGTGGTAGGTCAAATTCAGATGTAATTTTATGGAGTGAATTCTTTAAGATATTTTCCATAATCTGGCTATAAGAACGATAGACAAGTGACCCGTGGGGCTCCAAATACAGTGATAAATCTGTAGAAGTTCTCTTTGAGGACTTGAGAAAAGTTATCATTGTGTAGTTAGAAGTACAGAAAGAAAGATTAGATAAGTAGTCAAAGTTGTAGGATAAATGTGTGTTGGGAATTAAATGTAGATATCAGTATTCCTTCTTCAGAGTCTAATCCCTGGACTTATCTAACTCTAAAATGACACTTAGAATTCTTTTGTTATTTTCTATTCTTGGAATCTAGCAGTCTTTTCCCAAAATATAGCATCTGCTTAGATTAAAGTACCTCTCTCAAGATTCTCTTCCTCTCCCCTAGCTAAAAATGTTTATAGATATTTCTTAGTTCTGCAAATGAGAACATTGTTTTGACATGAAGTTTAATTTGACTGTCCTTCAGGATCAGGCATTCTATCTTGGATTTTACCTTTCCTTGTTTTGTACTCATTTTTCTTCTGTTTGTTGTTATTATTTTGTTGGTAGACATTTATTAACTCCTACTATGTATCAACACTGAACTAAAAGAAAAAGACATAAATAAGAAAAAGAAAAAATAGTCCTTTCCTTCAAGGAGCTTCCTTAGGCAACATACAAAAGGAAGAAATGTGGTGGGGTGGAAGAAGGCACTTAGCTCTAAGGAATGGTGTTCTTGGAGCTGGAAACCAGGCAGAGAAGGTGCTAGTTTTCCAAGGAGGAAAAGAATGGGTGGAGAATTATTCAACAAACAAAATAGAATCTCAACCTTGGATAATCACTTATCCCCTTTACTCCAGTTTCTCTGAAGCAGAGATAAACGTATGTACCCACCTGTGAGGATAAAGTGATACTATGTGAAAGCATTTTTAAATGCTAAAAACTCTAAGAAATGTAATGGGATGATGCTTACAAAAAGTGAGGCAGGATGATGTTGTGGCAAGAGTGCCAGATCTAGATCTTCAGCAAATCAATTCACCTTACTGAGCCAAAGACAAAAAAAAAAAATAGAAAGAGGAAGAATCTGCAAATTTTAATTCTGTACTTTTAAAATTACTAGTATTCTAGAGTGGGTGCAGGACGGGACCTTAGGGTTCATTTAGTCCACTCCCCTCCTTTTACAAATGGAGAAATTGAGACATAGAGAGTTAAAGTGACCTGCCCAAGGTAGCTAAGCTTATAAGAAATAGAGCTGGTTCTCTGATTCTATATCCAGTATTCATTTCAAAACAGTAGGTCATAAAACTGATCTCTGTTCAAGTACAGAACACAGTGGTAGAGTTCAATGTCTGTTCTTACTGAGGGTATTAACAAAAATCTAGAGCTATAAGGAATGATGATAAAGAAAGGAATAAAGTAATCTTTATCATTCTCAGTCTTTCCTCTTTTGTTCAACCTTTTCTCCCCTTTTGAGCACTTTCCTTTTCCATTTCCTAATCCAGGTACCCAAGAATTCCATGATGATACGTTTCTTCACCCTATATGAAAAATTCATTCAGATTAAGATGTTAAGATTTAACACAATGGTTTTTGCATATTTAAAAGGCGCCTGCAGGGAGAGAAAACAAAACAGAAAAAAGAACTGAATCATTAATGATGGGATTTCAGGCATGCAGAATTTTTCTTTTGGAAGGAGGTGGAGGACCTTTTTAGAACCCCATAATAATGCCACATAGGTGACAGATTACACTAGGCTGGTCCTAGAAATATATATTTTTAAGAAGGTTTGATTCACGTAGGGCTAACTGTCATTTTGCTTTTTAACAAAGCATTGAAACGGCAGTATACTATTCTTCCAGTAGATGGCAGAAGTATACTACATACTCTGGATTTGAGGATTGAGTATATTTTAAGTCTGAGCAAATGATATTAACCTATTTTTAAAATCTGCCTTTCTTGTGTTTGGGACATTGTGAATGTAAAGTAAATTGTAGCATTCCATCAGAAAGAGTTCCAATTCAAGCAGCTTTCACTGCTACAGTGCAAAAGAGGGGAAAATAGCATGTGAAAAAGAAGGAACAAGATACAAAATTGAGTCAGGCCTGTGGTGGTAACCTGGTAGTCAAGTCAATCTTTTTTTTTCTTTTTAAATAAATCATAAAAAATACAATATGGAAATATTTTTAATGAAATGAAAGACATATGGTATTTTCTGATTATAACTTATGAAGATCAGTAATTTAGGCAACAGAGCTTAGCTATGGGAGTTAAAAACAGCCCAAAGATGCTACACTAAAAGCAATTTACATTCAGAGCTGTTTATCAGTTTTGCTGTACCAGTGTTTTTCAAAGAACGTAAATTCTGTGGCACCTACTGTAACCCAGAAAGCACATTACCTTGAGAGTCCCCTACTCATTCTTGACCGATTGTGTCCTTGCTAACACTGCCACACTGTAGAACTAACCAAGGACATTGTGCAGTAATATGATTGCAACTGCTGAGAATCAAGGATAATGAAATCAGTATTCATGAAAGAGTGCTCATATTTAGACAGAAGATAGATAATTTTGCAGGTATCTTTACAGAATGACCTACTGGTCATTTTTTTGTAAAATGAATCCTAATTTTCCTTTTCTTTTCATTATGAAATGAGATATATTTTTGATAGAATAATTTCAAAACTTTGGTAAGGGATGAATTAGGTGAATGCCTAGTATGGTCTCTTGATATTTTCAGCATCATAAACACCAGCATGGTGTAATATGCCAGGAATGTAAGCAATCTTTGATGACTCCAGCACCTTTTCTTCATTGGCTACCTTGCCTAGACCACAAAATATTTTTACATACTTAGGGAATTCCCTTAATTCTGCAAACATAGTGGCCAGAACATTGTTTCCTATCTTCTCCTTTTGTAGATATATGGAACAGCAACTAGATGTAGGCAGAAATGTTATAATTCATTGGCAAGTATTGTTTTATAAAATCTAAAAATACCCAGGATGTATTTGCCTAAAAATTTCTTCCATTTGAGTCTCCAAGTGATGAGAAACAAAAGAAAACCCAAGCTGGGTCAAACTAGTACTCAGTCCAGTACAGTATTCTCTTTCACTGAGGTAGGTATCTGTGAGATTGCATGGTTGCCTTCTATGACATCAGTTTAAAAGATTAGACTTCATTTATAGTTAAATCACTGAAAGGTAGTTAAACTCTACTTGAAACCATTCATATTTTAACTGTTTTCCATAAGGAGTTCCATATATTTACTATGTGCTATCTAATATAATACCTTTGCTTGGTGGTAGCTTAAATAACTTTGTCCAAGTTTCAAGGGTAGTGTATAGTTCTAATATTTTAGAATTTTATTAAGTTTGTGGTGCCACCATTTATACCCTTCATGATTTTGTAATCCTCACCATATTGCCTCTCAGCCCTCATTTCTCCAGACCAGTAGACTCATTTGTTCAGTTTGTCCTCATACCCAAGTCCTTTCATCCATCTCCTTGATTATTTTAGTTCCTTTTCCTGACTGAACATTCTCTAGTTCCATTATGGTTTTTCTTGCTATATAGGGACCAGAACTCTCTATCCTATTCCACAGGGAGATGAACATTGGTTTTGATTTTTTAAAAGGTAAGAAAATATTTTCTGTTCTGTTTCTGTTGACGCTTAGCATTTTATTGGTGTTTTTGGCCATATCTGCTTAAGGGTTCATCTTTGCAGAAACAATCTATATCACTCTTTGGTTTGGTTGATAAGCTTTAGGTCCAGGTTTGTCATTGCATTTGTAGGGCTTGGGTTAGTTTCCCCATCAATGTATTACCTCTCATTTACCTATAGGAAAATCCATTTGTCGTTTTTTGGTCTATTCTTGCATGTTCTTTTCAGATTTTCTTTGCAGATTTACCCTGTTCATTTGGCATTTCACTATTTGGAAGTGTTTAGTGTCATCTACACATAATGGGTGATTAATAAATGTTTCAGATAATTGAAGCTAGTGGAATCTGCAGATAGAGTGATACCATTTCATGTTTCTTTTTTAAGTTTAGTTCTAAAAATACTAAGTGGCTTATGCCAACAAAGATTTCTGTAGGATGTTATTATTTCTACCTTTCCTTTCAAGAAGTATCCATTTATTTGTAAGTTAATTCTCTAACTAAATTTATTAGATACATCAAATGAGATTATAATTGTAAAGTACTTAGCACTGTGCCTTGCAAATATTAAGTGCTTTGTAAATGTTAGCTATTATTATTATTAATATTAAGCATAAGATTAGATTATTTTATCATAATTTTCCATAATTAGTACAACTTGGTTATAGTTCAACCCATTTTGAATTTAACTTACATTTTGATTTACATCTGATATTCTGAATTTTGAGACCTCATGGTATAGCAGAATGAGTACTGGATGTGGACTTAGACCAAATCCTGACCCCGCTACTTATTACTTTGAACTTTGAACAAATCACTTCCCACCCTGATCCTTAGTTTCTTCATCTATGGAGATTAAATCAACTCTAAAGGTCTCTTCCAGTTCTGAATTCCATAAACATTGTTTGCTTTTAGGGGAAAATAAGCTCCTGAAAGATAAGGATTATATTTTTCTTTGTCTTTGTATCTTTAATGCCTAGTACACATGCCTATTGAATGACTAAATGGATGTTACCTAGGACATCCAAAATGTAAAATAAACCAAATTCATTTTTGTTTTATGTGGTGGTCAATTTAATAAACACCAGCTCTGCAATTTATAGACTTAGAGAAGTTGCCTGTGGGCACTTAGAGGCTAAGTAATTTGCTCAGGATCATGTTGCTAGTACATGTTTCAGTAGAGACTTAGACCCTTTTCTTTGATCTACAGTCAGCAAACCATGAAACAAAATCCAAAGCTACACAATAATGATTATTAATATTAAATAACATCAAGTCTCTTTGTATCCTAGTGACCCATTCCCCATGTTCATTTAATCATCATATTTTGTCTTGAGTCCCAGATGTCCCATATAGTTGTCTGGTCCTTAGAAATATTGTCTCTTGGACATTCTGGAATAGGCCACATTCTCAGGACATTTCTGAGGAGGGCTCTGCTTCTCTGGCTCCAAATCACTTGTAGAGATGTTTTTGGTAATTCTGCTAAAATCTTCCAGTAAGAAGACAATACAATTTAGTACAATATACTACATTTAGTTTTCCAATAATTATTTCATGTGGTGAAAACCAGTTCAAACCTTATGTTCCTGATGTTATTAAAGAAGAGTATCAAATTAGGAATGCAAAATTCACCTAAACTTCAGAGAATTTCAGTTTTTCCAAAATATTTGCTATTTTTTTTTTACCTAAAACCTGTACCTGATATGAGTAATTAAAAAATCATTAGGGTCAACTTGTAAAATGAACCCATAAGTCTCTTAAAACTATCAGATGAATACTTTAAAATGGGAAAATAATTTCACTTTCTTTACAATTATTAATGCAATTTTGTATGTAAAATCCTCATGCCAATTTAAAGATTTGATTTTTTGTTGTAGTTGAGTCATTTTTAGTCATGTCTAACTATTTGCGACAACCTTTGAGGTTTCCTTGGCAAAGATACTGGAGTGATATGCTATTTCCTACTCCAGCTGATTTTAAAGATGAGAAAACTGAGGCAAACAGGGTTAAGTGACTTGCCCAGGGTCACACAGCTAGTAAGTGTCTGAGGCCAAATTTGAACTCAGGAAGGTGAGTCTTCCTTACTCCAGGCCTGGCACTCTATCCACTTTGACACCTAGATGCCCCCAATTTTGAGCACTTATTATTAAAACATAACCAAAGCCTTCATTTTCATGCTAGATACAGTTGAATGTCAATCATATACATATGTAGAGAAAACAGTCTAATCCTGTTGCTTTTCCAGAATTTACTATTCCATTTAATTAGAAAACTTTTACATTAGATCTTTATTACTTTGTCTAATTCCTCCCTTTGGAGGATATCAATCCCTACATGATAATTTGACCACATATGCAGATTAAGATTATAAAGTTTTGCATACTTAGATCCCATTATATATTATATATAACTTTATTATATATAATATATAATATAATTATTAAATATAATATATTATTATTATATTATCAGAGATGGTCCAGGATCAATCTATTAAGTAATGAATTTAGTATTGTACTTATAAAACTTCTATAATTCACAGCTGTTTATAGAAATGTGCTACAAAAAGGAAAAGGAGGAACATAGTTAAAAATATCAAGACTATTCCATCAAGGGCATCATATAACATAACAGGAAAAAACTCCCTTAACTTTATTTGATTCCAGGTACAAGTCATATCTAATAGTTAATCATGTAATAAATCTCCACGTTATTCACTGGGTCTTAAAAGCCAGGCTCAGGATTAACCAGGTGGGGAAATTTCCTGTTCAAAATGAAAATAGCACAATGGGGAAACTGAATTAAAAGGATTTTACCTTTGTACATGCTAAGGTCATCCCCTCAACTTTTCTCAGGGATAGACATCTATGTGTGGCAGTTGTCAGATGGCAACACATGCCATTTTCTATTATTGGCTTTACAACAATTCAGACCACCATCCCTGTAATCAAAACTCAAAACAATATTAAATTATAGTTCCAAGGATTTTTACTTCAGATAGAGCTTGAATATTATTAATTTTCTCATATTTCCCTAACAGCTACATTTCATTTATCTTTCACTTATAAATGAAAACTAACCACATCCTGAGGTTTCAGGCATGCAGCGAATACCTGGTAGTTGATGCATATTAAAGTATTGAAGTTATATCTTTAAACTACCCTATACATTTTTGTAATTTTTTAAAGTGATAGCAAAAAGTTTTCAAAACTCTTTATTATAGTAAATAAGGAGTGGGAGAAGGGATCTTATTTTCTCAGTTCTAGATTCTTAAACTTCAGTATTTTAGATTTTGCAGCATGCAGTCAGTAGGGCTGAAGAGATCTTATGATGCTGTCTGAATACAAAGTCTCAGGTGATCTAAGAGATAAGAATATCTTAAGAGATCTGTGCAACTTTCCTCCCAAACAGTAAATTATTTTATATGTTTTTAAATAAAATATATTCCATTAAATATTAAAGTTTTCAGATATCTATTTTTATCATGTTCTTTTAAGTGCTCAATTCGTACTCTAACAGGATCTAGATTAAAAAAGAGTTGTTTTTCTAGTAGAATTATTGATACAATTGTGTCTTGGATTTCCCAATGTAAGATAACGTTTTAGATATGTAATTATAATATATACAACATCATGTATTTAAAACATGAAACAAAGCTTATTACCAATCAAATGACATCAATTCAGCCTAATTTTTCCCCAAATTATCTTAGACAAAACCCAAAACAGAATAATTCAGCATGGAGTAGAGTATGACCAAGTCCAAGAGAGAGACCATACTCTGTAGACTATAAATACACTTTCCTAGGTATCATCAAAATAGAGTTATCCTTCTTAGAGTTTCTTTTATCTCTAGAGTCTGCTCTGACTTCAGAAGGAAGTGATCACAGACATGTGCTTTGAATAAAGGGCAATGAGAAAAGCCCCCTTAAATAAAAATTTCTCACTTCCAATACCTAAGATCATGCCATTAGAAATTAGTTCCACTGAATTTTTGCTTTTTTGGGTATTTTATTTTAAACTGAAAATATTTCTAGGTGGATAGGGATGCAAAATGGGGGTTGGGAGTTCAAAGGAGAACTTTAGTAGCTAATGCTTTAGTCTTCTTCCTTGACAGTGAGAGCCCAAGTATCATAGGACTCTTGGATCTTTGTATAGGAGAAGGTACTAAATTGAGGTGGGGTGGGAAGGAGAGTTTAGAAAGAAGTAGATAGCACCAAAAAATAAACTTCATTTATTTCCCAATTTTCCCTTGAGTCTATCCAGTAGAGGTCTATGTTCCTGTTCCCTTTAGATATCCTGAGGTTGTATCAATACAATATAAAAAGAAGTAGAAATGTGGTCAGAATTAGTTGTTCTAGGTGTCTACATGGATCAATACATCCAAATAATTCCCATTTTAATTGCCTGGACAGGCAAAATCAATGGAAGATTTGGTAATATTAGTTTAATTTCCTTCCCTAAACCTCAAATCTTAAACCTGCCACTGAGGTAAGAGAGATTAGCTTTTGAACAATAATCCAGATTGCTTCCCTACATTGACCGTCTTTACCAGATCAACACTTGTTTTTCTCCCTCCTACTGTCAGGTTTTGAGATTTTATTTTTATATTTTTTGACAGCTACTTAAAATGTATATACAGTTTCAAGTTGATCTATATGTCTTTATGCATGTTTGCAAACTCAGTATATTATGGTTGAGAGTGAATGAAAAGCCTTTCATTTTGAAAGACTAATTTTCTGACCTACTTTTAACAATGTCAGCTGCATGATTATTTTATAGAATGAAGTGGGATGGGAAGGGGAGGGGGAGGCTTAAGTTTTGGATGATAGCTATTGTTACTGCAAAGTGACTATCTCAATATCCTCTAAGCTTTTAACTTGAATTGTCAGAGGAAGGAAATATATTTCTTTGGGATTTCACAATGCTGAGTGAGAGACTGGAGGACAGATTCAAACAATTCAGAGGTTTCAGCTAGATGTCAGTGTCTATTTAAAATTAGTCCAAGACTGTGGCTCAGTAGTAGAGAACAATGATTTCAAAAAGACCTTTTTGGGAAACTAAACCAAGATGAAGGCTTAAAGTCTTATCTTTGTGAGTTTCCTTTAATTCTGTTCCAATTTTCATTCTGCATTACTGTATATTATCCTACTCCTGAAAAGTTAGATACAATTCATTTTCTTAACTCATAATTGAAGTTTTCTTTCTTTTCCTCTTAAGTCAAGGGTCCTTAGCAAACTGAAATAGTTAATGTAGTTTTCAAAAGTGCCAATCTGAGTCCAAAGAAGCAGGTCGTTTGTGGACTATGGATGATTCAATCAACATTTATTATGCATAGAACATGCTGGTAGATGTTGTAAAAATGTGGAGAAAAATATACTTATTACCCTTTATTATCTATTTTTGTGTGAATAAATTGGGGTAGCAAGAGATAAAATGACTTCCGAAAAATTCAGCTAGATTAGAAGAGGGATCAACAACACCAAAACCTATTTTGGTAATGTCATCTCTTTTTCACATGGAAATATAGCAGTGGAAAACTGAAAAAAAAAAGGTAATCAAGTCTGTTACTTGGTGTCAAATAGACCAAAATATATCTTAGGCAGATACTGTAAAGGGATAATGAGTTGGGTCCAGAATTGAACGGGAGAAAATTTGAGCTAGATTGCCTTTGGGAAAATGCAAAATTCTTTAATGCTCATAAGCTTCTCCTTTTAAAAAAAGATCCATCTTTTAAATAACAATGTTTTCCAAGGTTTTTTTTTTTTAATGAACACTACAGTCTCTGAAGAACTGAAACTAAAAATCACCTAAAGGGTAATGGAGGGGCATGTGGTAGATACAAGTTATAGCTGATTACTTACAAATAAGAGATTGTAAAGAAGCAGAACAAAGGGTGTCTCAAAGAAATGAATGAGGGAAAAAGAAACTATGAGAGTGAGCAATAACTATTGGACACTCTGAGCACTTCATTTGTATTCTTAGGATGTCAAGAGAAATCAAGCAATTTGCCTCTGATATACCCATTATGGTGAATTTAAGGGAGAATATAGCCAAGGGTTGCATAGGATGGGTGAGAATGGATGGGCTTTGTTGGGGGGAGGGGTGTGGAGATGTATAGATTCATCTTTGGGAGCAAAGATCTGTTTGAGTACTTGTGTATTGAACATTTTGGCTTTAAATTGAATTCTTATAAATAATTTTGCATGTTGGCATAGTGGTGCAAAAGAAAGTTATTCTATGTTTACTACCCCAAGAGTAATTTACTGAATAATAACTGGTCCTCATATTCAGAATAAAGCAAAACATCTAAGCCATTTGCTACCTTTCTATTTGCTAATATATTTATTGCTACAGGACCTGAACAGTCGATTGAAAGAGAAATGTATAATTTAATAAGTAGTGACAGTGACCTAAGTTGATCTAGGATACCAGCCTACCAATGTAGACATCAATTGTGATCAGTGGCCTCCAGGAGAAAAAAAAAATGTGGTAGCATTTGCCTTTAGAGTATTCTTTAACTACAATTTTATGTGGTTTTAAAAATATTCCTAGTTATCTTCAAATTTCACCTTCAGTCCCCTTGTGTTTTATGTAACGCATATTTCATCATCCATTTGATTGCTCCAGTAATTATTACGGTGCTCTTATGCATCTTCAATTTCTCTCTCTTCACTAGTTCCTTCCCATTTGCTTAGAAACACATTTATACTCATTCAAAAAAAATCCCTCATCTCTTCCATACCATTAGACCATTCAAGTACGACACAGCCAAACTTTTTAAAAAATGTTGTCCACCACCAACTTTTAAAGTCTGGATTCTGTCCCTATCGCTGAAATTTGTTTATCAAAGTCATCAACTCTCTTCTAGTCACTAATTACTGACCTTTTTACCCCCAATATTTTCATCTTCTTGACCGCTCCTTAACACTGTTAATCACCATCTCCCTCTGAATTGTATGTTTTTTCCTGAGATTTTTACACACTACATTCTTCTGGTTTTCTTATCTGCCTAATCACTCCTTATATGCCTCTTTCACTGACTACTCATCCTCTCCATGACCACTTAAGGAGGGCATTTAATTCAGCTGACTTTTATTGCCTAATTCTTTGTCCTGTTCTCTTTTCTCTTCCCACTCTCTCTTGGTACTCTCATTTATTCCTGATGCCTCAGCTATTTAGCTCTACAGGATGCTCCCAAATCTACGGTTGAAGTCCTGTGCTTTCTACTAATGTATTGACTCAGATCCCCAACTGCCTGAATTGGGGAATCAGTTCATTTCTACCTGGATGTCTTGTCAGGACCTTAAAATGAACATTTCTACCTCTCTCTCTGCCCCCAACCTCTTCTCCCTGATTTAGCTTTTTCTTTTAATAGTATCACATTATCCAGTCTTCCATCTTCAAAAGCCTGGTGCTAACGTTTAGTCTTTTTCACCTTTCATATCCCATTAGTTACCAGATCCATGATATATCTTGGATTTGTTCCACTATTTCTGTTTCCGCTCTCACCACCATAGTAACAGTTGTTATTGTTACTGAAGTGGGTTATTGAATTAAAGCTCTGAAAAGTCTCTCCACTTTTAATCTCCATCTTTTATCTTCCAATTTTCTTTTGCAGATCTGGTCATCTCAGGCTTCTCTCTGTTCAAAAAAAAATCAGTGGCTTCATCATAACTCTAAAGTTTAAATCCCTCTTCTTGATATTTGAGACGTAACATATTTAATATTACCCTACTTTTCTGATTTTATCTCATGTTACTCCTCTCCATGTATTTTATGCTCTAGCCAAACTAGATTCTTCACTGTCCCCCATAAGGATCTTTTCTACCTCCTTATCTTTGCTTATGTTGTTAGCTTTGTTTGGAATATTCTTACTTTCCTCCTCTTCCTTGCCTGTTGACTTCTTACCTATTTTTAAAGTACCAACTACTGCAAAACTCTCTCTTATTTCCTCCAGTTGCTAATGACCTGCTCCCTCTCAGACCATAGGTAACCACATGTTTGTACCTCTCTTGAAAATCATCATATATTAAATATTAGGCCATGATATAGGGATGAGAACATTGGCTCTGGAGATGGAGAATGTGGTTTAAAAGCTTTGCTATACTGCTTACAATATATGTAGTATTGACCAACTCAGTTAACCTTTCTGCAGCCTCGATTTCCTCATCTGTAAAATAAGTGTGATGGACTAGATGGTTTCTTTGAACTCTATAGTTGGTTTTGTGTTAGAGTTTTGTATATTGTTTTATTCCCCACATCAGACTTTAAGGCCACAATACCAGGGGATGTGCCTTATCTAAACTTTGTATGACCTCTAGTGTCTAACAGAGTACTCTTTATACAGTAAATGCTTCACAAATATATATTGAATTGGAGAGCTAAATAGAAGCCAATATAAGCAATATATAAAATACCAGACAATATAATTAAATTCTAAAAATGTCATTGCCCACAAAGCTTCAGAACTTCAGTCCCAGCTCTAGCAGTTACTAGCCAACTAACTATTAATTAGTTATAACTTCAGATTTCTCATTTGTAAAATACAGGTACTAATATTTCTACCACATATTTCAAAGGATGGTTTTGAGGAAAATTTCTTGTGAACATCAAAGTGTCATATAAATGAGAAGTGCCATTATACTTGTTTGGCTCTGCATAATATTTCTTTGGACCTAGACCACCAAGTGATATATATGTATACACATATATGTATGTATATGTGCGTGTATATGTGTGTATGTATATATATACACATATATGCATATATATACATATACATATATATATGTTCTGCTGAATAGAATTAGTATCCAATGTAGTGAATAGAACAGTGAGGTGATATGTTGTACCTGGTTGTAAAATAACATAAGAGTTTGTTAAGGCTAACTTGAATATTAAATGTAAAAGAAAACTGATGACAAAGATGTTGAAATTTCTCCTATCGTAGTACTATTTTGTGTTTTTCTGGCACTACCTAAAGGAGCTACAGCCTGGGATAACTGTTTGCCACTCTCATACCTGGCCACCTGCTCAGATGACTTTCCTAGGACCTTCTGGAATACAGACTTCTTCCTCCATCAAAACTAGCCTGGACTGTCTCATCCCTTTAGGATTTGTCCTCTTTGAAGTGTCAGCTACCAAATCTCTATTAGAGTATCATTGAATAATTGACTCAGTATCCTGAATTTTTTTTTGGACTTTGCCAAGGCAATTTTTTATTACTTACAGCCACAAGAGATAAACTTGACCATGGACACACAAACAAATGTCATGGCCATGTTCTTTCAAAATGAACATCACCCAACAATTTACAATCTTATAAGTGTATTTAGAAGACAAAACAAAAATTTAGGCATACTCTCCCTCCCCCCAGTGAAGGGAGTTGTATAAAATATGGGGTTAGGAGACTGATGAAGGCATATTTGGCAGGCCACTGTGACTGAGTTGTGATTGGAACTTTCTGGGAATGAGCACTACAAGCTAAGCAGGAGTTCTCCATTGTTTTAGAGACAGTATATTTCCCTACCTGAAAGAAAATTTCTTTGACCAATGATTTCTTCAGGGAAACAATACCATGACTACCCATAGCCATTGCAGTAATGTGAAGTTCCCTTGTAGCACAACAAAATATGACAGGCCTGGAGCCCATATTCCACAATATTAATGGGTACAAAAGAGACCTTTCTCTTATAAATGCCTGTGTATTTTAACAAAAGCTCTTTGGTAAATTAAGCCTTTGCTCAAAATAGTGACTTAAGAGACAGGAATTGGAGGCTGTTGAGATAGTTTAGGTCAGGCTGGTGTTTGTGATGTTCTCACATACCACAAGGTGACCTTTCAACTTCATAAATGACTGGCTTTTCTTCCATCCTCTTGGTTCTGAAATTTCATAACATTCCCCTTCTGTGGTTCAAAGAAAGATGTGAGATTTGCAGTATATATCTTGTGGTAGATTAGAATTCCCACTTCTTACTTCACTCCTAGAATGCATTAATAAGTCCCTTCAGAAATTTTCTGAAGAAAAAGTATAAAGGGATGACATCCTATGAAATAAACAAGAGTACTTTCTTATCTTTTCTTTGAAGAATTGGTGTTATAAAATTCAAAGAGATCTGAAGTGATCTTGAACTTGTCCCTATGTATTACACATGCAGGCTGTGGTCACTTCTCAACTCCAGGTGAGAGTCAAATGTCTAAGTCATTTGAATGAAATAGGTTTATCATCTTAGGCTTATATTTGTGCATAGCAGAAAGCCACCAGCTATTTGATTATGTAACCTTTGACTGACAATCTATTCTTGAGAAATATATAGATTTGTAAATGCAAATTAGGCTTTCCTTGCCTTTTCACTCATCTAAAGTTAACCAATTACTCATGGCCCAGCTCAAATCCTACGCCTTCTTTACCTTTACTCCATAATTCCAACACATAGGTGCTTCCCCACCTCTGACCTCATAAGAGCATAGAATTATAGATTTAGATCTGCATGGGAAAGAGAGCATTTCATGCAAACTTTTCATTTTACAGATGAGGAAACCAAGGCTCAGAGAAGAAGGTTACAAAGATACAAACTCAGAGTCTGACTTCAAATTCATTAATTTGTTCATTCAATCATTCAACATCCAATGAGTACCTATTATGCTCCAACTATGCACAAGTCATTATGTTCTCTGCCTATCATCTTTACCACTCATTTTGATACTTTTTTCCTATGTCATCTAATTTTATCTGACTACGTTTTGTATCCCTAATGAGACTGTAGGCTCTTTGAAGGCAGAAACCAAGTGCCCAGAAGAAAAATGCCGTTAGTCATATGATTCTCTGGCAGCTAGATACTGATCAGAACAATACTTTACATAATAGGCTCTCAATAAATACTTGTTGAAGTTAATGAATGAACTGAATTGACTGTAGGTTATGTACAGACATGGCTTATTATAAGGCTGAGAGTAAAGAAGCTGGTGTAGCGGCTTTCTATATCATTCTTTATTTGAAACACTATAATCTGTCTCTCAGTTAATAGATATTATTTCCTTCTAATCTGATAAAGAAAGTGTCTTTATATGAGGCAAAGTATCCCTTGCTGGAGCCCACTACCTTCTTTCTTTTAGTAATTTTCAAAACCTATAATTTTCTTTTGAACAAGATTATTTTAGTTTATTTTTAGAAAGGATTTGCTATTATGTTGCTGTAGCCAGGTCTCATACTGCTAAGGATAGCAATGCTTCTGCAAACAAAGTAAAGGCAACCACAAGTATAACATGTTGTGAAATATTGTACTAAATATTGAAAACTAGCTGGATTTTTGAAAATCCAAAGGGATAACAATATAGAATGCAGCATGGTTAATTTTTATAGGCTTTACTATATATACATAAAATCCCAAAATAATGCTAATTTATCGAGTTTGTTAAATCCTTACTGAATTGCCCAACTCCACTAATTTCCATTAGAAAAAATAATGAATGAAATTGCTTGATAGTTTCATAGCCTACTACTATAGAAAGCCTTTTTGCTTGATATTCATCATTATGGTTTTTAAAGGCAAAAGTTGAGTTTGGGGAACAACAGAAGTCTTCTTTCTACTTGGCCCATCCTTTCCTTGATATTCTGGAATTATATATCAAGTTTTATGTTCAAATTGTTGAATGGGTCATAAAACACATTTGCCCTCTACATTTATTCTGTAGTCTATATTTCACATGTCTTATTTCCTAAATATCTATACCCCAGTGAAGGGGAAATTATTTGCTGTTGAAAATGGTAGAAATAACAGTGAACAGAGTCAGCTCTTGGTTTAAGTGAAGTCTGGTCTCTACTCCCCTTTGCCCCTTTGTTTTATTGTTTGCTTATTTATTATTCCTTCAATTCTCTAGCCTTCATGGTTTTCATGATGCCATTTTCCTCTCATTAGCCACTTTGATACTCCAGTGGCCTGAGACAGTTTTCCATGATACCTACCAAGAACTTCCATTAACATTTATATCTTGCCCTTCTCTCTTCCATTCATACGCCTTTTTACCCACTATGTTACATACTTATAAGGTATCCTTCCCCCAACTCTGACAACCTTCTCTCTATTTTAAGGCCTAGGTCAGCTTTTACCTCTTTTATGATAACTTCTTAGATCCCCTTAGCTAGCTAGAGTTCGTTTTTCATTCCTTGAGCCTCTCTGACCACTCTGTTTGACCTCTCCTAAGCATTTAATTAATTAATGTTTTTATTAGTTATTTTTATACACTCCTCAGCCATGGACTAGATAACATTCCTTGGGGGTAGAGACTGTTATTTTTCATCTTTATATACCCAGAGCCTAGCAAGGCACCTTGTAAATAATAGCTAATGTTGAATATGCTAAGACCCATTTGCTCAGGAACCCTATTTCATACTATATGCCAATGGGGAGCAATGGATTTATAATATGTGTTAATCCTTGCTATTGTACAGTGATTGAAGTATCACTCCTCCCAGATGACAGTGCCTCGATTCATAAGCAATAGTACAAATGTTGAATTATTTCATGTAGTATTGCTATTTTTGGCCATAGGATCTTTGCAGGCCTCTTAGATTCTAGTGCCTCTTTTAATTTTGGGACACCTGTAGGTTTTCATTCCATCAAATAGAATTTAAAAAGAAGACATTTGAATTTCGTACTTGATATTCCTGTTTCTCTTGTTTTTATTAAAATTTTCTACTACCCATTTCTCTTTTACCCTTTATTTTTGTTTCACAGGCTCTACATTTCTTAAATCTGGAATTTGAACCCAGTTCTCCATGTCTAGCACCTTTTTGGTTGTGTGATAGGGAAATCCGACTTAGGTCTTCCATAAAGGAGACAAAATCCTTTTGTTAGTTTTCTTTGCGCATAAAGATTTGAATGGTTAATGGAACAACAAAACAGGTGATATAAACTGTGGCCAGTAGGGGTCAAGAGATAACCACTGGCAGTAATTGCTGCCTGATTAAAGCTGAAATACTGAACTCTCATTGGAATCAAAAGGTTCCTGCACAGATAGAAGGAAGTTATGAATCAACAAGACTGTGGGTTAGGTCAGGGTTGTACATGGAGAAAATTTGAATGGTAAGTTTAAGGTACATGAGGGTCAGGCATGTGGCATTCTCACTCTTTTGATGACTTTGATTGACACCTGGCCCTAGGTGTTACTTTTGATGCTGAAGGGTACATCTCTTAACCAACCCAGAATATCTGGTCAGGCCTGAACCATATCTTCTGGTTTTTTGGTTTCCTGTTTGTGAAAAGGAAAATTGCTCCCTGAGGTGCAAAGAAACCATCAAAGGAGCAGACATGCCTGACTTTAGAAGTGGTTTAGACTGGGAAGTGGGGTAGAGACTGTTAGGTAAGTGGAAGAACTGCAGCCCAATATGATTACTGATTTTGTTCCAAAATATCCAACATTTGTCTATGCTACAGATTTTGGTATAGTGACAATGCATGGGATATCATTGTGAAAATATACCTAATCTTGTCAATAATGTTGTCTGCTCCTCCTATGGTCAGGAGGTATGGATGAGGGAGGAGAAAGGGCTGAAACAGAAAAAAATCTGGCATAGACTGAGGAGTAGAATAATTTTCCAAATAAGTCAAAGTAATGATTAATGGATTTATGTCAACCTGAAGGAGTGTAGCACTGTAGGGATTTGTCCTTGCTCTAGTCTGTTCAGAACTTTTTATTGATGACCTTAGGTGAAGGCATAGCGGGCACGCTTATCAAATTTTCTGATGACACAAACCTAGGAAAGATAGTTAATACATTAGATGACAAAATCAAGATCCCCAAAGATGAAGATGATCTAGGGTGATGGACCAAATATAATAAAATGAAGATGAATTGGGGTAAATGTAAAATCTTTGTCTTGAGTGTAAAAGAAATGAGTTGTAGCACACAATGGGATAGTTGTGGCAGATAACAGTCAGAATGAAAAAGACCCAGAACTCAAGAGGATTATAAACTATTAATATGTCAATCTATCCCTTGTTTTTTTTTTTTAAATTGAGAATCTTATATGATTTTATTCCATGTTGCTACCAGGATATCTTCTGTAGGGAAAATATAATGGAAGTAATTGGGAAAATATTTGATATATGCATTTACTTTTCATATTTTTCTGCAATAATTGTTAAAGTAATTTTCTTTAACACTACAAGCCGCATATAATCACCAAATGCTAAAGTAAAAGTTTTAAGAGCTATAAAAACCCTGGTTCAGATCACATTTCTATAACCTCTGACTATACTAAATTTCACTGAAAAATGTTTTAAAAATTCTGAATTTATGACTATTTGAAAATGTTTACCAGCCATTTTGAGGTATAATTAAATAATCTGGCACCCAAAAGAGCCCCTAAGAAATCTTACATGAAAACTCCATGCATAAATGTAGGTCCAGGAACTTATCTGTAACTTTAGTCATGGATAAGTTCCTGGGACACTGAGTGGTTAAGTGGCTTGCTCATTGTAACAAAACTATATTGTGTGTGAAAGCCAAGACTTGAACTCATCAATATCAAGACCTATAATATTAGGCTGTGTTAACAGAAAAATTGTGTCTAGAATCGTGTTGGTATTGTATGTTGCCCTAGTCAGCACATAATGTGTTTAGTTTTGGACTCCTCATTTTAGGCAGGGCATTGGCAAACTGGTAAAGATTCAGAAGACAATTAAGTATGGTGAAAGTCCTGGAAAATTTGCCCTGTCAATCAACAAGTATTAAATGCTTACTATGTGCCAAGCATGGTGCTAGGGACAGGGGATATAAATACAATAATGAAACAATCCTTACTTGCAAGGAGCTTACATTCTAAGAGAGGACATAGCATATACCTATATGCATAATATCTATACATATGTATATAAGTGTATATACATAAGCATGTGTGTGTATATATATACATATATATATATACATATGTATTATATATATACATATATATATAATTGACACATACAAACAGGAAGAAAATAAGATTAAATACCTATTTACATTAAGCTTAGAAAAGACATGATAGCTATCTTCTAGTATTTGAAAGTCTATCATATGGAAGATGATTAGATTGATTTTCCTTGGTCCAGAGGACAGAACTAGTAGGTGATGGGTAGACGTGATAGAGAGGTAGATTATAGTTGGATTTGATGAACCACTTTGGAACTGTTGAGAAATAAAATGGTGTTGGGTTCTTTATCACTGTAAATCTTCAAGTAAACCCTGGATGGCTACTTATTACAACTGTTACAGAAAATTTTCTTATTCTAATTTGGATTGTACTTCCTTGATCTCCCAGATCAAAGGATCATGTATTCAACTTCAGAGGTCACCTAGATCAACCACCTCATGTAAAAGATGAAGGAATTGGAGTCTTGAGAGCTGATGTATCATGATTTAAGCTATGATCACGTAGTTAATCCTGAGAAAACGAGGATGTGAACACAGGTTCTCTGGCTCCAGATCCAACATTGTCCCATTGTACTATGTCTCCTCTTCACTCTTACATGGTATAATTTTCAGACCAATACCCAGGAATATTTGTCATGAAGAAAGGTCAGAAGAAAGAAGCAGTATCTGAAGTGCAAGCAAAGTCAAAACCAATAATCACCACAAAGTCTGAGGAGTCTAGTGAGAGATTAGCTACAAGATGAGCTGCAGTAATTTGCTACTGAAATAAACAACTCTGTTGATTTGGACAAAGAATTCTCTACTTGGTTTTACTTAAATGTTCAGTGGACACATACATGTTTCTATGTTCTGTGCAACCAGCTTCCATATCCCTCTGAATTTCCTTCAGTTGGAAAGTTTCAACTGCTGCTGCTCTTTGTTCTTTGTGGTAATCACAGACTCTAAGCAACTGCTTTTCAAAAGCTAATTTAAATAATTTTTGGATTATCCATTTATTTGGATTAAGATGAACCTTTGTTCCCCTACATTAGTCTAAATAATCGCATTGATTATACATGTCTGTGGTCTATGATTTCTTTATACACACACGTGCATATGTATGTATATATACAAATATACATATATTTGTGATACGCATATGCATGTGTGTGTGTGTGTGTATATATATATATATACATACATATATATACGCACATCACACGCACACACACACACACATACACACACAAACACACACACCAGCTGGTTATGATAGTGTGATCCCACAGATTCAGCATACATTACAGCCATTCAGGACCATATGGCTGCTTGTTCCAGCAAAAGGATATATATGGCTTTCCTGTTTATACCATCCATTTCTCTGCACAGCACCATAATTATGCACTTGTGAGTGATCAAACTGCACTTACCTCTGGAATTTATATGGTTTGATGTCAGACTGTGTTGGTTTACTGTTGTTATTTTTCTGTCTCTAATTTAAATGTTTATTCAGAACTGTGTTGTCTGTCTTCAGTGGTAAACTACAAAGATGTAGGGACAATATTTATGGAACCACCTTAGTGCAGTGCCTCTAAGCATTTATGAATGCTTTTTTGACAGTGATGGTGTAGACAAAAAGTACTCCCTATCATGTAACTGGACCATTTTCTTGGTGGTTTATTCATTTGTAAAACTTTCAGATGATAGCCAGTGCTTTATTATGAGGACTATTAACAAGTGTCACCTATGTCAAAACATAAAGAGGTAATTACTTTTGGGAAAGAGATCTTACCTAAGTAATTCCTGAGGAGTGTATGCCACTTCCAGTTGGACTCAAATTGCATGCCAATGCCATTGAGAACGCTCCTTGCAGTCATAAATGCATAATGTTCATCTTAATGAAGCCCCAATCACCTTTGGCTGTCATAGTCTTTTAAACATCTCCTAAGCCTGCTACTCTGATTCCATTAATTAGTATGAATAGCTTCAAGAGCCAAAAATAGACATCACCTTATTCAGGGATTTCAAGACCCGTACATGACATTCTACTTAGTTTGCTCTCTCTGCATAAGGTAGAGGGCCATAAAATAGCCCAGGCTTTTCACTAGCCTTTGTCTGTTCTGATGAGAGAGGAAAACTCCTTGTATTATGTCACTCCATAGGACAAAGCTGGGAAATCATGAAAAAATATATTTTGGACTTGGCTTAGGAGAAATGTAAAATGCAGACACCTGGCTCCATTTTGAATGGGAGAAATGAGATTACATCAAGGATTAATAGAAGGGCTAAAATTATTTCAATATCATGACTGTGTAAGATTTAAAAATATAGTCCATGTCATCCATATATTTAAAATGTCTTTGAATGTCATGGAAGGAGCACTGTATGATGATTTGGGGAGTGTAGAGCTTTTTGTTCTATACCTTGAAAAACAGCTTTTCCTCTAACTAGCTCTGTGACCTTGGGTAAGTCAACTTACTTCTTTAATTTCAGTTTCCCCATTTGTAAAATGAAGGGAACAGATATGATAACCTCTTTCGGTTCCAACATTTTTTGATTCTACAATTCCACACAAGGCTGATGTTGCACAGAATTACAGATTATGAGTTGGAAAGGACATCAGTGGCCATTTACAAAAATCCATACCTGACCAAGAATCTTTCATGCAACCCCAACAAGTGATTATTCATCCTCCCCTTGAAGACTTACAGTGAAAGATAATCCACTCTCTCCTGAGCCAGTCCATTCCTCTTTTAGACAGCTCTGATTCTCAGGAAGTTTTTCCTAACATCCAGCCTAAATCAGCCTGTCTGCAACTTCCATCCTATTCTGCCAGTACTGCCTTTTGGGGCTAAGCAAAAGCAATTTAATCTGTTTTCCAGATGACAGCCCTTCAAATACTTGAAGACAACTATTGATGCAGGACTGTTAGATCAGCCACCTCTTTCAGAAAGAGAGGGGGAGCATACAGATAGAGAAAGCCACAGTGAATATCCATGAGTGCAGTCCCTGGCTCCAAAGGAACCCTTCTGTTTAACTTTGTCTGCTTACCCTAGAGCAGGGGCTCTTAATCTTTTGTGTGTGTGTCATCGACCCCTTTGGTAGTCTGGTGAAGCCTATAGATTTGTTTTTAGAATAATGTTTTTAAATATATAAACTAAAATGCAAATAATTATAAATGAAATGAATTTTATTGAAATGTAGTTATCTAAATATTAAAAAAAATTATGGACTTTAGGTTAAAAACTCCTGCCCTAGATGGTGATTTATAAGAGACACCAGGTTCCCTTGTGTACCTTAGTACACTACTATAAAGCTCCTAGTATTTTTGAGTCAAATAAAGTCAATTTCTGAGAATAGCTACATTTATGTGCACCTTCTTTCCCTGAATCAAATGGAAGTGGGGAGCTAGTGATTGTCAATGCAGCAGAAATTTTAGTGTATTCTTTTAAGAGTATACATAAAATTTTTATTATTAAATAAATTATATATATATAAAACACATACACATATATATGCTCACACACAACACGCACACATATTTACACAAATTGTATATTATATTTGTTTATTCCTGTAGATAGGTGGGTGTAGATAGTTGTTTCTCTTTCTTGAAATGCTGAACCTTCCTAATCCAGGTGTCATGTCTCTAAGCTATATATCCCCAGCTCCTATGACTGATCCTTATATAACTTGATCTTCACTCTTCTCACTATTCTAGTCTTCCTCTTATAGGCATGCTCCAATTTGCCTCTGTCTTTTCTAGAGTATGGTGCCCCAAACTGAAAACATTCCAGATTTGGTCTGACCAGGGCAGAGTAAAATGGAACCTAGATTTACTTTGTTACGAATACTGTATCTCCAGCTGTAACCTAGGATAGCATTATTTTTTTTGGGGGGGTGCCATGTTACTCATGACTCATCTTGAGTTTGCAGTCCTTTTAGACCTTTTGGATCTTTCACAGAAACCATCAACTCAATACTCACTACATCTCTTCTATACTGCATTGTTGAAGTTGTTGTGCTTTTGTTGAACCCACCTGTAAAATGTTACACTTTTCTGTATTAAAATTCATTTTTATTTCAGTTGTTTCATTGTTTTAGCTTTCAGAAATCTTCCTAGATTTTGATTTTATCATTCAATATGTTAATTATTCCTCCCATCTTCATATTTGCAAAATAAGACAAGTATGCTTTCTTAGTAACTCTCCAAAGCACTGATAAAAATGTTGAACAGTACATGGCTAAACAGAGATCCATGGGTCACTCTACATGAACTCGTGCTCCAAGCTGACATTGACTGATCTATGAAGAACTTTTGAGTCTTACCAATCAGTTTCAAATCCATTCAAATTTACCGTTACCTAGCCCATATATTTCAGTATTTTCCACAAAGATAGCACAACAGAGTTTTTCAAATGGTTGGCTGAAATCTATGGCATTTCTCTAATCTACCAAGCTAGTAATCCTGTGGAAAAGAAAAAATTACTTTAGTCCGACATGACCTGTTCTTGATGAAGATATGCTGGGTTTTGGTAATCAGTGCAACCCTTTTTAAGCATTCCCAAACCATCCATTCTCATAATTCATTCTAGAATTTTGCCAGAAATAGGACTAAAACTCACAAATATACAATTTTCAGATTCAGATATCAGAATTTGTTTAAAAAACGTCATTTGTTCTTTTCCGGTCCTGTAGCACTTGTCCTATTCCACAGAATCTTTAAAGATAAATCTCATCTGCTAATTCTCCCCTAGAGTTGCATGCTTAGCATCTAGAAGCTGTCTGTTTCCTAATTTGGCTTGGATTTCCACTCTATCCCTGGAGGCAGTGTGATATAGTAAATATTGGTAGAGAGCCAGAGTCAGAGTTAGAAAGAAGTGGATTCAAGTTCTGCCTGTGACATAGAGCTTGTGACCTTGAGCAAGTCACTTATTCTCTTAGTGCCTTAGGCAGTTCTCTCTCCAATCTGTAAATTGCAGAGAAAGTGATGATCTGCATTGGTGGAGGGAATTTCATTATTTGGATGTTCCCTATAATTAAGAATTCACAGATCCATTCCCTATCCCCTTCCATTGCCTGCTGACTACTTTTTTTTTTTTTGCAGGGGGGAAGGCAGGGCAATTGGGGTTAAGCACCTTGCCCAAAGTCACAAAACTAGTAAATGTCTCAAGTGTCTGAGGCTGGATTTGAACTTAGGTACTCCTGATTCCAGAGCCAGCACACTACTCACTGCACCACCTAGCTGCCCCAACTGTACCACATAGATGCCCCGCTGACCACTTTTATTCTGTCTTTTCCAGTCATTATCCTTGGAAGAGAAAAGAGAAGCAAAATAAAATTTGAGAAATATTTTTACTCTCATTCATTACAATCACCTTATCCACATAGGGTAGGACTTCTCCCTGATTTCAGTCTCCCTCTTTTTCCCAATATAGCTGAAAAACTCCCTTGTCTTTAGAATTCATAACCCGAGATTCATCCTAAGCTTCAGCAATCCTGATATTATTCTTTTGGAGCCAGGCAGCACTTTTGTATTAATCCACAGGGGCTATACATGTCTCTAAACTGTAAACTGTTTGATGAGTTCCTGTTGTAGCAACATCGATCTTTTTTGGGAAACTTCCCCTTTTTGCTTCACCCAAATAATTTCTGCTCATTCACCAGAATTTCATCCTTTATAGCCTTTTTTCACTTGTGCCAACTTCCTTTTCTTATTAACAATTTGCCTTGATGACATTAGATATAATAGAACTCTTCATATTCCACATTGGAAATTATGGACATTTTTCATTGTGATAGCTAATAGGCAGTTGTTTGTAGTGTATGTGTCATCACTGTGGATTTCTTTAATTCCTTAGGCAACATAAACTAAAAAACTAAGATCTATTCTCCTGGTGGAAGCCAATACTTTTGAAATCTGACTGCAAATCTTTATATTCCAATGACAAGTTTCACTCCTAACTAGGAGACTACAAAAGAGATGAGGTGACAAATATGTACCGGAATTCCTATCAGAATAGGCTGTCTTCAATATCAATATTCAACAGCTGACAAATGTTCAGTTATTTATCCTGACTATAATTTCTATATCATATTGTCTTTGAGTTATTAACAATATTGTGAATTACACTATGTATGCTCATATATTGCTACTTCAGTATCTAGAGTCAGGTGTTATATAAGGAACAAAAAAATAGCCAAGTATTGATTGTATGATTAAAGGATAATACTTGATAATGGTGACAATTGCCTACATGGGTATCATACAGTTATATTTTATATTTGTTCAAAACTTCATAAACAATATACAATAGACTGTCCGGACAAATAATTCAAAATAGTTATGGCTTCAATATTCATAGCCCTTTCCTAACATTGCCAAGAGAAGCCGGTTGTGGATCTGAGTAGGACTGACTTCATGTGCAGTCAGAGTAGATGGCTGCCTATCTGATGAGGTTTTTTTTTACTAAAAAAAAATCTCCTTTTCCTTGATCCAGTATTACTTTTTTGGGTCAAGGAATTTAGATACTTTCAAGACTGAATTTCAGGAATGTTTGAAAATATAATCCTTTCATTCCTATATTAGACCAACTAATAGTTGATATAATTGACACAGTCTTTCAAGGAGCATATTAAAACATCTGTATTATAGAGGAAGACTAACATATTAACACAGCTTTGCTTATCAAATAATATAGTTTAATCTAAAAAAAGCCTGGTTGAAGGTGACATAGGAAAGCAAAATTTGGATAGGGGCAATTTGGGTCAGGAAGAGTCCTGAGAATGAGATGCTTTTGAGGGAAGCTGTACGAAGGTGTCACCACAAGGGGCATAGATAGCTACGAGTCTTCAGCATCTAGTATGGTGTCTCATACATAGTAGATGATTAATAAATGCTCATTGTTTGATTCATTGATAGATCCTAATAATAAGCTGTTTTTGCTAGTTAAGCAGAATTATAAATCAACTTCTGTTACCCTTGTACTAAACTGAGCAAAGCATGGGCAAGAGAAGTGTTTTCCAAAGTAAGGGTATGAGGCTTCTGTTGGAGGGCCATGGCATGACTCCAAGTGTTGGTCAACTAATCATAGGGTGGGAAGATGGGCCATATCCTACACTTCCTGATATCTCCTCAGGTGCTTGTCTCCAACATGACAACAATCCCCTATTCTTTCTTTTTCTTTTTGTGTTTTTTTTTGGATGGGGGAAGGCAGGGCAATTGGGGTTAAGTGACTTGTCCAAAGTCACACAGCTAGTAAGTGTGTCAAGTGTCTGAGGCCAGATATAAAGTCAGGTCCTCCTGACTCCAGGGCAGGTGATCTACTCACCGTGTCACCTAGCTGCCCCAACAATCCCCTATTCTGTACCTTTCCATGGCTGTTTTTGGTGGGACACAGTGTGGCATAGCATGAGCCAGTACAAATATGTTGTGACATACATTAGGGATTTAATTATATTATCCTTCCTCTCAAAACCCGACCTTATTCTGAGCTGCCTTTGAGGGTACTACTGTTCTGGTCATTCAGATTTGCAAACTTAATGCTGTCACCAATTCTTCACTCTCACTTAAACCTTGTATTCAATTAGTTGTCAAATATACCTTTTTACCTTCAAAATATCTCTCATGTTTGCCTACTTTCTATTCACATAGCGACCACCACGCTTCAGGCTGTTATCACTTCTTACTTGGACTTCTTGCAATTGTCTCCTTATTGGTCTCTGTGTCTTGTTTTTCCCCACACCAATATAGCCTCCACATGGTAGACAAAATTTATTTTTATAAAACAAAGATCTGACCACATCACTTGGTTACTCCATAAAATCCATTTGTAGGATCACAGATCATTTCATCTTTATAGCAGTGGGCAGCTAGGTGGCACAGTTGATAGCTTGCTGGGCTTGAAGTCAGGAAGACTCATTTTCATGAATTCAAATCTGGCTTCAGACACTTACTAGCTGTGTGACCCTGGGCAAGTCATTTAACCCTATTTGCCTCAGTTTCCTCATCTATAAAAGGGTCTGGAGAAGGAAATGGCAAACCACTCCAGTATCTTTGCCAAGCAATCCCCAAATGGGGTCACAAAGAGTCAGATATGATTGAAATGCCTCAATAACAACAAAACATTTTTATAGCACTCTGTTAAAATGCCCATTTTGTATATGTTTCATAATTCACGTATTAGTACCAAAAAACATATGTAATTTGCACATGAGTGGCTATGTACTGGTATATCAGTATGATTGTTTTCCTACTTAGGATATTTTGTTGCTTAAAAGTCATCTGAGAGGTCTGATATGGATTCCTTGCAAATCATACTGTGAACCATGCCTTAGCAGAGAAGTAGAAATCTGAAGTAATCTTTTAAATCTCAGTGACTATAGAAGGAAACTTTATTTTTAGTCTAAAAATTTTAGATGTATTGAGAGTTTGATATTTCAAGTGCTTTAACATATGAATGATGCCAAAGAAATGGCTGCTATGAATTTAGTTGCAAATTGTAAACTTTTTTTAAAGGACAAAGAATATCTTTGTATTATGGTTGATGTAGCATGATTCTGGCTTATCTTCATTGCTGAAATATTATATTAATTTTCCTAAGAAAGGCCATACATTTCAGATATCTTATCACATTAAGCAAAGTAGAAGTGGTATGTAGAGGAGAGGTTAGAAAATATTTTTATTTTCTATGTCCTTGAGTCAATGCTTAAGTATTTGGGGGGATAAAGGTTGAGGATACAAGTATTGTCCTACTTGAAAATGAATTATGCTTCAAAAGTTTGTTTGTAAACCAATTGCTTGAATCAAGCAACTTTTTCCCCATGGACACATTTTCCATAGACACATGTAGGTTAGGTTTTCAAGCCAAGCCCACAATAACCATTTAATAAGTAATCATCACCTTTCCAAAATCAAAGAACAGAAAACTTTATTGCCGTACAAATAGTTAAACGAAATAGGAAAAAATCCTCCATAGCATTGAATAAGAATGTGTTTTAGGTACACTATCTTGACAGTTGGTGCTTGAGGAAAAGCCTTTTTAATTAAAGAAGTATGAGGAAGAAACTGGACATGTGTGGAGTATACAAAGGGGCCTTCTGGGCATGTCTAAAATCTCTAAAGGTTGATGGTACTGGTTCTTTATTATGTCAAATTGAAAGTACAAGCTTTCCTTTTCTTTGAAACAGAGTTACTAGAAATTGCCTTATGGTTATCAGGTGTGATTAGAGCTATTTTCTGTGTTCACCAACGGAAAAAAGAGAAGGAGGATAGAGGGCTGGGAGAAGAGAGGTGGAGAGAGAAGTCAAGGAAAATAGAAGGAGAGTGAGTGAGTGATCTTGTGTGTGTGTGTGTGTGTGTGTGTGTGTGTGTGTGTGTGTGTGTGAGAGAGAGAGAGAGAGAGAGAGAGAGAGAGACAGAGAGACAGAGAGACAGAGAGAGAGACAGAGACAGAGAGAGAGAGACAGAGACAGAGACAGAGAGAGAGACAGAGAGAGAGAGAGACAGAGAGACAGAGAGAGAGAGAGAGAGAGAGAGAGAGAGAGAGAGAGAGAGAGAGAGAGAGAGAGAGAGAGAGTTTTTTTCTTGGAACAAATAAAAAAATTCATAGACTGCTTCTTCTAGAATAAAGGCTTTCAGAGAAATATATGATTGAAAAAGATGAACTGGTCATGTCCTGAAAGAGATAATATGATGATAGATTTAGAGTTGGAACAAATCTTGGAGATCATACAGTCCAGCCCCTCATTTTGCCAATGAACTGAGTCCAAGATCACACAGTAACACTAAATAGCAGAATCAGGATATATACACAGGTCCTCTGACTCCAAATCCAACATTCTTTCCACTGCTTCCCTTCAACTAGTGGAGAGCCTTGTGCTCTCTTTTTCAAGTCAGATGTCTTCTTAATGTTGGCACATTGGTTGACCTTCTGTGGCGCACTTATGGGAGGACATAAACAAAAGTCATATTAATTGGATACCCATAGATGAGTAGTAATAGGCATCACTGGAAGGAACATAAATATCAGTGAGGACAGAGATCCATTTGTGTGGTTGAATAAGTAGAAAAATTAAAAGAGAGCAGGAAAGAAGAAATGAAATTAATGAAGATTATAAATATGTGAATGTGTCAAAGGAAATCAACATGATTTCTCCTACATCTCTCCTTATCCATTGGCTCTTTCTATGTATTCTAAAATATATTCTGATTTATTTTATTCTTAAGAAACTTTCATTTGACTCTCATATAACTTCAAGTTGCAATTCTATATCTTTTTTCTCTTTCACAGACAAATGCCTAGACATGTAAACTACATTCATTATCTCTATGTCTTTTCCTAGTAACTCACTTCTCAACTTCTTGCAATATAGTTTCTAAGCTCATCACTCTACAGAAACCAGTTTCTCCAAGGTTATCAATGATTTTTACATGTAAAAGTCTTTATTCTCTTTGACTTCTCTGTAGTTTTTGATACTGTCAATCACCTTTTTACCCAGATTCTCTATCTTCCCTTTATTTCTATGACACTGGTCACTTTTCATTCTCTTCCTACTCATCTCAGTTTCCTTTCCTGAATCATCATCCTTGTCCTTTTATTTTTGACTCTCAAGACTATCTCTTCAGATCTCTCATTCTCTCTCTGCATTATCTGTGATCAAACAGCGTATCTAGGGTCCAAATATAGTTTCTATATTGATGACTTCCAAATCTACATATCCAATTCTGATCTCTTTCCTGAACTCTAGTGCTACCTTTTCAGACTGTTAGACATCTCTGGCTAGTTTTTCCTTACACATCTTCAACTCAATATGTTGGGAATAAAACTTACTCTTCCTCTACTCCCCCCATCACTTCTTGAGTTTTTTTAATGCTCAGTTTTGGAGGCTAATTTTTGTAGAAGAGGTATTAATTGTGCGAATGTTTGTTAATTTTGAAACAACATATAAAATGATAAAATGATTTTACTTGCTTAGAGTTTTCTTAATGATTATACTCATTTACCTTTTGGGGTATTTCTCTTTTGTGAAATGTCCCCAGATTGAATTCTGTTCAATTTTTTTGTTCATGAATGCATCAACTGTGTCTTTTGTTGAAAGCCAACTATTTTGTAGTGCTCAGCTTTGCAAGGGAAGTTTTTCTGGTCTGCAACTTGAGCTCCTATGCTTTGTGGAATACCCTGTTCCTTTCTTTACTCTTATTTCTCATTAGTAATCTTGAGTTATTTAAATTGAAGTTTTGAGATACTTAAAAGCCTTTCTCCTGGTTGGCTGTAAAATTTGTTATTGAAAATCTTTAATTTTAATGACTAATCATGTTCAAGTTTTAAGCATAAAGTTTCCTCTGGCAATGTTCTGTGGATTTGATCTATCACTGCTTTTTTGTTTATACTAAAATATTTGGGGGAAATTCTCATTTATTATTTCCTGAACAATGCTGTTTGGGTTTCAAAGGTTATATTATTTTGGGAGACATATGTTCTTTAAATTCTTTAAGTTTCAGACTTTCAGAGAGCAGGGAACCAAGATGGTAGAGTACATAGTAAATCACTATACTTTCCAATATTTACCACCAAACAACCACAAAATAGTGCCCCCAAACAAATCCTGAAATAAGACAAAGCAAAACGATGGGGTGAAACCATATTTAAGCCCAAGAAACTTGGAAAATAGGAGGAAAGTTCTCTTACTTGGGTGAAAGGGGAATACAGTCCAGGACAGGATGTATCTCAGCAAGCCAGCAGCAAGTCCCACCTCAGCAAAACAGTGAGAAATCCTAGGCGCCAGTGTGGTGGAGCAGGCAAGCACCAACACCAGGACCCTGCTATATACCTCAGCATAGCCAGGGGATTGGACAGATTCTGGTGTTTGATAAACCCAAAGACTCCAGCTTCGGGGACAAGAACTCACTTCCTGACAAAAACTGCTAGGAAAACTGGAAAACAATAGGACACAGATTGAGTGTAGACTGACATCTCACACTGTATATCAAGATAAGGTAAAGGTTGATACCATAAGCAAATTAGAAGAGCAGGGAGCAGTCTACCTATCAGTTCTATGGGGAAGGGAAGAATTTTTGACCAAACAAGAGATAGAGAGTAATATGAAATGTAAAATTGATAATTTTAATTACATTAAATAAAAAAAAAGCTTTTGTACAAACAAAACCAATCCAATCAAGATTAGAAGGACAGCAGAAAACTGGGAAGTAATCTTTGCAGCAAGTGTCTCTGATAAAGGTCTCATTTCTCAAATATATAGAGAACTGATTCAAATTTATAAGAATATAAGCCATTCCCCAGTTGATAACTGATCAAAGGATATGAACAGGCAGTTTTCAGATGAAGAAATCAAAACTATCTATAGGCATATGAAGAAGTGCTCTAAATCATTTCTGATTAGAGAAATGCCAATTAAAACAACTCTGCAGTACCACCTCAAACCTATCAGATTGGCTATTATGACAAAACAAAGGAAAATGATAAATGTTGGAGAATATGTGGGAATATTAGGACACTAATGCATTGTTGGTAGAGTTGTGAATTGATCCAACCATTCTGGAGGGTAATTTGGAATTACGCCCGAAGGGCAAACAAACTATGCAGACCTTTTGATCTAGCTAGGTCTGTATCCCCAAAAGATCATAAAAAAATGGACAAGTACCTACATGTGCAAAAAATATTTATAGCAGCCCTTTTCCTGGTGGCAATATATTGGAAATTGAGGGAATGCATATCAATTGGGTAATGGCTGAACAAACTGTGGTATATGAATGTAATGGAATACTATAATGCAATGAGAAATGATAAACAGGCAGATTTCAGAGAAACCTAGACTGACTTGAACAAACTGATACAAAGTGAAATGAACAGAAACAGGAAAACATTGTATGCAGTATCAGCAATGTTGTGTGGTGATGAATGACTCAGCTCTTCTCAGCAACACAGTGATCCAAGATAAGTACAAAGGACTCATGAAGGAATAGGCTATCCACATCCAGATAAAGAACTGATGGACTCTGAATGCACATCAAAGCATATTTTTTTCATTTACTTCATTCTTTTTGTGTTTTTTTTCCTTTTGATTTGTTTCTTCTTTCACAACTGTGACTAATATGGAAATATGTTTTACGTGATTACACATGTATAACATATATCAAATTGCCTTTTGGAAGAGGTGGGGGAGGGAGTGAGGGAGAAAAGTTTGTAACTCAAAATCTTATAAAAATGAATGCTAAAAATTGTTTTGATGTGTAATTGGGAAAAAATAAAATGCTATTAAAAATAAAAAAATAAAACTTTGTTTCAGTTCTTTAAGTGATTTTTGCACATCTTGTCTTGAACATTAGTCACTTTGAATTATACAAATTTCACATATTCTTGCCAAATTATTGCCTTTCATTTATCTTCTGCAAATTTTTCTTCTACTTATGTAGAAGTAATTACTTATGTAATTTTTTCAGACCTTCTACTTTGGAAGGATTATCTATCATGTATTTTCAGATAGCTATTCTGTTGTCTTCATTAATTTTGCTTTGATCATCATCTTTCTAGCTTCTCTTTAAATGTTTCTTTTCTTTTTTGAAATATTTTGGATTTTTTTTTGTGTTGTCCCATGATTTCTTGGGAGCATTCAGAATTCTCTTTTCTCTTTTGGAGTTTTTGTTCAATTTTCTTCATGGTATTATTTAATCCATTATGGCCTTCAAACATTTTTATCCCTTTTTTTCTCTTTATCTATCTCACCACTGGTTTAGCTACATGTAATATAGTCTGATTCCTGTATTTTATCTCTCAATCTCTTTGTTTATTAGCCTTTTCCTTATATTTTCAGTATCTTTCCACTGGCTTCCCTCCTAACTCCTGCCCCCCCCAGCTTCTATTGATGTTTTGGTGCCTATTTTGCCCACCTAGACTTAAAAGGCTGGGCATGCTCAGCCTTCCCAAGTGTTTGGCAGGGTTAGGGGAATGGAGTATGAGATTGCAGTGGGTTTCCTCTCCCAACAAAATTTTATGAGGGCACTAACCCTAGCTAGTTTTCTCTGGTTTGGAAGGCATTTTACCTCCAGTTGGATCTGTATTGTGTCTTCTGTTGCACCCTCTGTCCCTCCTTTGTATGATTATAATTGATGATAGAACAGCATCTAGGAATTGCTACCCAGTCATTTAGTGATATGTAAACCTGGTGTGGTTGCTTACAGTATGTAGGCTAAGACCTTAAAGCAAGTTGTCTGATGTTATTTCATAAGCCTTTCACCTTGCGTGGTGTTTCTGCCTTCTTATAGTGGGCATTAATCTCCTTGCTTTCATGGGCAGGAAAAAGAGATAGATTTAATGGGGAGAGTCTATTTCCTGGAGTAGAGATGGGTTTATGGAGTTGTCAGTCAGTCAACAGACACTTAATAGATGTTCTAGCATGGTGTTGGCATTGTCTCACCAATCATCACTCTTGGCCCTTCACTGCCTCTTCACCACCTCTTGGCTCTGATTGCTCCCTCTAGTAACAGCACCCTAACAAAGTCCCAGAAAGTGGAGACAAGACAATAGGCATTTGGAGATCAGTGTACTGCCCAACTGCATGATACAGGATAATTAGCTAGGTAGCTTCTCTCTCCCCATAATTCTCTCAAAAATTCCTAGGAAGCTGAGTTTAAAGTGTATCACCAAACGGTAAACTCTTATCTCTATAGCAATATTGTCTGGCATGGTTGCTCAGGATCCAGTGATAAATTGAAGATACTTCAGGTTACAAACTTCCTGGTGTTTACAAACAGACAGTATATCTTATAGGTCTAGAATATGTTGCTTGGGGTAGGGAGGGAGGTTTGATGGTGGTAGATGTCTGGCCTTTGGGATGGGTAGAGAGACAGTGTACAATTAGGTATTTCTATGTAGGATTTGGATCAGGAATATGTAAGGGTGAATGCAATATTAATAGGAAGAATGATCTTTATTTTTATGCTTATGCATCTCTTTCATATGTCCATACTAGGATTATGGAGATGGAAAATGGTAGAGACTAGATAATTAAAAAAAAAAGGAAAATTGTGGGAGCTAGAAAAATACCTTCTATTGTCATTAAGATTTGATGGCCTTGAAAGAGATAAAGAAGTCTGATGGCATCATCACTTTGCAATTTGAAAATGGTCTTTGACATTGACAACTGAAGTCTGAGCTGAAAGAGGAAATCACTTTACATGCCCCTTGCAAAGCTTTATCCCCATTTTATTCTAATTAAAAATAAAATATTCAAAAATATAGCTGATATATTTTTTAAACCGCTATTCTCAAAATCCTTCAAGATTCATTCTAATAGCCCTTAATATAATAAAATGCATTTGAACTCTATATTTAATCAATAGGAAATAATTTTGTACTTTCTTCAGATGTAGAAGGGGGTAAGAGAACATTTAATTTCAAGCTTTTTAAAAAAAGATTACTGTGAAGTGTTATCATTTTTGACATTAAGCACTATGATTAGTCCCAAAATAGTTTTCTTTTAGAAGTGATCTCCTAGTATCTGTGTTAACATTAACATGTAAAAAAGATGAGTGACTAGATTTATTATTAGTAAATGGAAATGCTATTAATGCACACACTTAACATTTCTTGTGCAATCTTATCTATTTTTAAATATTCTTTAACATAATTATATAAAAGCAAATTCAGTCTTAATGTGTCAGATAGTGTTATCATCTTGCAGGCGGCACTCCAAGGTTAATAATGTCTGGGAATATAAAGTGTTTTTGACTATAAGATTAGGCTTCTTATTTGAAAAGGGGCTTTAAATTTCATTTCAAAAGTAGATTTCACGCCCCATGAAATTTAAACTATGACATTTAGAAAACATTCACTTTATTATAATGCAGTGAAAAATTACAGTGCACAAAGCTCTTGTTCCAGCCATCACAACTGCTTGTCAGAAAGCAAGGGGAGTATTTATTTTCTCAGGTAGAAACTATGGGATCCACTGAAAAATCAATGCCTCCAACTGTTCATCTTGAAGTTAGGCAGAAGTAATTATGACTTCACTTATGTTACAGTCTGCTTTGAAAATAGGGCCTAAAATTGTTTTCAGTCATGTTTTTGTTTAGCTGCCCTTCAGTTGATAAGGTTTCCCTTTCGAGTGGACTTTTTCAGGAAATGTTTCATATTCTGTAGGATCAGGAAAAAAAAACTTTGATGAGTCTTGTTTTATGTTCTCCAGCGATTAGTTTGGCATCACTAGTTAATAATATGATTTCAAGGCAGAAACATGTGATGCTTTTAATATTAATGTTCCAGTTTCATTTGCCATCTCACTTTCATTTCCTGACCTGCTTGGGAACAGAGCTCAACTTGGTACTCTGCACAGCTCTCTTTAATTTTTTTTTTCCTTTTAAAATGAAACCTTTTTGAACGATGCAAAAGACCAATGAAAGTCCTAGTGACTTCCAAAAAATTCACTGCATGATGAAATGTCCTTTCCAACTTTGGGATCATGCTTATCCTGGTCTGCAATTGTATTATAATCTGATTTTATTTCTCAACTATTTTGAAAACTGATTAAAACTAATAATGTGTTATTTATGACACCATTGTTGTTATAAAAAACAAACCAACTGCCCTTACAGTAAAATTAATCTATTTCCTTCACATTATTTTATATGTAAATATGTGTATATATATATAATATGTGTGTATATTTATGTATATATATACACATACATTCTATATATACATACATGCACACCTACATATATATCTATGTGTGTATATATACACATATGTATATATAATAATTCTGTATTTATCCAGTTTAGTCATTAGGGTAAGTAAAATTGTGAATTATTAATTGACCACAGCATATTTAATACATGTTCTTAAAAATCTACATTATTATTTTGCATAATTATTATAGAATAATATTCCTTGCTCACTTGAGCCATATCTAGTGTAACATATGTGTGTATATAAATATGTATACATAATACATATGTGCTTTTTTGACTGAGACAAATATATCTTTCTTTTTCCTAAGGGAAAAAACAAAGTTTATTAGTGCCGTATTATTCATGCACACTTAAATAGGTCTAAACCCTATTATTTTTTTCCTTCATGAACATGTTCAATGAAACACTAGCCTTTAAAGTAAATATATTTTCTGTATCATCATTGTTAATTTTAGATTTCCCAAGTTATTAATTTATTGCTACTAAATAGAACTAGATACATGTAGCTCATAAATCATAGATCATAAATATAGACGAAAAGGTAAGTTATGTAGATGTCTTTCAACCCTTTCATTTTATTAATAAGAAAAATGAGGTCTGTTGAGCTTAAGTGATTTCTAAAATCATACAGCTAGTAAGTGGCAGAGTTGGGTCTTCGGAATCCAAATTTGGTATTCTTTCCATCACATCACATTGACCTCTCTATATCCTTAAATAAATCGGATACTATGTGATTTTTTTCATTCATTACATAGAACAGAATGAGAAATAGATTTCCTATTCAGTCAACTGTAGGAAATCACTTTCTAGTGATAAATATTTTGGAACCAGCATAGTGAGCCAGCTTTTCCTGTGATATCACTTTATCTGGGAAATTGTGTTATGCTTTTAAATAACTCAAGGCCTAAGTCACAAACAGCACGGTGCTAGTGGGACTTTATTTTAGGGTACTGTTATGAGTGTAGGTGAGGAGTCCTCCCTGGGAAGAGTGCCCCCATGGTGACTCCTACCTCTTTCCCATACCTCTCCAAGATATTGCCTTTATGATGTCCCTCTCAAGGTACTATCTTCCATTTAGTCCCCATTAAGTATAGGGTTGAATCACCTTTCCCTTCTAGTGTAGCTGTGCCACAGTCTGATTATCTCTGATCCCTGTTTCTGCACCTCCATCTCTACTACTACCACCCAATCTTCTTGTTACTAAGCCTTCTTTCTTCAAAAGCCATTTTCCTTCCTTTAGAAGTTTTTCTAATGAAACGCTCTTATGATGTCTCATGTTGTGGAAATTACCATAGGATGGTATGGACTTCAAAAGCTATATGGTCCCACTTAAATTTAAACAAGAATTTCATCCTCGACCATATCCTTGAAAAATGCTCATATAGTCTTTTCTTGAAGACTTTCAATGAGGGGAGCCCAGTACCTCAAGAGGTAGCTAATTCCTTCTGGAGATAGTGCAGTTTATTAGGAAGTTCTTTACTTACAATGTAAATCTATCTCTATCACTTATACTCTTGTCTTTAGTCCTTCCTTTTGGGGTCAAGCAGAACAAGTCTAATCCTTTGTTTTGCTTCGTCTTAGAGAGTAAAAGATAGACAGCTATCTTCCTGGCTCTGTCCCTTACTAGCTGGGTGATCCTGAGCCTCAGTTTCTGCATCTGTAAAATAAGGCAATGTGCTATATTAGCAAAATGATTTTTTGGAGTAAGAGGAATTGGGTTCAAATCCTTAAATTCTCCAGCTCTGACGCATATTAGCTTTGGTGACTTATGGGCAAGCCACCTAATTCAAGTATCCACTGAATAGCTTTTGCCCCAGGAGAAAATATTTCTACTTATAGCTACCGAAGTTTCTCTTCCCTGAAACAAAGGCCCTGCTATTTTTTTTCAACATCAGTATTCTTTCTGGTAGGCTGTATAGTTGTGAATCAAGGAACACCCCAATCTTTGAAGAGATAAAGTTATATCAAAGGACAAAGGGGAGAGGTGCCTTAACAATTGTGAATAGATTTCAGTTTATTGCCAGTGATGAAATGCATAGGAGAAACAACATAGATGACATCTTGGCTTTTGTATTTACTACTGCAATAGTGATGGCAAAAGAATTCAGCTTCTCTTTCTTCAATTTCCCCATTGGATTATCTCCTTTAAATCTATGATTCTTTGATTTTGAACATGCCAACATCACACTAGAGCTATCCATCTTTTTCTTTTATTCTTTCTACTTAACCAGGTTACCTCATTCTCCAGTGATTCTTGTCCTTGATGATATCTTTTATGCCACTTCTCATGTTAAAGTCAACATCAGTAATATTCTATAGATTCCTTTCTATAGCCCTTGGGTCATAGTCACCTATAATTTTTATTCTTCTAAAATTATGTTTATACGCATAGTATCTATCATATATAATATATGCATACACATATACATACATGATTACACATATGTGTACACATTAGTATATCATGGACAAGTGATGCTAATGGGCTAAAAATCAAAGAGGGAGAAGAATTTTAGGCTAGATCACATTTGAGAAATTAGACAGTGCTTTCCAAAATCCTAGGTTACTTGTTTCTACAAACTCTGTGTAGTTTATGCCATTATTCTTCCAGGAATATTATGTAGTGGTATATAAAAGAATAACACAATTTCAGGAAAATTAAAATGGTTATGTAACCCAAGGTCAATTGAAGTTAGGATGCAGAATATTACCAATGTTGACTTTTACTTGAGGAGTGGCATTAAAGGCATCAACAAGGATGTGGATTACTAGAAAAGAGGGTGGACTGCTCAAGTAGAAATAGAGAAAAATGTTGTACAGCTCTAGTACTTTATACATATGTTCAAGTCTAAGTACTGTAGATGTAGGTGTAGAAAGAAGATGAAAAGGAATTAAGTCCAATATGCTGATTTTTTTTGGATTAAAAAAATTGAAAAGTTAAAAGATTTTCCCACCATGATTGTATGAGCAGTATTGTGTGTGTGTGTGTGTGTGTGTGTGTGTTTGTGTGGCTGACTACCTAATGAGTTCCAGTCTTAAAGAATTACAACATGGTACAGAAAAACATTTTAATTCAGCTGGGATTGGGAGTGCATACAATAGGCTCCAGTGGACAAATTCTCTTTTTTTTTTTTTTTGGAGTGAGGAAAAAAGAATAGTCTCAAGTCTTTGGAATAGGGGAGGTACAACTACTTCAGCTGCTGTACCCCACCTGCAAAAAGTGGTTGGACCATTTGGCATTTCTGGTTTTTTTTTTCTTTTTTCTTCTTTGTTTTTGTTATTTATTGTTCTTGGCTCCCAAGTCCACTGATCTTTGCAACTTATTCCCATATCACCTCTTCAGAAAAATCCTCTTAACTGTGTAACAGCTGTGTGGATAACATACATTGGAGTAATAACATTGGTATTCCAACAAGGGAGACATCATTATATGTTATTGTTTTCATTATTTCAAGATTTTCCCTCTTTGAAATACAATTTATATTGGTTCCTAAGATTTTAAGAAATGTTTCCCCCCCTGCATCATAGATTATGTTGCATGTATCCAGGCAATCTTCTCAACTTCACCTTCTTAGCTGCTATTGCCAATTATTCACAACTATCAAGCAGTAAGGTGGCAGGGTCAGACTGGGAAGATTCCACTGTTATCACCAGTGAATAGTTCTCTATAGAAATTCTGGGAAATTTATTCAATTTTATGTTTGTTAGTTGTTCTTCTTATGGTTTAATCTATAAAAGCTCTTGGGATGATTTGAGTTAGCTGAAGCTTATGCAAAGCTGTCTGTAGCTTTACATTTTCCTTAGTTGCCTTTTCCCATTTGGTGAAGCAATACTGTTCATCTTACTGTGTGATATTTTATAAGTAAACTTGTATGTTAGAATGTTGTTACCCTTGAGTTCTGTGTCTTCCCATTTGACAAAGAGATTAGATGCCTTGGTTGAGATAATTTTTGAGTGGTTTTGGACTTTTATCTAATCCAACAGGCAGTTATTAAGTACCTACTATGTGCAAAGCACTGTTCTAGATGATAGGGATACAAATACAAAACAAAGAAAAGCCCTACCTTTGCACCTTTGGCACAAAACAACCTGTTAACAGGAGTGTATACAGAATAATTTGAAGAGGGAGAGATTGCTGACAAGTAAGAGGATAAAGGAAAGTTCCCCAAAGGAGATGACACTTCAGCTGAACCTTTGATAAAGCTAGGGATTCTTTGAGCTGAAAGTGAGAGGTGGAGATGAGATGTATCTCCAAGGTGGGGAGGTGTTTATGCAAAAATCACCAAGGCAAGTGATAGAATTAAAAAAAAACTAAAAAACAAATACTTTTCAATTAGCTTAGAAAGATAGGTAGGAGCTAGATGGTAAAGGGCTTTATATAACACATTGCAGAAATTGCATTTTATTCTTGAGGTAGAATAAGCATCTGAGGCAGGAACTGAATCTAGGTCCCCGGGCTTCACAATCTGTGCTGTTTCAGTTGTATCCAGCTGCTTTCTTCCTGGAACTTTATAGGATCTTGATATTATCTCAACTCCTCTATCCAAGGGTCTGGGTCCTGAGACTTCAGGAACTCCATATTTTCTACATTTTATGTCTGCTAAACAGGAAGTTGTCTTGCCCAGTGTCTCTTGGGTCTTCATGATTGAGAGCATTGCAATGTGCTTCTGTCCATGCCTCTCCAAGGCTGCCGTTATTAACTCCTGAGTGGGGGAGGAGGAGGAAGAACTGTGCAATGGGAAGGTTCACCCCCACCCCCAGTCCTGATACTGGGGACTTACATCTGTTTTTGCCTTTGCTGTGCTTCAGCCTTTCCCCCTGCATGCAGCTGGAGCTTCACAGATGGAAGGCTAACTGCCTGTTTGACTCCCTTTATAGGCCCAACACAAAAGGTGGCTTATATTGTTAGACAATCAGTTTATCCCAAATTGCTGATACTTAATCACATATTCAAAGGAGATGTGAATGGGCAAATGGTTCAGCAAGAACACAAGCACAGGAGATGCCCTCAATCATCTCGATGGGTACCATTGCATGTGTCAATAACCCCCATAGGAAAATGCAATCTAAGTCCCATACAAAGGCTCACCTCCCTGTAAGCTCATCAAACTGATTAGGTTCCTTTAATCAAACTCCTACAGAACATCCGAAAAAGGAGTAAAACCAAAGAGACTAATCTCACATTCTATTACTCAGGGCAAACTACTCTAGAAGCATATTGACATTTGGGCTGTTAAAGGACTAAAATCACCGGGTTGGAGGAAAGACTTAATCTTTTCATCTATTTTTACCTAAAATCATTGTCCAAATGTATGCAGAGATCTTTGACAAATGGAAAAGGTGAATCAATTTAATTCCTTCTGCATTAACACTTCTAACCAAATAAAGATCGAATGTTGAAAACTCTGAGATTTTTAAAACTAGGATTTTGGTGGTCTCCTGTCCTACTTAGTAAAACAGTGGATGAAGCTTCACCATCGCTACCTCTAATAATTTAACTTCCTTCCTTCTTTAATAGATCTTTAATAGATCTTGAAGTCAATTTGATGAATATAATCATTTTACTTTGTTTACATTGTTGGGATCCTGTTGGAGAATTCCAAAGCTAGATGTTTTTCCCCTCTTTTATATTTCTTCAGAAGTATTGTTGCTCACTCTTGTTGGAATATTTTTCCAACAAGGTTAGGAGGTTATCTGGAATACTGTTTCTGTTTTGCTGCAAATTTCTGTCCATGCTGCCGCAGTTGTGCATGAATAATTGATTAGTTCCTGGAAAAAAATGAAAACAGTTCAGATTGTACTCTTGGATATTGTGGATTTACTGACCCTCTAAGTCAATAAAATTCTAAACTTAAGTGATTCATTATTTAAATTATAAATGCACCCTGCAGAATAAAATCTTTGAACTTACAGAGTTGGGGATGGGTGGGTAGGTGGGAGATGTCCCATCTTTCCATCTTATCCCCATTGGATGCCAGTTTTCCTAGAGATCACTGGAGTCCACCAGGCCATGAAGGAAGGGTATGCTCACCAGAAAAGATCAAATGTTTTCCAAGTAACTGCTACTGAGCTCTCTACTTACTCCTACTTTAACTTTTAAGAGTATAGTATTACAGTTCAAAGCCTTTCTATGGAAGGATCTAAAACATTCCAGCCAGAGGGGCAAAAAGAGACCTGTGTGGAGGGATTTTAGAACTCAAGGGGGAGTCCCAGCTGGTCAAAGTGAATCACTAGTAGAGGCTGCAATGGAAGTTGAGAAAGAGGTATTTTGCTGACAATCCCAGTAAGGATGGGGAGTTCTGTTGAGACTAAGGGTTTTTAGCAGCTCCTTTAAAATGGGGTGCTTTACAGAGGAAAATGAACACTTTCTTAGGAAACCCAGTTGGGTACAAATTTACCTGGCTCTGTAGTGTGTGTGTGTGTGTGTGTGTGTATGTGCGTGTGCGCGCACTCTAGTACATGTGCATGTGAGTGTAAGAGAGAGAGACACAGAAAAAGAGAGACAGAGAGAGAAATATGTGTAAGCTGAATTTATCAAAGTTTTCAGGGACTTCACTAGGTTGTCAGTCAAAAAGTGTAATCTATTGTCTCTATGGAGACTGTTTTACATACTTAATAGTGCCATTCCTTGGCTCTGAGGGAAGGAAACTTTGGCTTTGGAAAAGTCCCTGTGTTGTATAGAATGGTGGTTTTCCCATCTTCTTTTTTCTCTTCTTTTTGGTGGGGGATAGTTTGATTGTTTGAAGGATCTGTGGTTTCATTGTATATATGTGTGTGTGTGTGTGTGTGTGTGTGTGTGTGTGTGTGTGTGTATTCTCAACATTGTATCCATCAAATGTTAAGAGAGCCTTTCACTCTCCACGTTCCATGGCTACCAGCCCACCTCCTCTTCTGGATGTACATTATCTATGACAATATCCTTCCAGTGGCTTCTCTAAGAGTGTAATTCTTAATTAGAAAGGTGATTTAGCCTACTCAAAACCACTATATGTTTTTCCATTGGTCTTTAGGTGATGCTTAATTTAAAATTTTTGGTGACTGTATTATTATATCACTTACAGTCACATAACTATAAATTATTATTCAAAATGTGAACCTTTGCTTCAGGGAGAAGCTTGGGGTTATTGAACACATTAAACGATTTCCACAAAGCAATCTAGCCTGTTTTCTTCCTCCTATCCAGTTCTGGGTCCAGTTCATTGTTTATCTAAGATAAATATATTAAGGGAGTAACTATGGGTTGTCCAGTGAGCTACTTATTGTAGTCTGGACAGCAAGGCAAGTGAGATAATATATATGCAAAGTGTGTTGCAAGCCTCAAAGCGCAACATAAATGCTACCTATTATTATTGATATTGTTGTCATTATTATACTTGTTTTTCATTTTGATTAAGCCTTACTCTTTTAGGATATTTTGTATCTCATTTTGGGGGCTCTGCAGTGTTTCAAAGATTGAAACAATCAGTTTATTTTTATCCGCAGATGACAGAATCAATTTTGCTGGTTGATCTCTGATTATTACCATCAAACAAGGCAAAAAAGAGGGAGACAACCTTACCAAAAGCCTTTGCTGCTGTTTTTCTACATTTTGACATTTTTCCTAATGCTGACTTAAAAATATTTTATATAATCTTTAGTTCATTGATACCTAAGAATCATTTCCTTCACTGGAAGAGAAATATGATTCTTCCAATAGTAAGCAAGTAAAATATTATTAATTTATTGCAAATTAATTTTATATCTGCCTGTCAGTTTTTTGTTCATTTTTGTTCAGTTTTGTCTTAGTCCTATTGAAATAATTTTTATTCATGAAAATTTCAAGAAAGCCCTGAATTATAAAGTTTTAGAGCTAGAAGGAACCTTAGTCCAAACATTAACTTTATATATGAGGATATTAAGACTCATAGTGCTTGTGACCTTCTTCAAGGTCAGTCAGGCAGTGAGAGGCAGAACTCCAACTAGAATACAGGTCTCCTAATTCCTAGCCCTGCCCTCTTTTTCTTAAAAGACATTACTTGAGTGTGTGTTTCAGGTAATAAAATCTTACTTTTTGGGGTTATCAGACTGGCTGTCTTCAAAACTGTGCTGAATGTAAATTCTATATTCTGGAGTCCAATTCTGCATCCATTTCTCACACATTTAGTCACACATTTCTGACTACTAATACCTCTTCTCAGGAAAGAATTTGCTAAACTCTTCTGCTAAAGTATAAATGACTTATTATCTCAATTCAACAAACATTTATTAAGGTCTATCATGTGCAAAAACTATGCTAAGTTGTGGGGATGTAATGACAAAAGAGAAACAGTCTTAAATAGTTTAATTTAAGAGAGAGTTCTCCAAGGGATATTTGCGTTTTTAACAGGGATCAAAACCTTAATTCGAAGGAATGCCATTCCATCACACATCTTCCAACAGTATGCATATGTCGTTCCCCTGCACAGTAGACCAGTTAGCTCCTAGAGAGTATGTACTGAATTATTTTTTTTGTATCCCCAGCTGCTAGCAAAATGTCTTGAACATAGTAAACACTTTACAGATGTTTTTGAATTGGATTATGTAGTGCACCACAGTCCACAAACCACATCCTCACAACAAACTCATAAAATATATTGCGCAAGTATTGTTGTCTTCATTTTACAGAGTACAGAGCTCATAAAGGTTAAGTAACTTGCTCAAGGTCAGACAGTTAATGCACATCATAGCTGGGATTTGAGCCCAGATCCTCCTGTTCCAAGACCAACCTGTTTTATTTTACCACACCACCTTTCACTGTACTGTGTTTCTTCAACTCGAGAAATAACTTTGAAGTTATTTTCTGCATTGAAAAATTGTCTTCTCTAGGCATTTAATAAATTTCTTCAAGTGTAGCAAACATGGTAACTCCTAGGGAAGCGGTTTAAATCCTTGATTCCATTTCCCCAGCCTGGAATGTCATCCCCAAGTCACTCTAGTCTTAAATACTATTCATCCTTCAAGTTCTAGTTCAAGTAGCTCCTCCATAAAATATTCTATCCCATAGTGATTCTTTTCTTTGCAATACATTGCTTATAGCATTAATTTGTCAGTTAATCACAGTGCTCTGCAATACCAGGTGCATTTTTTAGAATAGTCATTTAAAATAGTCATATTTTTTTGCCAGTTTTACCTGCCTAGATTCTTCTCAAGCAGAGAGATTCTATCCTAAATTTATTTGAATCCCTTACAGTGCCTGGCATAAAACAGACATTCATCAAACATTCATCAACTTGATTTAATTTTCTTGTAATATCTCACCTAGACCTCTTGCTTTAGTAATAATATACATTTATATAGTGTTTAAGGTTTTAAAAGCACCTTACGTATATTTTCATTTTATTGAAAATATGACACAGATGACTAATCCTTGCTCCACTTATCTCATTGTATAAGAAAGAACATAACTATGAATCAGACCTGTGTTTTCATCCTTACTATTTCTGTATGACCTTGGAAAAGTCCCTCATCTAGTGGGTTTCAGTTTATTCATCTGCACAATGAGAGTTTTGCATTAAATGATGTCTGTGGTTCCTTGCAGATCTAAAATTCTATGATTCAGTCATAATAACATATGATCTGCTTTACATACTTGCTATGTTTGGTTGTCAAGAGAAATTCATCAGTATTGTATGTCAGTTTCATGACTGAAAGCTCGCACAGGTTCTGGAGTGAAGCAGGGCTGTGCACTTGCTCCTATGCTTTTTAGCATGATGCTTTCAGTGATGCTATTGGATACCTTCGATAAGAACAAAAATGGCAGCAAGGTATCAGTTATAGCACTGGTGGTAAACTATTTAACTTGAAAAGGCTCCAAACCAAGACTAAAGTGGAGGGAGAAATTGTGGATGACTTTTGGTCCATCGATGATTGTGCTCTCAATGCATCCTCTGAGGCTGAGATGCAACAGAGCACTGATTGATTCTCTTCTGCCTGTGCTAATTTTTGCCTGATAATTGACACCAAGAAAACAGAGTTCTCCACCAGCCAACATCACACCATATACATGCAGAACCATTGGTTAGAGCAAATGTAAAAATTTTGAATGCCGTGGATAAGTTCACTTACCTTGGCAGTATACTTTCCAGGGATGTACACATAGATGATGAGGGTGACACACACATTGCCAGAGATAGCTCAATGTTTGGGAGGCTTTAAAAGAAAGTGTGAGAGAGAAGAGGTTATTAGGCTGCCTATCAGGTGAAACACTACAGAGCCATTGTGATAACCTCATTGCTGTATGCTCGAGAAACCTGGACAGTTTACCAGCACCATGCCAGGAAACTGAATTGCTTCTATTTGAATTGTCTTAGGAAGATTCTGAAAGTCACCTGGCAAGATAAGATACTGAGGTCCTTTCTTGAGCTGAACTGCCAAGCCTTCCAACTTTACTGCAAGAGTGCAACTCCAATGGGCTGGCCACATTGTTTGAATGCCAAAGGTACATTTACTAAAAGACTATTTTATACAGAACTCACACAAGGCAAGTGCTCATGTGGTGGTCAGAAGAAGCAATACAAGGACACTTTCAAGGTCTCTCTGAAAAAACTTTGGAATTGATTGTGAAACATAGAGGCTACTGGCAAAGAACTGTCCAGTATGTTGTGTCCACATCAAAGATGGTACAGTGCTCTATGAACAAAGCAGAATTGCAGTAGTTCAAAAAAGCAAAAAAAAAAAACCATGAGATGTGCAAGTGTAGAGACATCTTCATTCCAAATGTTTATATGGATTACTTGTGTTTGACTTGTGGTAGAACCTTCCAAGCTCATATTGGTCTATTCAGCCACAGTCAGACACACTGTTCCTTGATGTCAACATACTGATGTCATTTTGGTCCTTTTCAACCGCAAAGGACAACAACCAACCAACTTATTCCCAAATGCAATGTGTGGAAAAAAATAAAGCTCTATCATCACTCTCCTCTCCACCTTCTCCAACAATCTTCCTGCCAACTAGCAACCCAATTCTTCACTTCTATGATTCATCTTTGGACAGGGAGAAACTGACTTAGAATGATACTTCCCAGGAGACATAGGGATTATGTTACTCATCTCTAGCACCATGGTGCTTGAGGGCACTATGCCATATCTGAGGATTTAATTATCTCCAAGGGCAACTCTTTGGTTTTATGGATTTTTTTCACCTACTTTTACCCACTATGATTTTTTTAGCCATATAAGAAAGTGGGTAAATTCCCTCAGTAATAATCAGAATGAGCTCCAGAATGTTTGCAAACATAATACAGATACTTTGAAAAGGGAACCATAAACAGGTAGATTGATCCACTTCTACCTTTTTTTTAACAACAAATCTTTCCTTCCATTAATAGTTTTTCTCATTTCATGTCTACGTGAAGGAGTTCCTGCTTTAACAACGACATACGTTAAATCAATCCATATAATTAAATATATCTAATGGTTTAATAATGATTTTTTAATTTTGCAAATTCCTTTAAATATTTTTTTTAAATTTATTAGTATACTCTGTTGTATAATTGCTCTTTGTTGCTTACACCTGGAAAAATGACTTTCTTTAGAATTATCATATTTTCCTCTGCTTATCATTTTGGCAAGCTATGAGAGCCTTTAATTTTTCCCTATAAATCAATTCTTCCAATTCTTTTGGCATTTTTATTACTCTTCCCTGAGTTCTCTTTACATCACGATAATTGTTAAAACAATATTTTATTGACACATTTCTTTTTTAAAAAAACCCTACTATTCACAGAAATCTTTCAAATTCCTTCAAAATTAACTACACTTTTCCAGAGCTATGATAAGAAAATGGAAAAAATGTCATTTCTGTTCATTTCAATAAAATATGGGTTGTCATGTTACATTTCTAGTATACTCTAGAAAGAATTAGTACAAATAAGTGTACTTAAAAACTTAGTAAAATACTAAGTAGCTTGAACCTCTTTCATTGTGAGGTTAAAACATGGAACATATTGGATAATTTATATTTTCGAGTTTGACATTTGGGTTAGTGGGTCAGAGGATAATGCCCTCTAATGTAGTTTTCACTGTTGGCTTCTGCAAGCAGCCTACAGAAAAGTTTCGAGTAGTTAAATTACTTGCTGCATATTTTTTTTCCTTTGACATTCCCAACCTAGCCCCAATCCATAATTCCAATCTTATTAAACATTACTCCCTTTCCCACACCTTATCATCCAGCCAAACTGACCTTGTTGACCTTTTTATAGGATACTGCTCCTTTGTTTTGATGGCCCTTCATCCTCACAATGCACTCTTTTCTCACCTGTACCTTTTAGAATCTTCTTTTCCCTTCAGAACTCAGCTCAGGTGACACTTTCTATATTAAGCTCTTTCTGATTTTCCCCAGTTGCTAATATCTACCCCCCCACTCCAACAATTATTTTGTGTATATTTTTTCTGTGTCTGTATAAGTATTGTGTGAACCTAGGGAAGTCACTGTCAAGGTCTCAGTGTTCCAAATGGCTCATTAAGAACAGAAAATGCAGAGAATATGATGATCTGTTTTGGTAGAGGCAACTTCCTCACTCAGGATTTCCTTATACCAGTGAACTCACAAGTAAACATACCCAGTTAGAATGTAAGCTCCTTGAGGGAAAGGACTAGATTAGTTTTTGTCTTTGTATACCCAATATCTAGCACAGTGCCTGGCACATAGTAGGTGCTTGATAAATTCTTAGTGTTTGATTGGTTGTAGAATTAATAGCAGTTTTGCAAAATATGATACAGGTACAAAACAGAAAGCAATTCTCTACTTGTAAAACCTCTGTACATTAGTAGAAGATGGTATTACACAAACAAGGAGCCCGAATATTATAGGGTTGCCCTTGCTACGAATGCACTATTACCTTGGTCTTTAATCCAGATGTTGCCACACTGGTTTAATTTTTGAGTAGTGACATTATACTCCTAATCACACCAGTATTGCCTGGCACTTTTCCATTTGCTCATTGTTCTTGTGGTTTCCATGTCTTCCTTCTTAGTCATTTTACAATAATTGACTGATATATAGTGGTGACTGAGATATACACACATGCCTATAGTAGTGATGTATCCTGGTATCCAGGTAGCTAGGTAGCACGTGGATTGAGCACCAGGCTTGGTCTCAGGAAGACTTGAGTTCAAATCCAGCCTCAGACATTTACTAGCTATGTGACCCTAGGGAAGTCACTTAACCCTGTTTGCTTAAGTTTCCTCATCTATAAGTGAGCTGGAGAAGAAAATGTAAAACTATTCCAGTATCTTTGCCAAGAAAAACCCCCAAAGGGATCATAAAAGCATACACACATACACATACAAATTGAGACTTAAAATGGTGGTTGCCTGGTGCATCAGAAAGAGCATTGTACTTGTAGTCTTAGGAGAATATTATTCAGACTCTGCTGTTGGGTGATGCTGGGTAAGTCATTTTTTCTTTCAGTTTCTATTTTCTCATCTTTAGAAAGGAATGGAATAGTGTAAGATAGGTAAACACACAGGAAGGCTGCTAGCACAGGTTCATTCTTGATCTTGTCATACAGGAAGGACAGGAGGACAGTTTAAGAGGGGTTAATAATCTTACTTTATTCTAATTTAGTCTTCTCAAGAGGGTTGCTGATAATGGGAGCACCAACTCCTATAGCATTCCCTAATCACTCTTACAGGGACCAACAAGAGGGGGGGGCAACTACCCCTTTGTCTTGATGGGGTCAATTGAGACAGGCACTCTCCTAAATCCCCTCAAGCCTCAATGGGGGCTGGTTGAGGCAAACACAGATACCCTCCAAGGCTTGATGGGGGCCGATCAAGGCATGCACAGCATTCCACCTTGTGCATTCCACCCTAAGGGTTCCCCACTCGCTGACTAGTGTCCAACTGCTTTATAGGGCAATAGACAAAGAAGGCATATTGCTAGCAAGAGACTTACAAGCTTACATTGTCTCGCCATTATATCTCACTGCGTAGTCACATGGATATTTATAATTTAAGCCCAAATGATTATATTATTTGACATTATATAATATTGTGCCAGCATGATAAAGATGTTTTGAACCATGAGCTTGGGAAATAGAGATTGTTGTGGCCGTGGATCCTGGGAAACTAAACTCTAAGAAAGAATAACAAAAATCCACCTTACGCACACTAAAATCCACTTTACTTACAAATAGTATTTACATGATCTTTCTCAAGGAATTTTTATAAAGCACCTTGTGTGAGCTATTATTATGTGGCAGGGTCGTGTAATGAAGAGGGTGCTGATTTGGAGTTAGAAGTTGTATATTCTGGCTCTTAGCCCTCCTAGATGTATTATGACCACAGGGAACTCGCTTAATTTCTCTGAGCATCAGATTCCTCAAGAAGGAAGCAAACAAGCATTTATAAACACCTACTATATGATTCTATGCCAGACACTGTGCTAAATTCTTTATACTTATGTCATTTGATCCTCAAAACAATCCTGGGAGATAGGTGCTATCATCATCTCCATTTTACTGTTGGGGAAACTGAGGCAAAATAGAGGTTAAGTGACTTGCCCAGGGCACAAAGCTAATAAATATCTGAGGCTGAATTTGAACCCAGATCTTTCTGATTCCAGGTCCACTGTTCTATCCACTGTGTCACCTAGCTTTCTTACTCTATAGAATGGAGATATTACTTGCACTACCTCCTCACAAGGTTCTTGTCAGAACAGCATTTGTAATGAACTTTAAAGACCTATATAAAAGTGATGTATGGAGGGAAATATTAATCTCTCTGGTAGCTTCAAATATAAGGATACATAATTGCACTTGTACCTTGGAGCCCATGTAATTGGGCATAAAACCAAGTGACTTTGCTTGTAAGTAACAAAATCCCTTTGTAGGGAGTCCAAGACCAAGAAAGCCTTTATAAACAATCCCATGGCCATTTCATCCATCCACCTATTTATTAAAACTATTAATAACATATAATACAGCATTTTAAAGTTTGCTAAAGCTCCTTCTTCACAAAAAACCCTTGAAGGTAAGTATTGCAAGGATCATTGCCCTTGTTTTAAGATGAACAAACTGAGTTTAAAACAGGTAAATTGCTCAAATTATGCAATTATAGAATGTCAGAGTCAGGATTTGAATACAGGTCTGACTCTCTTTCCTCTCTGTCTGCTTATCAATCTATTTCCAAAAAGCATTTGAGATGATAAGTGTCATTAGTCAAGTAACTGAATTTGAGAAATATTTTTTTTCCTGAATAGCCCTTATAAGGGCAATATAATGCCTAATATAGTAGACATAGATTGAATAATATTTCTTGAGTGAGTCACTAAGTAAATGAATATAATGAATGAATAAAAAATTATTGTTTACTATGTGTAAAGGATCAGACTATGCCTGAGGATAACACCATAAAAATGAGACAATTCCTGTCCTTAAGGAACTTGCATTCTAGTGGAGGAAATAACACATTTAAAAGAGTAAACTCCCCAAGGAGGGGAGTTATGGTCTGGGAAATTACAAAGATGGTGAGTCAAATATTAGGGCAGGTCATTAATGCAATCTTTTCAGAAGCAATTATAATGGTGATTTGATTACCATCCTCAGAGGAAGAAGTGGAAATGGCAGCTGGGTATTCTTAGGAGGTGGAAGATTGGAAGATGACTAGAGTGAAGAAAAGGATGAAAGTTGCTAGGATGTATAGAGATTTAGCATCTCCCAGGCATTCCCTTTAATGGTCCAGTTTGTAAGATAAAGCAACAGCAAGTGGGACAGGATAGAAAGTAGGCAGTATTGGTACTAATTAAGGTACACAGTAACTCAATATCCCTGGGAGGGTAGAGAGAAAAAATATGAGAGGGGAAATAAATGAGGTTTAGGGGAGAAGTGCCACCATCGAACTCCTTGGAAAATGTCATCAGTCAAAGTCTCAGCCATTTTATTTTTATTCCTAGAAAAGCAACAGAGAAGATGATTGTGCTATCTTTCCCCACCATGCTGGGTGTACCAAGGAAGCTATAGAGCTATCAGGGTACCTTGATGCTTATTTTACCTACTCAGTAAAGGCAAAGTTAATGGTGTTCTCTGGAAAATGCTGTGTGTATGAGAACAACTAAAGTAGCAAAGAAAATATCATAGATATTGGGTTATGTGAAATTTTGATTAATATAACATGTTCACTTTAGTGTATAACATCCTTTGGCATGGGGCTAACTATAGTCACAGTTCACATTCAATTCATAAATTCATAGAATGTTAGAGATAGAAAGGAAATGAGATCATCTAATCCAAAGCCATTATTTGATAAGTGAAAAAAAAATGTTCCTTTCTTTGAGACTTAGTAGAAGACCTTCAGAATGCCACAGAAAAATAATTATATATCACACCTCTTTATATAAGACCCTTACTAACAGGTATGAGTCAATCTTAAAAATATACTCTGAAGTAAGAGAGAGAATTGTATAGAAAGGAAGGCTGACTAAATGATCCTTTTATTAGTAAGCATAGATGAGATTGCAGGACAATGCATATTTCATTTAAAATATTGCTCAGACTTATTAAGTTTGAGATCTCTATGGGGCATCCAGGTAGAGATGTCCAGCAGGCACTTGGTGATAAAGGACTGGAGCTTAGGAGAGAAATGAAAGCTGGGTTGATGAATCATTTACAAAGAAATGACATTTGAACCCATGGTAGTTGATGAGATTGCCAAGTGTATTGTTAATGTATTTTTGCTTAATTTGAAGATCTTCCAATCCATTAATAGACCCTTGTGACCTGCTTAAATCACATGGAAGCCTAAGTTACATGTGGTAGGAGGAACTTGCTGAAGGAGTGGAATAGGAAGGGTGGAGCAGGAAGTTGGTCAGAGCAGTTAGAGTGGTAGGAGAGAGAGGATGCAGGCAAGCAGCTAGGATTGTGAGTGTTTGTTTGTGGGAAGGCTTTGGAATGGAGTTGCTCCCTGTAGTGATAATGTGTATTAACTTCTTTGTTGCTATGGTGGATTTGGTTTACTGGTGTTGGGATTTGGCTTTCTGGTGTCTGAATAAATGTTTTGCTTCTGTCTTCTATATGGAGAGCCTGTTATATTTTGTGATTCAGAACCACGCTGGCATATTCATAGTAATAGCAACCACTGTGAATATTGCCTTGGCAATACAAGACATCTGGGCAAAAGGGGTGGGACATGGATAATCATCCAACAAGAAAGACTGAGAAGGATTAATTTGATAGGAGGAGAATCAGAAAAGAACAGTGTAATGAAAACCTTAGGAAGAAAAAATGGTTGGAAGGAAGAATTGCTAAATAGCTGTGGAAAAGTCGAGAGGTTAAGCACTGAATAAAGGTCATTGGATTTGGTGGTTAGGAGATCATTAGCAACCTTAGAGCAGTTTCAGTAGAGTTGTTAAGCCTGAAGCCAAATAGCAACTACCAGATCTGAAACATTAGCATTGATTGGTTGTCTGGTTTCATCATAGGTATTTGGTACTTCATCCTGCTTAACTCAACTAGTTTCTCTGCCATTCCAAAGGGCTTGAGTCCTGGACTTGTGTCAAGATTGTATCATCATTATTTCTGAGATTCCCTATGGGGTTCCATTTGTAAGTGTATGCCTTAGTGTCTAGTCAGCCAGTCAATTACCTTATTATGTTGGTGTTACTAATTGGCATAGGAAGGCAGTAATGAACTTGTCCTACATGAACTTGCCTTAAATTATAGGAATCTGAGATTGTGTATGTGTATGTGTGTTTGTGTTTAATGTTAAAAGATATTGTAAAACAATCAGGACTACTTAATTCCTATTTTGCTTTCATTTTCTCAGTTAAGAAGAGTGGAATAGGTCATGCCAAACTAAACTCATTTCCTTTTTTGACAGTGTTAATAATCTATTAGATCAGTGCAATGATGTAGATACAAATTTACCTAGATTTTAGCTTTAAGTGTCCCTGGAAAGTAGACGTATTGGCTAGCTTTGGCCAGTGTGAATTGGCTTTTTAAGATTTAGTTTTGTACCTTTTCAACTGATCAGGGGCAGTTACCATTTATTTTTAGGAAATTTGTGAAGGAGCTGTATCTAGCTGAGCAGCACTGCTAATGAATGAGGAAAGCTGTTAAGGAATTGTCTAAAGTGCAAATCTGAGTCCCTGGTAATCTTTAGATATAAGCAGGATAATAGGGAAAATATACCCTTGATGTCAGGATCAAAACAAGATCATAGGACAGAATAGAAAGATCATTGTTAGAAAACATACATGTATTTCAGATATTTGGAGTTATTTTAGGCTGGGAGATGTCTGGTCAAGATTTTCAGGGAAGAATTTAGTAACCTCAAGGAATGAGGTTATGGGGAACCACATGATTTGACAGGTCTAGTATACCTGATTGTACAGCTCTAAGGCCACTCAGTAAGTTAAAGATCTTTCCCCTCCATTGAATATTGAAAATTGAATTAAATGGACCTCAGGTGGGGCCAACCAAGGGAGGCCTGATTAGTGGCAGTCCCACACCTTTGTGATGCCAATCAGGGATTAAAGACCCTTCCCACACACTCAATAGACCTCAAATGGGACCAATTAAGGGAAGTTTAATTAGAGGTTAGTTTGAAGTCAGGCCTAATCTCTTTACTTACTAGGCATTAAGCCTCAGGCCCACACCCTTTTGCCTATTGGGCACAAAGCCCTCCAGCCCCCAAAAAGAAGGTAGCCATTGAGAACTGAGAATTCAGAAGTCTGAAGAGAAGCCAGAATTCAGAATTCAGCCCAAGGAGAACAAGACCACAGAGCTGCAAAAGGAGTGTGGAGTGGAGAGTGGAAACCAGAAAGCTGCAGAGACCAGAGAACTGAGTGGGGAGAGAAGGCAGGCAAGCAGACAGTTAGGATTCTTGAATGATTGTTTACAGGAAGGACCCAGCAGGGGGGAAGGTTACAAGATCACTTGGTTCCTTGCTATAATATTGTGTTATAATTTCCTCATTGCTACATTGAAGTGGGCTTACTGGTTTTGGTGTATAATTAATGCAATATCAAATTTGAGATATTAGTCCTTGGATTTGATTCTCTGGAGTCTAAATAAATGTTATACTTCCTCTGCTTTCTACCTAAAGAGTTTCTAATACTTTGCAATTCCAAACCATACAGTCATGTTCATAGCCATCCTCAAGGTCATGAATCTTGCCTTACTGATACAATAGCTTAGTTATAGATAAGATTGGGAAAACTAAGGAGGGTCTCAATTTTGGCTGAGGAAGAAATCAGAGGTGGGACAGGGAATGTGGAGGATAGTTTCAAATGATGCAACTGGAAGCCAATAGGAGGTCCCAGTCACACGGGCAGCAGGAGTATTGAGTAAGGCATTAACTCTGTATTAGCTGTGAGGGAATCTTTGGATTTGGCACTGAAGGCAGAGTCTATTCAGGCTACAAAGCAACTTACGCAGGGATTGGTAAAACTAATAGGTCTGCAATCAGCTGAAAATCTTTGGCTAAAAGGGTAGAACTCACCAGAAATTAGGAGGAAAGTGTAAGAGGACTCACGGACTCCTCTGTTATGGTTATACTTTTAGTGGAAGTGCTTTGTGATCTAGGGAAGAGAAAAAAAATAGAATGACAATTCTAGGAAGAAAAGAGGGCTAGAAACTGCCAATATCAAGCTTCTTGTGTTCATCCTGTATGACAGATGTTCATGCACAAGTTGCTGTTGTATTTATGATGACTTTTTACTTATTCTCCTCACGAACACTTTGAGTAGAGATGACCAAGTGTCCTATGAAGTATGAAATAATTCTCATTGTATTTGGGCACAAAATATAATCAACTTTGGCAACTCACAGAATTATGGAGCTCTAGTATCTCAGAGGTGACAGTGACATTAGGGACCCTCTAGTACAACCTGTACATGTACCAGAATCCTCTCTACAGTGTCCCTTATAAATGGTCATCTAGCTTTTTTTTGATGACCTCCAGTGAGGAGACTTTATTAATTCTTAAGGCATCCATTCCACATTTGGAAAGTTCTTATCGTTAAGAAATTCTTCCTTAATCAAGCCCAAGTTTGTAATTTATTGAAAAAAAAAGTGAAACGGGCATTCACTTATGATTACAAATAGTATCTTTCAAGAACAATAAAAAATGTCATTTTAAGCTATCAGTGTGGTACAATAGATAGATTTTCATTGGTGTCTGGAAGACCTGGGCTTAAGGCTTTGTCTGACACATACTTGTTACGTGACTCTGAGAAAGTGACTAAATTTCTCAATGTCCTTGACCACTCTGTAAAATTATAAATTACAAATAAGTTGCTAAGCAACATTGCCATTTTTGGAGGGATTTTCCATCCTAGCAGTCAGAGGGTTGAGGATATTTTGGAAGTTATGAATCAATTAAAGAAAGATGTTATCACTTACCTTGAAAGAATACATACATCTTTACGCAGAATATGAAGACCTACCACAGTTTTGAGAGCTATTGAGGTAAAAGATATAACCACCCCTGTGAGTGACCAAGGTAGAGCAGACACAAAAGTTAATATTACTAGATGTCATGAACTTCAAAAGATATAGAAATCAATGAGTAATGAGGTTCATGGAAGTGGTGACGAGTAGGAAGGGATGTGATAACTCCTATTCTTGACCACGTAAGTCAGGGAGCATAAGAGAAGGTACAATCAGAAGAAGACAGAGTGGCAGGGGAACTGATTCTTCAGGAGAAGTTAGATTTCACTTAGTGACAGTTGGTATAAGAGTTTTAGGATAAAGTAAAATTCTTTAACAATTGAGTGGGAATATTAGAAGAACAAATTAGGAAAGGTGAGCAGAGGAAGATAGGAATTTGGTCAGTGTAGGCATAGGCTTGATTAGGGTTATGACTCTGGAGGATTGTCAAGGAAAGGGATTTTTGCCTAAGCAGTGGTTCTTTGGTACAATGCTTCTTCGATTTTTTTCATATTATTATTTCTTACAGAGCAATATTATTCCATTATGTGCAATGGCATATGTCTTCTCATGCCATGATTTATTTAGTCACTTCCAAATCACTGGGATGGCCTCATATTTAATAAATAATTTTTATGCTGCATGAAGTTGGCTCACACTTTTTGTTAAATAGAAATCAGTCAGTTAAATACTACTTCTTTGGGCCAAAATACTTTGGGGAACTTTTGATGATCATATTTTATTTATGACTTGTATGATAGTTTGAAGGATCTTTGATTTCATTTTTATAGAAACTCTTTCCACCAATGTAGTTTGCAACCTCTACGTACCTTCTCATTTGATTCTTATTTGTGTTTTTCCATAAATCCTTCACAGAATATTTCTGGAGGACTTCCTTTCCTACTTCTAGTGTTCTGGATATTTCATTGTATTACTTAATATTGTCATCCCAGCTCTGAAACCCTGGAATAAAAAGTTCTATCCTAACAGCCCATGCCTTGGTTGCAATTTGGTGTTCTCCATACCTCAATATGACCATCCAGATTCTAGAGCCTGGAGTAAGACAGCAAGAGGGAAGAGTAATGCTGTCCTAACCAAGGGGTAGTAATTCTTCCCACCTGTGAGCATCCACTCTAGGCAGTTAATAGACAATAGTTTAAATGCCAGCAAACTTGTATCTCATTTCCCATGAGCCCCAATCTGCCTACCATCTGTCCATAATCCTCATTTCCTCCCCAACATTTCTCCCAGGATTTTGAACTCTGCCCCTGTCCCCACCTGCTCTAATAGGTGAATGCTTGCCTGAAACCATGTCTCCCTGGCACTTCCCAGTCATCTCCACATGTCACTAGGTGCACATACCATCCTTCCCCACACTTTGTAGCTCCTAAATACGTCCTGTCTTCAGTAATTATAATGTAAGCTCCTTGGGAGTGGGACTGTCATGCTTGCTTATTTGTAAGCATAGTGCTTAGCACAGTGCTTGGCATGTACATAGTGCTTAATAAATTCTCTCTCTCTCTCTCTCTCTCTCTCTCTCTCTCTCTCTCTCTCTCCCTCTCTCCCTCTGTCTCCCCCTCCCTGATCCACTTTGTTTATAAGTCATTCACATCCTTGATAGGTCCCTTCACAACCGTTTTGAGTGCAAGTTGTGATTCTCAACACCCTATACCTTTATATTTGCACCACAGGCCATTCCATTTCCCTTTGGATTGTTGTAATTGTAATCCTTTTGAGATAATATTATTCCAGATTTCATAGTCATGTAGCATCAATGGGTATTAAAGGGTTGGGTGTTCTTATAGTAGTAGACATTTAGGGATCACTGAAATCACCTTGCATTTCCCCAAATGCAATTCAGCTCAAAATCCTCCTACTCATTTCCACCTTCATTTTGTTCATTATCCATGTGCATCATATATCCAAGATACAATTATCTTTTCAGGGTAAATTTTGTTTTTGGTAATAATAAAATTAAATGCATTAGATAAATGCTGAAAGAAAAAAGAATCTCAGGTTGCAGCCTAACCAAACATATCCTACATCCTTGTTTGTGTGTGTGTGTGTGTGTGTGTGTGTGTGTGTGTGTGTGTGAAAGAGGGTGGGGGAGAAAGAGAGAGAGAGACAGAGAGATAGAGAGAGGGAGGGAGGTAGAGAGAGAGAGAGAGAGAGAGAGAGAGAGAAAGAGAGAGAGGGAGAGAAGAAGAAGAAGAAAAAGAAGAAGAAGAAGAAGAAGAAGAAGAAGAAGAAGAAGAAGAAGAAGAAGAAGAAGAAGAAGAAGAAGAAGAAGGAAGAGGAGGAGGAGGAGACTGCTTTTTAAAGTTCAGTTCTTGGTGGCAAGATATTGGAAGTTGAGGGGATGCCTGTCCATTGGGAAATGGCTGAACAAGCTGTGGTATATGAAGGTGATGGAATACTATTGTGCCATAAGAAATTGGGATGATGCAGACTTCATAACAACCTGGAAAAACCTACACGACGTAATGCTGAGTGAGCAGAGCAGAGCCAGGAGAATGTTGTGCACAGCCACAGATATATGGATTCTGTGAGGACCAACCCTGACATACTGCGCTCTTCTCAGCAACCTAAGGTGCAAGGACAACTCCAGGGGACTCATGATGGAGAATGCTATCTTCATCCAGAGAAAGAACTGTGAAGTTTGAGTACAGATCAAGGTGCACTACATGCTCGCCTTTTTTGCTTCTCTTTTGTTTTTGTTCTTGGGTTGTTCTTTTTTTTTTTTGGTTCTGTTTCTTCTTTCTCATGATTCATTCCATTGGTCATAATTCTTCTCCACAACTTGACTAGTGCATAAATTAATTCAATGCGAAGTTATACATGATAGTTATATGAGATTCCATGCCGTCTTGGGGAGGGAGGGGAGAAAATCTGGAACTCAAAACTATGTAGAACCGTGTGTGGTAAACTAAAAATAAATAAATTAATTAAAAAAAGAAAAAAAATAGTCACTGCAGGCATTATGTACTGATTTTCATGCAACTTCTATTATTAAAAAACATTTTTGTAACTCTTCTTTAGGAATTTCTTTCCAGGAATACACCACCTTATTTGGAATATCCTCCACTGTGGCAAGGATTCATCCTTTGAGGTTATTTGATTTTTTAAAATATCTCAAAGGCATTTGGTGCCACATCTGGTGAATAAGGCAGGAAGACTGACTAATAAATACCATTTTAATTTATAAAAATAAATAAAATAAATAAATAAAAGAAAAAACTAAATGTAATGGCAAAAGGGTGTAACTGATTTTCTCAAATCAGTTGTTTTTAAAGATAAATCTAAAAAAGAATTCCAAAGTATTTTCAGCAATGGCAGCAACATTAGGCTATATATTCTCCAATGACAATAACTGAAAGATAACATTAGTTTGGTAGATAAATTCTATCATATTTATTTGCAAAATTGGGCCTGTTGAGTCATACAGATTTGAAAGGTAATTCTGGGTTCTTGAGGTCTATGCCAGTAGACTACAAACTTTGGAAGACCCTTTCATGCTGGAAAGGCCTTCAGCACTGGTCTGTTGAAGGATACTGTGTCTGTCACCCAAGGACCATCCTAATTAAGTGTGTATATATCTCTCTATCTATCTATCTATCTGTCTGTCTGTCTATCATCTATCTTATTATATTATATGAGCATATGTGTTTATATAGAGAGAGCAAGGTTTAATACAAGAAATTTGGTCACTAAATTATAATTTTTTGGCCATAGAAATATAGGAAACTCTAAATTATGAAGTGGGTTGCAATGTACCTTCATGGAGGCATTACCCACATAAATGAAATCATTTATCACACTTCATTGAAGTATATTTGTGTGTGTATTTGTATACACGCATGCATGATATGGTATTTCAGTTGAACACAATGATTATAGCCTGTGAACATATTACAAATGCAAAAAAAGAGTTAGATTGCTTTACTTTGTGTTTTTGATGTAAGAAAATAGCTTTTTTGAATATAGTGATGGGCCAAGGTTCAATTCCATGCATCTCTCATTTACTTTTCCATATTCAAACTAGTTTACAAATCTGTGTAGCTAATATCTTTCTCCTTTTCAAAAATAAAGCTAAATCTGTCTCCTATTGCTCTTTTCCATGATGGTAGATTAAAATCAGAGTCTTTGTGTTAGATGTGCTCATTCTCAATTTTATTCTAAGGTTACTGCTCTGTCGCCTTTGTGTTTCACTGGGCACAGCTAGATTTATTACCTATTGATTAGGGTGATGCAATGGAAAGTACAGCTAAAGCAAAATGTAAAAGAAAAGAAAGAAGAAAGATTTTGCTTTGTGATGAGTATATATGACCTTTTTGGTTCAGGAAAAGAAAAGTTAGTGCTAGGAGTATAACATAGTCTTTCACTTAATGCCTCCTTTTAATTTTAAACTAACCTTAGCTTCTGTTATTTTATGTGTGGGGACCAAAGTTTTGGGTGTTCTCTCCAAGACTGACCTTATGAGGGAGCAGAATAGTGAGCTGCTATATGGTGTGACTTGAAAGGGGTAGGAAATTCCCCAACTATCTTCCTGCTATTTGTAAGCATTGTTGAAATTTCACTGTTTAAATTTATTACTTTGGTTCTTACATGTTCATTAGTATAAGGAACTCCTAGTTGAGGAAACTCCTACCAATGCAGGTCAGTGCCATCTTTGCAACTTACAAGACATGATCCTTGTGACATCATTGGTCCTCTTTGAGAACAAAGGATGAAAAGCGACAGTTTTAGTGGCTAGAACTCTGGTTAGTAAAGCGCTTTGCCCAGGATCACCTATCCAGCAGGAATCAGAAGCAGGACTTGAACTTAAGGTTTCCTGGTTTTGAGACCAGCTCTCTATCCACTCTGCCAGGTCTAGCCTTATGAGTTATAGAGTCTGGAAATCCTTTGATAACTGGCAAGGGGAAAGGGTCATTATCTAGGAGAGGGGTGGGGAAATTGTGGTCTTCAGGCCACATATGGCCTCACATGTGGACTGATTCCAAGTTTTACAGACCAAATCTTTTTTTAAGGGAATTCGTTCTGTGAAGTTTGGATTCAGTCAAAGGGCTGCACTTGAGAATCTAGTGGGCCACATGTGGCCTCGAGGCCACAGGTTCCCCACCCGTGATTCTAGGATATGGGGAAGGAGAGAAGTATTGAATAAAGAGTTCAGAAATCACTAAAGGCAGACTTGATCTATATCATGTTTTTGCTTGGCGTTGCCAATTTTCCTTCTCCAGGCCCCCAAGCACAGTTATACTACCACCATGTGGTTGCTCTTTTGTGGGTGGGCATTGCTTGACGAAAAATATAAATTTGGGGAAGAGAGCATTTCTCTTATCCAGGAGTCATACTAAAGACAACTTTTCTGAATGGAAAAGATTATGCTTTCTCCAAGAGAGGACTCTGAGTTGTTTCTGTCCCCTCAGGATGAGGGGAATGTGTAGTGATAGAGATATTTGTTATCAGTATAGGAAGGAAGAATTGGGCCTTAGTACTACACTGAAATTATATTTGTCTAAGAAGGACTTTCAAAACTGGAAAACAGCTTGATCCTTCATCTGTTCCTTGGAGTAATACAATAACTGTGTCTTGCAGCACTTCACTGTACAGAGGGAAATGTATATAAGGGAGAAGAAAATGCTTTTCCTAAGCTTAATGCAGTACATGTGATAGGTTAGTATGTGGGAAGGAATGAGATGGGATGTGGCAGACAAGCCAAAATAATTTACATAAAGCATTACGGAAAGTGCTCAAGAAAAGAACCATTAAAAAAAAAGATTTCTCAAGGAATGTGGCCAAGGTAAGTGGCAGCAGCAGATATTGATTATATAGACCTAACATGGATTGGTTTAAGTAGTCATTCTGAAAATTGCATCAGATTTTTCTTCTTAAATTGATGTTTCTGAGATTGTGCCAAATGTAATCTTTCTTCCCCACCTCCACCAGACTATACCCCCTTTCAGACTTAATATATCTCAGCTATTCATTATGTTTGTCACAGGACAAATCCTGCTCTATGCAAAAAACAAATTGATTAGATGTTACATCATAGAGAGTGACATCTTTCCCCAGTTTATTTTTTAAAAAAGGAGTATTTTTTCTGCACATATTTACATAACACAATATTGTAATATGAATGTGGAAGGTGGAGTCATTTATAAGGACTTACCATGTGCTAGCACTGTACTAAGCCCTAAGAACAAACACTCAAGCCAAAGTTATGGCTTATTCTCTCAAGGAACCTGCCTTTTAATGTGTGGGATAACTTATTCTAGCTAAAAGGGGAAGGCATTAGTAGCTGGGAAGACCAGAAAGGCCTCATATAGATGTTGATATTTGAACTAAATCTTTTTAATGAGATTTTTTAGTTGACAACATTTAGTTTTACATGTTCTTGAGTTTCAAATTTTCTTTACTTCCTTCCCTTCCCCCCTCCCCCAAGACAGCATATAGTCTGATATAGATTCTACATAAACCTTTGCATTAAACTTATTTACATAATAGTCAAGTTGCAAAGAAGAATTATGACCAATGGAATGAATCATGAGAGAGAAGAAACAAAACCAAAAAAAAGAGAGCAAATAGTTTGCCTCAATTTGCATTCAGATTCCACGGTTCTTCCTCTGGATGTGCATAGCTTTTTCCATCATGAGTCCTTTGGAGCTGTCTTTGAGCCTTGTATTGCTGAGGAGAGCCAAGCCTATCGAAGTTAGTCATCACACAATCAATATATCTGTGGTTGTGTATAATGTTCTCCTGGTTCTGCTCCTCTCACTCAGCGTCATATCATGTAGGTCTTTCCAGGTTATTGTGAAGTCTGTATCTTCCCCATTTCTTATAGCACAATAATATTCCATTACATTCATATACCACAACTTGTTCAGCCATTCCCCAATTGATGGGCATCCCCTTGATTTCCAAATCTTCACCACCACAAAAAGAGCAGCTATAAATATTTTTGTATATATAGGTCCCTTTTCTACTTGTGTGATTTCTTTGGGATATAGCTCTAGGAGTGGTATTGCCAGGTCAAAGGGTATGCACATTTTTATAGCCCTTTGGGCATAATTCCAAATTGCTCTCCAAAATGGCTAGATCTGTTCACAACTCCACCAACAATGTATTAATGTTCCAATTTTCCCACATCCTCTCCAGCATTTATCATTTTTCTGTTTTGCTATGTTGGCCGGTCTGACAGGAGAGGTGTGGTACCTAAGAGTTGTTTTGATTTGCATTTCCCTAATCAGTAGTGATTTAGAGCATTTTTTCATATGCCTATAGATAGCTTTAATTTCTTTCTCTGAAAACTTCCTTGAACTAAATCTTGAAGTGGAAAGTAAGAGGCAGAGGTGAGGGGTCAGTCCTGTAAAAGAGTCAATGCAATGATATAGAGATGGGTGATGGGGTGTCGTGTCTGATGGACTACAAGCGGGCAAGCAGAGGATCATAGAGTGCCTGGAATATGTGGAATCAGATGTCAGAAGGCTGGGCTTATAGGGCCCAGGTTTTGAAGAGTTTTAAATGCTAAACAAGGGAATTTTTATTTGATCTTTGAGATAATAGGGATCCACTGAAGGTCTTTTAGTGGAGGACAAGGAGCAGGGAGGGGCTGGAGGATAAGAAGTGATATAGTCAGACTTGTGCTTTAGAAAAATCACCTTCACATCTAAGTATAGGATGGATTGGACAGGAGAGAAGAGAAGAAAAGAAGCAATTGATTATTATTGGGAAAGGCAAGAAAAAGGACAGGAAAAAAGGAAGTATGAAAAGTGAAACCAAATGGGGATAATATAGTGACAGGTGCTTATTTTTAGCTGGTAATGGGATTGGGACTAGAGGTGTGTCAGTGAAAAATATTCGAAATAGGTAGCAGCATTCAGTAGAATGAGGATTTGAACATCACTAGGGGATATACTAGGAGGAGAGTATGGAAATAAGTAGTGTGGAATAATGGGGGAAAAAAGTGCTTGAGGACTTGGATTCGATTTCTGGCTCTAGTATTTACTAGTGTTGAGACCATGGACCCATCAATTCCAGGTGTGGGGAACCTGTGACCCTTAAGGTTCTCAAGTGCAGCCTTTTGACTGAGTGCAAATTTTACGAAACAAATACTTTTTATTAAGGGAATTTGTTTGGTGAAGTTTGGATTCAGTCAAAGGGAAGCACTTGAGGACCTAGAGGGCCACATGTGGCCTTGAGGCCACAGGTTCCCCACCCCTAGTCTTAGCCTCTTTGCTTGAGTTTTCTTATTTGAAATAGGAAAAGGCTAATATTTTATCCCCCTTTCCATCTTTAAATTCTTTGAACCTGTTAGACGATGGGGATGTTTCCTTTACTGAAGTCATCTATAGTACTGCCTCTTAAATGATTCCTTCCCCATCTCCTCTAATACATATCAACTTTACAGTCTTCAGATCTATTGAGTACTTACTTTCTATATCACTTAGTCACATAATTTTGTTGTTATTTACTTTCCACGTACAATCTCCCCATATAGACCATGACTTTTATTAGGGCGGGGAACATTTATCACAACCTCTTTTTTTTGAATACCCTATAGCAGTGTCAAACACAAATAGAAACAGGGACACTAAACTGCATATAAGGATCCCCGCTGCAGCATATTGACTCAGAAAACCACATTAACTGTGTTCAATTGTATTTTTATTTATTTGTTAAATATTTCCCAGTTACATTTTAATCTGGTTCAGCCAGCACTCAAGAGTGTTGTGGGCTGAATGTTTGACATCTCTTGCTCTAGGAACAAACACAATGCTAGTAACATAAAAGATACAATGATTGAATACATCTATTAAGGGATTTTCTCGTGGGCCATTCCCAAGAGCTCAGAGAAGCTCTGAACGTGCAACACTAGAAATGGAAGGAATATTAATGGTCACTTAGTCAAACTCCGAATTTTTTGGATGAGGAAACAGGTCACGAAAAGCCAAATGATTTGGAACAATTTTTATCTGACCATTAAGTAAATGACACATTCTCCACTCACAAGAAGCTTTTGAAGCTTTATTTTGGAGGCTGATATGACAAGTTGAAATGCCAAGGTCAAACAGTTAGGAAACCTTAAAGCTAGGGCTGGAACCCAAATCTCCTGGCTCCATTCTACCATTTGGACTCTTTTCTAGAAGAAGCCCTAGAATAGCCTTCTTGGCAATAATTCTGAATCCTAACACCTTGGAAACTTCAGAACCTTGTTTGGGGGGCACTTAGAGGTATAACTTACGCTCACCAGTTAGATGCTGCTTGGTAGAAATTCATGTTCACATACAGCAAGTCATCCCCTAACACAAGTTCCCAAAATAAGTGCCCGTGCTGACTGTCCAATTCTCTTACAGATTGGAGTAGCTAATCATTGACAGCACCAGGACAATTAAATAAGTAGAAGGGAAAGGAAAGGAAGAGAGGGGATGGGAATAAGCACTTTTATAGTGCCTATTGCATGCCAGGCACTGTGCTAAGTGTTTTACAAATATTGTTTGATCTACGCTATGACCCTGAGAGGTAGGTGCTGTTATTATCTTCATTTTACATCTGAGGAAACTGAGGCAAGTAGATGTTAAGTGACTTGCCCAGGATCACACAGCTAGTAAGTGAGAATTTTCCTTTTTTTTTTTTAAAGTGGCTTTCCATATTTGTCTGAGACTCGAAGTGGTCCATTGGCCCCTGTCAGACCTGTTCCTGCTACTGATCAATACAAGAGGGTTTTCTGCTCCATTTCCAACTTAGTCTGGTTGGCCCTTCTTAGATAGCCTGCTGGCTTCCTGTAAACCAGGGCTCACCATATTGGTGTTAGACTTTGCGCAGACACTCATTGAAGATCAGCAGTCAGGGTAACTATCAGCCTCAGCCACCCTGATAGCAGGGATTGCACATGTATGCCACCATACCACATTGCTTTTTTCTATTAAAAATATCTTAAATGTGGTGGGATCATAACTAAAGAATCCGGTATAAATTATCATGTTCTTCTTATACAGCCAGCTGCCGCTAGTTGGGGCTTAGCTAGGTGGCAGAGTGGATAGAGTGCCTGCCCTGGAGTTAGGAGGACCTGAGTTCAAATCTTGACCTCAGACACTTATTAGCTGTATGACCCTGGACAAGTCACTTAACTCTGTTTGCCTCAATTTCCTCATCTGTAAAATGAGCTGGAGAAGGAAATGACAAACCCCTCCAGTATCTTTGCCAAGAAAACCCCAAATGGGGTCACAAAAAGTCAGACATGACTGAACAACAAATAACAGCAACCACTAGTTGGTTAAACTAGTTATTTGGTTAAATTACTAATAAACACAAGCATTTTCTGCCCCACCCCCAAATCTACTTAATGATCAAGTTAAATATATTCATTGTGGGAAAAGCTCACATTATGGGAAAAGTAGTCTTTCACTGCTGATTCATTATTTACTTTTAAAAACCATCTTAAGTGAATTAAATTCAGTTATATCTTACCTGGCACTAATTCAGATGCACTGAACAAATGGAGTGAGTGTTAAGTAGCTAATAAAGAGCCTGATATGTGAACATATGTAGGTCAAATTGGTTCAATATTACCTTTAATCCTGAGAACATTAATATTCTATGCAGCTCTTCAGGATAATTACTCTAGACTTTTCTGTGATGAGAATCTGGCTACTGTTTTTTGTTAGTTTTTTTTTTATTTTTGTTCCACCAATTTGATTTTATGTATTGAATCTCACAATTAGTTTCAATTTCTGGAGACATGGAAGATTAATTGTTTTTGCAGTTATCAAAAAGCAATTTCCAAGGCAATCAATTTAAGTAAACCCTTAAACCATCTAACAGGCTTCAGATTTTATTTTCTGCATCATTGTGTTAATATTCCAGTTCACAAAACAGGGGTATTAAAAAAAAGATAAACAAATCATGGAATAGAGTATGTAGTTTTCTCCATTCCATAGATTCAAGAAAAAAAAAACCCAGATGATTCAAAAAGTGATTCAAATCACAGAAACAAGAAATTCAGGATCAATTCTTACACTCATTTCTTCTCTGCCTATTTCTGTCTCCTGGTGAGAAAGCCTATGCATACCAAGGAAACCGAGACCCACAAAAGAACAATTGATTTTGTGGGAAAACAGGACAGATTTTTTGCTGGTCAGAGTAAAATGAAAAAGTAAGTTTTTTTTGTTACTGTTATTAGAAGATATGCATACTAAAATTGGAATGTGGACCAGAAGAGTGGAAGGTTATATAGCCTTGCCTTCTTCCCTTACTGTTTTCCTTCAGTTCATTAGAATGCCAAAGAGTATCTCTGGAGTGAGTTGGGTATTGTAGTCCTGGTCTTGATATGTCTTCTGTGGGTTTCTTTCTTTTTTTTTTTTTTTTTTTTGCTTCAGTCCCCTAAGTACATTAAGAGATTCAGGATCTCAATCATGGTTTAAATCAGTTTAAGGGAACTTCTTAATCCTCAACTAGAGAGTTGTTTCCTATCATAAACTTCAAATAAGCACCCATCAATAAACAAAACACTTATTAAGCACATCTATGTACCAGAAACTATGCTGAGCTCTGTGCATTGATCTCATAAGTGAAACAGTCCTGGCCTTCAAGGAGGTTACATTCTTATGGTAAAGTGAACATTTACATATGTTAGTACATACAAAATACATACAAAGTAAACACAAACTAATTTTTTGAGATAGGGTATTTAAAGTTGCACAATGCCAGGGGAAGCTTCTTGTGTAAGATGGTGTTTGAGCTAAGTTGTAAAGAAAACCAGATACTCCAAGATACAGATTTGGGTAGGGAGTGCACTCCAGATATGGGCTACAGCCCTGTAATGGTAATCAGAGTGAGACTTTTTTTACTGTCTTCTCTTTTGGAATGCTAAGGCAGTCAAGTACTTTTGATGAGTCTTGCCTTTCAAATGTAATAGCAAGCAAAATGGGACTTTTTGCTGTTTTTTGTCTGAGTGCTTCTCAGCATTGAGGTAGTCAAGTGCCTTTTATGAGTCTTATCTTTGTTTCAATCCAGAGTTTGATTGAATCAAGAGTCTTTGATGAGCTGCTTAAGAAACAAGAAAGCCTAGTTCACATTGATTTGAGTCCCAGGGTTGTGATGCCCTCTGACCCTGAAGAAGCATATACGTATACTTGAAGGTTAGTGTTTTGCTTTTGGGGACACACTCATTGGAACAGTGTTGGTGTGGAGACTCTGGGTAGCTGTCACGGAGCCCATCCGGCTTTGAAAAACCCGGATGTTGATGCTTCTGTCTCTGGTAACTATGTATGTGATGTATTGATCAGACAAAAGCCTGTCTGTTGATCTGTTTATATTTTCTGTTTGTATTTGTCCTGAAGTTCAGGGTGCTGACTTTTCCCCCTGAACTAAGTGAATGATATATGCATGTTTAGTTAAAGTAAGATTGTTAACCCCTTAAAGTTGCTTAGAAAAGCAGGTCAAAGAACCTTTGATAGCAGTGTTACACCCAAATCTGGGGCCCACCATTTGGAGCCCACCATTAATCCCCTTTATATTTTTGTCTTTGTCTTTGTTCTATGCTCTGTAATAGCTTGAAATAGCTTAAGGCATAGTTCTGGGTAGATTGCCCAAGACTAGTCCCCTGAACCCCTTGAATCAGCATTCTGTATATTTTCCTTTACATCACTCTTATGTACAAGGATCAGTCCCAGGGTCAAGGTATAAGTTCATCTTAAGGAGGGACCACCCTGTTACCAAGTAGGGTCCCCACACCCTGGGTTATGGTGCAACTGTTCCACTGACCAAGCTAGGTCCCTCCACCCAGAACATAGCTGACCAAGCAGGGGGTACAGAGGTCCCCCACCCTTCACCCAGAACGTGACCCCAGCCTGTTCTGGGGAATTCCACTGCCCTTTGCCTCATGTCCCTCCACTCTGTACCTTCCACCCTGTTCTAGGAAGCTGATTGAGACCTAGGAGGGACCCCCATGTCACAAGAGGGCTGCACCCTTGTACCCTTGCGCCATATTCCCAAGTTAGCCTTGAGCTATGGATCCAACCAATGGCTGATCTTTGCTTCTGTATGTCATTGCTTCTGCTAGTGACCCTCCCTAATTGTGAAATTGTGGTATTTATAAGCCTATAAGTCCCTCAGTTCGAGACTGCCTGATTTGAGTGTATACTCCAGGTAGTTGCGTGCTCGATCAATAAATCCACACTTAAAATTTACCTTAAACCCAGGTCTCGTCTCACTCTTATTTTCTGCACAACAGCAGCCCTCTTGTGTGCTGCTGTTATTGGCCTTGTGTCCCTAAAGCAGCTGCTAGTTCCACTGTTGATACAAGCCCTTGCAAAAGCACCAACATCAGTAATAGGCCAGTATGACCAGACAATAGAATGCATGGAGAGGAGTAATACATAAGAATGCTGGAAACAAAGGAAGATGCCAGGTTGTGAAGAGCTTTAAAAGACAAATAAAGGAGCTGATATTTGATCTTAGAGGTAATAGAAAGCCACTGGAATTTATTGAATAAGGTTGGAGATGGGTGACAGGATCAGACCCAGGCTTATAAGTATCACTGGTGGTTATAAGCAGGATGGATTACAGTGAGGAGGGACTTGACAGAGGAAGATTTATTTGGATGTTATTTCAGTAATCCAGACAAGAGGTACTGGGGTTTGGACTAGGGTGGTAACTCAGCCAGTAGGGAGGAGATACATACGAGAAATGATAAGTTGGTAGAAACAAGAACATTTGGCAACAGATTAGGTATGTGAGGTGAGTAAGAATGAGGAATTGGGGATGAAATTGTGAACCTAAGTGACTGGAAAGAATTTTGTAATAAATACATTTGGAATAGGAGGCCGTTATGGGCAAAAGATAATGCATTCTATTTAGGACATATTGAGTTTGAGAGGTCTCTTGAATGTCCAGCTCAGAAGGCCCAATAGGCTGTGTTGTAGAACTGAAGCTCAAGAAGTAAATTGGACTGGATATATAGATCTGGGGGTCATTTACATAAAGATAATAGTTGAACCTTTAAGAGAGGATGAGGTTACCAAGTGAAAGAATGTAGAGAGGAAAGAGAATAGGGTTCAGGGTATGATTAGGGGAATAAAAACACAGAAGGAGCAATGTGAGGAGGAGAACAACTCAGTTTCATGAAAACTGATAGAAAAATTTTAGGAGGGAGTGGTCAAAAATGTCAAATATTCAAGAAAGGTAAAGAAGGATGAAAACTGATCAACGGACTGCCAGAAAAGGGATTACTCTTAACTCAGATACATTTAGCCAAAGGAATGGACTTAATATTATCCTCCTAGTTGCTTGTTGTGGCTCAAAACTCTTGGTTGTACGATAAAATGACTATAACTCTTCCTTTCAGGGAGAGAGGCTTTCCCAGAAATGGCTAGATAGTTAAAGTCCACTAACTCTTGGACCAGTGAAGATGCTCAAGAGTCAGTGTCATAGATTGGAGGTATGACCCTAGGACTCAAAGATGATATACATAGTAATGAGCAGCAGAAAGTATTGGGATGATGTCATCAGATGACATCAGCAGTACTGCAGCATGCAGAGTGTGAGTTGCTCTGATCATGTATGTGCCCTAGCCATGTGTGTATTCTCCAAATGTGTGTTCTGGCTACAAGGACTTTTGATGCATGCCTCGTTACATGTTTGCTGGCATCATATCTCTTCTCTGTGTTTGTCTTTCCCATTAATGGTAGGATAACCTGTGGTTACCTTATTTACTACTGTGTGTAAATTAATGTGCCTACTCTTGCTGGATGGTATAAGTAAGTCTTTCAACGGGAGCTTGGTGAGTTATGGTTTTGAATAGGTATAGAGCCAAAAAGAGTCTTAAACCTAGATTAGCCTTTCTGGGGGTCCATGTGTGAGGCATTATGATGGTGACTTTTTCTTTGGAATTAAAAACTGTCTTGCTTTTTCCACATGCTATGTATTTTATCTACATGTATATACATACCTATGTTAATTAATCATTCCTTTATTTGTACTTCTCAACCTCTTTGATAATTATCTACGTGCTTCCCTTGACTGACCTCAAGGTTCAGCATTAAGAGACTGTTTTGAATAAAAAGCCTTTGTCTTGAAAAACTTAGTAGTTCTATAGTTGAGTCATGAGAAGACATAGATTGAAATGTTCTGTATATAAAGCAAGTTATTTTCTATTTCACACTTTCATATAGGAAGTTAAAGTGGCATCGTTTGCTATAATAGAAGAAAGACTTTAGATTAATTAGAAAAAAATTTTGAAGATAATTTGAATGTAGGCTTTTCTTTTCTCTTCTAAAGCAAGTATTAATTATGAGATGAAAATACAAATGCCCATGGAAAAATAGGGTCACTCTTTCTAGATATTTAATAATGTGGCACATATTTGTCCTTTTGGTTAATTTATTCCTGTAAGATAATGTAGGGGGCAGCTACATTATCAAAAGACACATTTTTGAAATTATATAAAGTGACATTCTTCTGAAAGCATTTCAACAGTGACTATTGAGCCAAACCAGAAATCTGATTAATAATGAGCATTTTGTTAGATATTGGCTGGTTCAGGGATTTTACTTTGACAGGTATTTACAAGTCAGGTTGTGCCTCTGCTTAGTTTATTTAACTGCATACTCTTTGGGGGCTCTCAGCAGATAAAAACAATGTTTACTGAATTTGAAAAACTGAGGCATCATATTTATATTCACTCTGTTGTTCCCAAGGCCAATTAAGATTCTTCGGTGCCTTTATTTACAAAGAGTCATTAAATAAGGAAAACAAATATTATTTTGATGGCCTTTGGTAGATTGTAGACATACCTTTCTTCAGCTCCAAAAACTAATGTGGAAATTCCCAAAGAGATTGTTTTAATCTTTTTAAAGAATGAAAACATTTTTCTTTCAGCAAGTGTTTTCTTCATGTAATCTTTTCATTTTTAAGATTTAGTACATCAGCTCCTTAATATTTTCCATTGCTGACAAAGCTTCATTTTCCTAGTCTTTTGAAAAGTTTTTTTTTTCTGTTTGGGGATAGTATAGAAAGTCAAGAGTATTAAGTGAGGATTCATTCAATGAAGGTCTTAGGTCAGAATCCATGTTGAAGTGACTGTATTGGGGCATGTTAGACCGTTGAAAATGTTTCTATTTTCAAGAGATTCCATTCCCCCCTCCCATGGATTGAATTTGGTATAAAATAGTTATTGATGTAGAACAAGTTTCTGATATGTTATAAGCTAAATGGATATAACTAACTTGCACACACATATATAACACATCTGTATATTTTAAATAATATATATGTATGTTTATGTACATATATCAAACTTATATTGTGTCAATAATGGTACTTTTATCATGTACAATTTGAAGTATTATATAAATGGTCTGATAATCAAATATATATGTATATATATATATACATATATATGCTTCTGTTTAATAAAATTTCTTTTTTTCTTTTCTTATTTCCTTCTTCCCTTCCTCCTTTCTTTTGAATAGGTTTTTATTATTAACTATTAGTCCATATCATATACTAGAATTGTTATAATATCTGTATTTAATGTTAGCATTTAAAATTTTTTCTCAAGTCTGGTTATATGCATTCAGGACATACCATCAACTCTTTTCTACTCCTTTGGTCAGTGGTGCTAATATATTGCTACTGAAATAAGATGGTTAAATAATAAATGACTGTCAGAGTTCAGGAGATGGAATACATCTATCTTTTTCACACTTTACTAAAATCTATGCCCTTCAGTAGTAATTAAAATGTTTGCTGAAATTAACTTAGTTGTATCAGTATAGTCGTAAAGGACTATGTCTATGTGGAAAAGCAAGATATGTTGAAAGATCAAAATGTAGTTTAAGAAGAATGCAGAGAGATCAAGAATTTGTGTAGACAAAACCAAAGTTATTTGCTACTTAAAGTTTTTGCTCAGGAAGTTTTCATGTCATAGTTTGCTGTAGTAGAAAAAGGACTTTAAATAGAAAAAACACATTTTGAAAGTTATTTGAAGGGTTTTTGACTTATCAAGAAGTTCAGACACTGAATTGGAAGAAGAGATATTTGGAAAAATTTGAAAGAAAAATTGAAGAAAAATTCTTGAGCTGAAGTAAGAGAAATGCTCAATCTAAACAAAAAAAAAGATGGGGGAGAAGGAGGAGAACAAAAACTCAACTAGTTGAAGAAGGAAGAGGACAAAGACTCATGTAGTAGAAGAAAGAAGTTGATATGGTAAAGTAAATAAAGAATAAGGAAGACAAATTGGCAAGACAAGAAATCTATTTTATTCCTGGGACATTACTATGATACATAACAGAGAGCTAATCCCCTCCCTCCCCAAGACTTGTCAGGATTGATAACCTCTACCCACATCTGGTGATTCATATATCCACAAAATATACCACATCTTTGCCTTAATATGACTTGCCTAATGGCCATGAGTTATGCCCCCATTAAATATCATTGCTGTTTGAACATTTAAACACAGGGTGAACTTCTGTTTTGTTTTAGAGAGCATTTGTTCAAATGAGGATGTTTTTCATGTTGTTAAGTATGGTGTTTCCATTGCTTGGTCCGTTGTGGCTGCTGGCTCCAGCCCCTTTAAATGGAAGTCTGATTTTAACAGATGTAGTTTATGCAGAAGTGTGATAAGAAAGCTATAAGTCGGCCTTAAACTAGCATATATTCCCTGCTGTCTTGAGCTGACTCTGTTAAATCTTTCCCACATCATCCAACTATTTACTTTGAGATAGTTCCTGTAAAAGTTTCACCCTAATTACTAGTTCTCCTTGCTAACACATATCACTACTGGTTTATTAGGAAGTCTTGAACCTAAAAATAATTCCTAGAGAACTTCAAGGGATAAGGTACAGTATTGCATTGGCAAGAAGATGAAACAAGGTTTGAATTTTTAAAATTATTATTTTTTGTTTCTATTTTGTTAATAAAAGGTAACTAGGTGGATCAGTGAATGGAGTGCTGGACCTAGACTCAGGAAAATCAGGTTTCAAATATGGCCTTAGATACTACTACTTCTGTAACTCTGAGCAAGTCACTGAACTTCTATCTGCCTCACTTTCCTCGTCTGTAAAATTGGGATAATAATAACACCTACCCTATTAGGACTGTTGTAAGGATAAAATAAGATATCTGTAAAGGACTTTGCAAACTATAAGGTTCTACATATTAACATTAACAAAAGATCAAAAAGCAACATGCTAGGTGGTTTTGAAGTCTTTGTCCTAGTCTTTAACAACTTTCCCTCACATCTTTCCCTATATTACCAAACCTCTTGCAATTTCTATAGGGTCTACTGCAATCTAAATTAAGTTTCCAAAGTTACTTGAGATTTCAGAGTGCCAAAACATTCATTCTCATTATGTTGTCAGGACCTAAGCTTGACTTCTTTCAGTTTTCAGTCTGTTTTTATAAAAATACTTTGAGGAAGTCTGAAATGCAATTTCTATCATTGGAAATGGAAACGAATGTTTATGTTAACTAATATACATGGTGGATTCATTTATTTTCTTTCAATTCCTATGTTTAACACAAAAGTCTAGATCTGAGATTCTTTAATATCTATACTGAGATAGCACTTGCTGATAAATGATTTTTGGAGATAGCATTGCAAACAAAATTTGAATAAAGATAATAAAAAACAAAAAAATAGCAAAAATATCTATAATGGCCTATATCTATGTAATATTTTAAGGCAAATTATATACATCATTTTATTTGATCTCTTAATAGTTTAGCTGTCTCTTAGTCATTTGCAATTGAATGGGGAATGATTCCAGATTTCATTATTAATACATTTTATCAAAATTAGCAGTTTAACCTGTTGGCACTGTTGACTTTTCTGTTGTGCTATTTGAAAAAAACATCTGCTAAAAGCTCATCTACCAATTGATGTTTTTGTTTGTACAGTAACAGTGATGGTAATGAAGTAGATTAAATGCATGTTAGCAAGCTAATATGCTTAAGACTACTATGCCATTTGCTTCACAAGATCCACTGTTCAACTTATCCAGATCTTTAAAGATTGACACGTGTACATTGCAGAGAAAGGTAAATAGCCTCTGAGGCTGAAGAATATTTCTACAGAGTATTAAGTGCACTGGAGGGCATAAAAGTTAATAACTCTTATCTCCTAATGCAGAAATGTGAATTAAATGTTGTTTAATGCTCTGCTCATCTACCAAGGAAACTTTCTATTCTTGTCAAGCCCTCATCCCCTGTGAATAACAACTAGATTAGGAAAATTATTATAATTTTACACATTTTTTTCATGTACTTAGCTTTTAAAAATAGATTGCAAAGGCTTTAGCGACCTTTCAACTTCCAAATAGCAACTAGCTGTCTCATCTTCAACTGAAAACAAAACAAAGCAAGTACATGATTGAGAGGGAAAAATAAAGGTTAAATGAAACCAAAAGAGTACAAAAATTTGAGCCTTATGAATTTATCACAACTGTCTTAAGAAATGCAATTAACAATAATTTGACATAATGAATTTTTGTTCTTTTTTAATACTTGAATTTATAAAATATTAATGATACTAAAAAATTTTGCCCAACTAGTGAAAATAAGGTACTGTCACCTTTACTTAAAAGGATCTGTAACATCGGTGGGGCTGTTTCCTCACCTTTACAAATACTATTATATTTTTATTCTTCACAGCACTCTGAGTGAAAAATGCTATGATTATCCCCATTTTACAAATGAGGCAAACAGACCTTCCCAATGCTTTTGAAGGCCATTTTCATTGGTTTGTGTTGCTAAAAAACAAAACAAAACATTACTTGGTAGCAAAATTTTTAGTAATGTATGGCCCCCGACTCTGATTTTGCCCTTTGATGAATGTAAAGGCTTGCACTTGAAATCTTTTATTTTTTTTTAAATGTTTTGGGGGGAAGGCAAGCAATTGGGCTTGTGACTTGCCCAAGGTCACACAGCTAGTACGTCTGTCAAGTGTCTGAGGCCGGATTTGAACTCAGGTCCTCCTGAGTCCAGGGCTGGTGCTGTACTTTCTGCACCACCCAGCTGCCCCCAAAATCTTTTTAGGTTGATACATTTGTTAAACTTTATATTCTTCTAAAATAGCCTCTGAAAACATCATTTCATAATGAGAGATCATACTAGAACTTTAGTGGAGATAGATAGCTAGATAGATGGAAAGAAAGAGCATTTATTAAGTACTTACTATGTGTTAGACTCTGTGCCATGTGCTGGAGATGAAACATAAGCAAATAAGACATTCCCTACTCTCAAGGAGCTTACATTCCAATGGGGGAAGAAACATGGAAAGAGGAGATGGAAAGTAGCAGGTAGGAGGAGAGGGTACCTACTCAGGGGCAAGTAAGTAGTGGAGAATTCCAGAGAGATAGTCAAGTAGTGAGCATAGTTGGGGCCTCTCATGAAATGGTAAATGGTGCTAGGAACTCACTGATCCTGAAACTGGACCTTAGGGCAGAGGTATTTCGATGGTGAGAAGGATCCTGGTTGGAGGTCGGAGGTGTGGAGCTATGGGGGAAAATAGAGAAGTCCAGAGAGTGAGGCTAGTTGGGAGTATACTTGGGATCACTGATATGCTTTTTTTTTGGGGGGGGCATTACTGCAAATCCTTGTTCTCTGTTTCTCATTAAAACAACAACAACAACCGACAACTAGAATCCTTTCTGTCTACCTACCAGTGATATAGACTATGTACTACAAATGAATGTAAAGGTAGTGTCTATTAGTTTGTTTTGAAAAACACTTAGGATCATAGATTTAGAACTTGAGCAGGTATAATTTGCATAGTGCTTTGTAATTTACAAAACATTTTGTGTATATTACATCACTTGATTTGATCCTCATAACAACATTGCCAGATAGAAAGAGCGGGGACTGTTATTCCCGTTTTAAGGATGAAGATTCAGAAATGCTAAGCCTAGATTATACTCTAATAGGTATCAGAGCTATGAATGAAATTCAAGCGTTTGTATTCTCTAAATTCAGTGGTTTTTTGTTACTACATTCCACTGGCTCTCAGGGAGAAACCCATTTCTATCCTTTCTCATCTCCATGCAAATGGTTCCCAGACTTAAATATCTATCCTTAACGTCTCTCTTGACCTCAACACCAATTGCTTGTTGGGTATCTAGAATCAGATAACCCATTGGCATCTCTAACGTGTTCAAAACAGAACATCTTTCTCTCTTAAACCCTCTTCTCATCCCAGTTTTCTTATTACTGTTCCAACCCTCCCCATGCTCCCAGTCACCCAGGCTTGCAATGTCACTGTTGCTAGTACTCATTCCACATATCCAATCTGTTGTCAAATCTTGTTTTTTCTCCCTTCAGATCATCTCTCATGTACATACCCTTCTCTTCACTAGTGCAGCCACTACCCTTATGTAGGATCTCGTCACCTTTCACCTGGGCTATCGCAATAGCATTCTAATTAGTTGCATGCATCAAGTATCTCCCCAATTTAATTTATCTTCTGCTCAGCTGCCAAAATGTATTTCCCAAAACACAGGTCTGATTCTGTCACTCTTCTACTTAATAGACTTCAGTGGCGCCCTATTACCTCTAGAATTAAATACATAGTACTTGGCATTTAAAGCCTTTTGCAACCTGGCCTTACCTATTTTTCCAATCTTACACTTTACTCTCCTTTGCATAATTTTACCAACAACAGCAACAGCAATAATAGTAATAGCTACCATTCATGTAGTGCTTTAAGGTTTGCAGAGCACTTTATAAATATTACTTTATCTGCGCCACAAATCTACCAGGTAAGTTTTCTAATTTTTCACATTTTTTCAAGCTATTTTACAAGTGAGGGAAAAGGGACAGAGATTCAGTTACTTGCACAGGGTAATACAATTAGCACAATTAGCAAGTGCCTGAGGCAAGATTTGAACTTGCATCTTCCTGATTTCAGGTCCAGTGCTCTCTATCAGCTGGGCCAGTTGTCTCTGATCTCTTTTTGTTCTTCACAGGATCAGGGTCCTCTGATCTACTTACTGTTCCTCACACATGGTACTGTATCTCCTAGATCTATGCCTTTCCCTGGCTGTCCCCTACATGGAATCTTCTCCCTTTTCACCTCTGCCTCCTGACTTCCTTTATGAATCAGGTTAAAACTTATAGTCTTCAGGAAAGCCTTTATGTGTCTACCCACTCATCGTCCCTAGTCTCTTCCCTCCGAGATTACCTTTCAGTTGTACTTTATATATCTTGAATGTACATACTTACTGGCCTATCATCTCCTTCAATAAAATGTGAGCTTCTGATAAACAGGAGTCATATGGCCTTTCTTTATATCCCTAGTACTCAACCCAGGGTGTAGGATAGTAAATGCTTAATAAATGATTGTTGGCTGTGACTAACTAGAAAATGTCTCGGGAATTGGAAGAAGCTGGCAGTCATCACCATGTTCTTCCTTTTGCTTTTCAGTTCATATGCGATTTAGTGCAGATTGCAAGCAAGGAGAACAGTCTTGCTTTTTTAGCATCTGGGAAGTGAATAGCTATTGATTGGAAAGAAATTAGCTTAGGTACAGAAGCTAATTAATTGAGTTTTTCCTCTCTTCGTTTAGCTCCTTGTGATATAGCAGACAGTATTAATACAGGGACAGTACTGAGTAGAAAGGCAAAGTCTAGAAAGCATAGAACAGTGTGAACAACCCCAGAGGTAACTGATTCCTAAAGTCACAAGTGAGAATAGCGATTGTACCTAAATTGTGTGGAATGCCAAAGTTGTTATTTATATAGAACACAAAAGCAGCTGAAAGATTTAAGAGTATTCCAAAGTACCTGGCTTATTAATTGTTTAAATTCTTATGTTGCTTTGTCTTTATTGTTGTATTTGACCTCTTGATCCTTGTTTGGTTTTATTATCTCTTCCTTTTCTGGATTCATTCCCTTTTTTCCCCTGATTTTAACTCTGTAATTAGATATTTTACAACCCGTACTCTCCTTCACTCTTGAATGACTCCTCACCTGCTTACTTTCCCACTGTTCTGACTTGCTCTTCCCCAACCTTGGGAAAACAGACAAACAAACAAAAACAACCTTCATTGTTTCTACTTCTGAGTCAGAGTAAAGTTGAAGAAATTCCCTCCTTACCCTTGCAGTGCAGTGCAACCGTTTTATTCATCTCTTTATTAACTCACCATTAAACTCTCCCAAGTGGATATTTCAAGTCTCTTTTCCCTCAAGGATTCAATTTTACCCCCCATCTCAATCTCTCTTTTTTCAATTTTTAAAAACACTTTTATTTAAAGTTTTGAGTCCTAAATTCTATCCTTCTCTCCCTCCCCCCACTTGTGATGGTATGCAATCAGATATAGGTTATACATGTACAATTATGTAACACAGTTCCTTATTAGTCATTTTGTACAGGAAGACTTGAATAAAAGGAAAAAAAAATGAAAGGAAGAAAGTGAAAAAAATAGCATGCTTCAGTCTGTATTCTAACAAGATCAGTTCTTTCTCTGGAGGCAGATAGTATACTTCATCATGAGTCCTTTGGGATTGTCTTGGATCACTGTATTGCTGAGAACAGCTGTCATTCACAGCTCTTCATCAAACAATAATGCTGTTACTGTGTACAACATTCTCCTGGTTCTGTTCACTTCACTACGCATTAGTTTATGTAAGTCTTTCCAGATTTTTCTGAAATCATCCTGCTTGTCATTTCTTATAGCACAATAATATTCCATTGCAATCGTGTACCACCGCTTGTTTAGCCATTCCCCGATTGATGGGCATCCCTTTGAGTTCTTAGCCACTACAAAAAGAGCTGCTATAAATATTTTTGTACAGATAGGTCCATTCCCCCTTCCTTTTTTTGAATGTCTTTAGGAAATAGACCTAGCAATCCTTTTGCTGGATCGAAGAGTATGCCGAGTTTTATAGCTCTTTGGGCATAGTTCCAAATTGCTCTCTAGAAAGTTTGTGCAAAACCTTTTTAATTTTATATAATTGCAGTTACCTGTTTTGCATTTTATAATGCTCTCTATATTTTCTTTGGTCCTAAATTCTTCCCTTATCAGTTCACAACTCACAACAGTGCATTATCATCCTAGTTTTCCCACATGCCCTCCAACATCCAACATTTTCCTTTTTCGTCATATTAGCCAATCTGATACATGTGAGGTGGTACCTCAGAGTTGTTTTAATTTTCATTTCTCTGACCAATAGTGATTTAGAGCATTTTTTCATATGACTGTAGATAGTTTTGATTTTTGTCTGAAAACTGCCTATTCATATCCTTTGACCATTTATCAACTGGGCAATGGCTTATATTCTTTATAAATTTGACTCAGTTCTCTATATCTTTGAGAAATGAGGTCTTTATTAGAGATACTTGTGGCAAAGCTCCTCCCCCTCCAGTTTTCTGTGTTCTTTACAATTTTGGTTGCATTGGTTTTGTTTGTGTAGAACCTTCTAAATTTTATATAATCAAAATTATATGTTTTATATTTTGTAATGCTCTCTATAATTTCTTTGGTCCTAAATTCTTCCCTTATCCATGTGTCTGACAGATACACTATTTCTCTTGATCTGATTATGGTATCACCCTTTATTTGCAAATCGTGTACCCATTTTGGCCTTATCTTGGTATAAGGTGTGGATGTTGGTCTATACCTAGTTTCTGCCATACTGTTTTCCAGTTTTCCTAGCAGTTTTTGCCAAATAATGAGTTTTTGTTCCAAAAGCTTGGATCTTTGGGTGTATCTTATACTAGATTACTGTGGTCATTTACTATACTGTAATTTGTATCTAATCTGTTCCACTGATTCACCACTCTGTTCCTTAGCCAGTTACAGATTGTTTTGATAATTACCACTTTATAGTACAGTTTGAGGTCTTTCCCATTTCCCCCCCCCCCCATGGATTCCCTTGATATCCTTGAGCTTTTGTTCTTCCAGATGAATTTTGTTATTTTTTTTCTAGCTCTGTACAATATTTTTCATAGTTTGATTTGTATGGCACTGAATAAATAGATTAATTTAGGTAAAATGGTAATTTTTATTATATTGGCTCAGCCTTCCCATGAGTAATTAATATTTTTCCACTTGTTTAGATTTGACTTTATTTGTGTGAAAAATTTTTTACAGTTGTGTTCTGGGTATGTTTTGCCTGCTAGACGCCCAGTTTTATATTGTCTACAGTTATTTTAAATGAAATTTATATTTCTATCTCTTCCTGCTGACTTGTTGATAATATATAGAAATGCTGATAATTTATGTGTGTTTATTTTGTATCCCACAACTTTGCTAAAGTTGTTAATAATTTCAAGTAGTCTTTTTTCAGTTCTCTAGGATTTTCTAAGTATAACATCATATCCTCTGCAAAGAATGATAGCTTTGTTCCCTTATTGCTTTTTCTAATTCCCTTAATTGCTTTTTCTTCTCATTTCTTATAGCTAATATTTCCAGTACGATAGTAAATAATAGTGGTGATAATGTGCAAACTTGCTTCACCCCTGATTGTATTGGGAAAACCTCTAGTTTATTCCCATTACAGATAATACTTGCTATTGGTTTTAGATAAATATTACTTATTTTAAGGTATCCCCTTTCTTTTAAAACATAACTTTCTTTTTAAAGGGAATCACAAGAACTTTTAGTCTGCCCTTTTCTATGCTTTCCTTTCCTAAAGCTTTCCTTTATCTTCACTCATCCTTTCTGTCATCTGATCTTAACAGATGATGTTTGTCTCTACGCTGAGGCTAACTGTTGAGATTACGCCATTGATGACACCCCCTCCTAAATCCAGGGGTTCCTTAACCTCACAACAACCCTATTTATCTTCACAACAACTGCATGAAGAAGGTGCTATCACTATCCCAATTTTAGAGTTGAGGAAACTGAGGAAGACATGTCACTTGCCCAGGGTTACATAGCTAATGTCTGAGGTAAAATTTGAACTCAGACTTCCCTTAATTCCAGGTCAAGCAATCAATCCAATGTGTGCACCTAGCTGCCCAGTTTCAAAGAGGAGAATGCTACTAATGGGTGGATCAGTGGTGGCCCAATATAGCAGGTGTGCTTTGAAAGAAGCTAAAGATTCTAGGATCAGGAAACGAGTGTGAAATATGTTTTTGTCTGAAAGGAACAGAGGAAGGAGATAAAACATAACACATAGGGAAGGGCTAGTAAGCCATTTTGGCTGAAACATAAGTGTTCATGAAGGCAAATGGTATAAATTAAGACTGAAAAGGTAGAATGGAACTAGAATGTGAAAATCTTTAAAAGCTAGCTTGAGAAATGTGTTTCATCCTAAAGGCAAGAAGGAGATGCTGAATATTTTGGAATAGAATGACATGGATAAACCTGTACTTTTGGCAGTTATAAGGAGGATGGATTAAACAAAAGAGAGACTCGAAGGAGGGAGACTAATTAGGAGGCTAGTGAGATAATTCAGAGGAGAGGTGATTAGGGCCTGAATGAGGGTCATAGTTTAATGAGTGGAGAGGAGTTGGAAATAAGAGATGCAGAGGAGGTAGATTGGGGTGAGGGGAGGGAGAAGGCTCATTGTGTAGAGCCACTCTGAGGTTGCAAACCTGAATGATTAAAAAGATAGTGACACATTTGACAGAAATAAAGAAGTTTGGAGGAGTACTAGGCTAGAGATTAAACTAATGAACTGCATTATAGAGCTAGAAATGTACTATATACAATAGCTGATATAAAAATTCAGTTTAGGAGAGAGATTAGGAATATATTGATCTGCGAATCATTTGCATAGAGATCAGTGAGTCAATTAACATTTATTATGTGCCTATTAAGTGCCAGGCTCTGTGTTAAGTGCTAGGCATACAAGAAAGACAAAAGACAGTCTCTGCCCTCAATAAGTTCTCATTCTGAAGGGTAAGGCAAGATGCATACAACTATGTAAAAATAAGCTGTATGCAGGTTAAATTGGAAATAATCAACAAAGGGAAGAGAACAGAATTAAGGGGGGTTACGAAAGGCTTCCAGAAGAAGGTGAGATTTTAACTGGAAGCGGAAGAATCCAGAAGAGCCAGGAGGCAGAGATAATCATTCCCAAATGAGAGACAGCCAGTAGAAAAGCCTGGATTTCGGAGATGAAATATCTTGTTCAAGGTATAGCAAGGAAGCCAGTGTTATGGATTGAAGCATACATGGAGGCGATGGCATGTAAGAAGACTGGAAAGAAAAGGGTGGGGCAGGCTATGAAATATTTTGAACATCAAAGACAGGGTTAAGTGACATTTATTTTTTTTTAATTTAAATTTATTTATTTAACATATTTGGTTTTCAGCATTGATTTTCACAAGTTTGAATTACAAATTTTCTCCCCATTTCTACCCTCCCCCCCCACTCCAAGATGGCATATATTCTGGTTGCCCTATTCCCCAGTCAGCCCTCTCCTCTATCACCCCCCTCCCCTCTCATCCCCTTTTCCCTTCCTTTCTTGTAGGGCAAGATAAATTTCTACACCCCATTGCCTGTGTATCTTATTTTTTAGTTGCATGCAAAAACTTTTTTTTTGTTTGTTTTTGAACATCTGTTTTTAAAACTTTGAGTTCCAAATTCTCTCCCCTCTTCCCTTCCCACCCACCCTCCCTAAGAAGTCGAGCACTTCAACCTAGGCCACGCATGTATCATTATGTATAACCCTTCCACAATACTCATGTTGTGAAAGGCTGACTACATTTTGCTCCTTCCCAACCCATCCCGCTTTATTGAATTTTCTCCCTTGACCCTGTCCCCTTTCCAAAGTGTTTGTTTTGATTACCTCCACCCCCATCTGCCCTCCTCTCCATCTTCCCTCCCCCCTTTTATTTTTTTTTTAATCTTCCTCCCTCTTCTTTCCTGTGGGGTAAGATACCCAACTGAGTATGTATGGTATTCCCTCCTCAGGCCAAATCTGATGAGAGCAAGATTCACTCATTCCCCCCTCACCTGCCCTCTCCCCTCCTCACACAGAACTGCTTCCTCTTGCCACCTTTATGTGAGATAATCCACCCCATTCTATCTCTCTCTATCTCCCTCTCTCAGTATGTTGCTCTCTCATCCCTTAATTTCATTTTATTTCTTTTAGATATCTTCCCTTCATCTTCAACTCACCCTGTGTCTGCTCTCTCTCTTTTACATATATATATATATATGTATACACATATAAAAACACACACATATATATACATACATACACATGCATACATATACACATAGATACATACATACATACACATTCATTTATATATATATACATAAACATATATATATGCATATTCCCTTCAACTACCCTAATACTGAGGTCTCATGAATCATACACATCATCTTTCCATGTAGGAATGTAAACAAAACAGTTCAACTTTAGTAAGTCCCTTGCAATTTCCGTTTCTTGATTACCTTTTCATGCTTCTCTTGATTTTTGTGTTTGAAAGTCAAATTTTCTATTCAATTCTGGTCTTTTTCACTGAGAAAGCTTGAAAGTCCTCTATTTTATTGAAAATCCATATTTTGCCTTGGAACATGATACTCAGTTTTGCTGGGTAGGTGATTCTAGGTTTTAATCCTAGCTCCATTGACCTCCAGAATATCGCATTCCAAGCCCTTAGATCTCTTAATGTAGAAGCTGCCAGATCTTGGGTTATTCTGATTGGGTTTCCACAATACTCAAATTGTTTCTTTCTGGCTGCTTGCAGTATTTTCTCCTTGATCTGGAAGCTCTGGAATTTGGCGACTATATTCCTAGGAGATTTCTTTTTGGGATCTATTTGAGGAGGTGATCGATGGATTCTTTCAATTTCTATTTTGCCCTGTGGCTCTAGAATATCAGGGCAGTTCTCCTTGATAATTTCTTGAAAGATGGTATCTAGGCTCTTTTTTTGATCATGTCTTTCAGGTAGTCCAATAATTTTTAAATTATCTCTCCTGGATCTATTTTCCAGGTCAGTGGTTTTTCCAAGGAGATATTTCACATTGTCTTCCATTTTTTCATTCCTTTGGTTCTGTTTTTTAATATCCTGATTTCTCATAAAGTCACTAGCTTCCACTTGCTCCAATCTAATTTTTAAAGTAGTATTTTCTTCAGTGGTCTTTTGGACCTCCTTTTCCATTTGGCTAATTCTGCCTTTCAAGGCATTCTTCTCCTCATTGGCTTTTTGGAGCTCTTTTGCCATTTGAGTTAGTCTGTTTTTTAAGGTGTTGTTTTCTTCAGTGTATTTTTCAGTATTTTTTTTGGGTCTCCTTTAGCAAGTCATTGACTTGTTTTTCATGGTTTTCTCGCATCCTTCTCATTTCTCTTCCCAATTTTTCCTCTACTTCTCTAACTTGCTTTTCCAACTCCTTTTTGAGCTCTTCCATGGCCTGGGACCAGTTCCTGTTTTTCTTGGAGGTTTCTGTTGTAGGCTCTTTGACTTTATTAATTTCTTCTGTCTGTATCTTTTGGTCTTCTTTGTCACCAAAGAAAGAATCCAAAGTCTGAGACTGAATCTGGGTGCGTTTTCGCTGCCTGGCCATATTCCCAACCAACTAACTTGACCCTTGAGTTTTTCAGTGGGGTATGACTGCTTGTAGATTACAGAGTTCTATGTTCCACGTTTGAGGGGGAGGTGCCAGCTCTGCCACACCAGCACTGCTCCTTCCCCAAGAACCCCCAACCCGAACTGGGCTTAGATCTTCGGCAGGCTGTGTACCCCTGCTCTGATCCGCCACTTAATTCCTCCCACCAGGTGGGCCTGGAGCCGGAAGTAACAACAGCTGTAGCTGCCCCACCTCCGCTGCCCCTGGGGCTGGAAGCGGAACCGTGAACTCCTTCTACTCCCTCAGCTTTTCCCACTAACCTTCTCCACAGTCTTTGGTATTTGTGGGTTGAGAAGTCTCGTAACTGCCGCAGCTCACTGAATCAGGGCGCTAGGGCCCCCTCTGCCCAGCTTCTGGTCTGGATGGTCCACGCCGCTCAGGCTGGGCTCTGCTCCACTCCGTTCCCAGCTCCCGGCTCCCAGCTCCGAGCTCCGTGTGGGATAGACCTCACCCAGAGACCATCCAGGCTGTCCTGGGCTGGAGCCCTGCTTCCCTCTGCTGTTTTGTGGGTTCTGCCATTCTAGAATTGGTTCAGAGCCATTTTTTATAAGTTTTTGGAGGGTCTCGGTACCAAGCTCACACTATTCCCTGCTTACCAGCCGCCATCTTGGCTCCGCCCCCCCATCTTGGCTCCTCCCCGAAGTGACATTTAAAGATAGAAGAGGCCTGGATATTTTTGCAAAGATCAAGGAAGGAGCCTTTGGATAAGAATAGAATAAAATAGGGTAGTGTGAGAGAGAGAGAGAGAGAGAGAGAGAGAGAGAGAGAGAGAGAGCGCACATGTAAAGGTGATGGTCTTGGCAAGAAGAAAAGGGAAGAGAATGATTCACAATACAGGGAATTTTGAGGTCTACAATGGGACAGAACAGGATTTGAGATCAGTTCCTTGAAGGCTCGGATTACTATAATGAAATCTACTTCTCAAATAAGTGCTATCTCTATAGCTCACATAGAGGAAGGTGTTCATTACCATAACTATTTCCTAATATGCAAGAATAACTTTGTTTATTCCTCTACTACTAAGTAGACAAACCCACATTTATTTTAATTTTTTCTTTCTTTTTTTTCTAAGAAACTCTAACTATTTTGAAATACTTTTCATGTATAGCCATTTTCTTTTAGTTCTAAGGTGAACCACTAACACGTGTGTTTGAACAAGACAAAATCCTCATTCAAATAACAATTTTACTTTTCATTGATAATTTCACTTGAATGACCAAAATGATGTGAAATAAAATTAAAATGAGAACAAAGGAAAATAAAACTATTTCGTCTTTTATTTGCCTTTAAGAACAACAATTACCAAATTGGTCAATGTGCTCCTTCACTTTTTCTCTTTGTTGAGAGAATTGCTAAAGCCCTTGTAATTAAAATTACTTTCATTTTTCCTAAATAACGTCTTTTCGATTTGACAGGAGAAATTTCATCCCTTCTGTGAATAATGTCTGGGTGCTTAACTTCTTCTGGGGTTCAATTCAACACCTGAGGAAACTATTGCCTATTTTGTTTGACATTGTGCATGTGGCCTTTTGTTTTTTTATATCGGACATGTAGTGACATTCCTCATTCTTTTTTGTGCTTGGTGTCAAGGTGGATGGAAACCATTTCCTTGACAGCCTACATTTGAACAGTAAAGAGTGAATGATTGACATTATCTAAGTGTTGGCATTTCATTTATTGTAGGAAAAAAGTATTAGATTAGATGTCTCAGAAAATGTATTATCATCCATTACTCTAGCCCTACCCTGGAATGCTACTTAATGAAGAATCCATGGTGAAGTAGAAGGGAAAATAAAAGCTTTTATTATTTTTAGTAGCTGTATATCACATATTTTCCTTTTGTGTCCCCTGCCACATACCACTGGACTAGTTAATTTCAGAAATGATTGTGCAAATCATCTTAGAAGGTTTGTAAAGTTCATCTTGTACAGTACCTTATGGCTGTATAGAAGGGTTCAAATAAAACCATTTATCTTTTGATGATTAGTAAATCTATCCTTAAAGTCTCTTTCTTTTAAATGAAAGATAACTCCGTAACTTCCTTTGGTGAGATGAATATTAATTACATTCCCCCATCCCCCTCAAGTCTTAACCTTTTTATTTTTTTCAATTAAAATTCCTAGCTTTCAACTCTTATCTCAGGTAATTCTGAAGATCAGGTTTCCAACACCTGGCTTCTTTCTTCTGACTCCCACACTCTTCATTTGTAGAAGACTACTACTTTTGTGTTTTACCACTTTTTCTTTCTCTTAAACCAATTTCTCTTTTAAATTTTTTGTGTCTTGCATCCTATTTCCTAGAGCTCTGATCTTTCTTCTTTGTGATACTTTTGCTCCAACATAACCACTTCATTTTATTTGTTTAATTAGTTTCTATTCACACAATTGACAATTATAACAGTACGGTAGTTATTCAAGTTGTTTATGCAGTTCATAAGCTGTGCCAATGATTCCTTAATTGCTAAATGTGACAATTTTTTTTCTCAGTCTTTGTATTTCTTGACCTCACTGCATCTTTTTATAATGTTTAAAGTCCCTTCTCCTAGGGAGTCTCTTGTCTATTAGCTCTCTAGCACTGGTGGAGTAATAAGAATTGGAGAGGCAAGAATTTCAGGGACAACTAAATTGTGAAATGTGTGACTTACATGAGAAGAAGGAAAATCTTTTTGCTTATAGTAGGTATTTTACCACTGAAAGAATTTAGGGAAAGAAATGTACCACAGTCATATAGAACTTTAGCACAATCATCGATTAAAATAACAACACTGAGTAAATCATGGGGTATCCTCAGGATAAATATTTTTAAAGAGACATACTTTATGGATTATAATAAAAAGGCTGTCAGTCACATATCAGTCGAAAATATACTTTGGTCTCCTCCGTAGCTGAACAATTCTTCATGGCTAAGATAAGCAGAAAGTTTGTGTTATTGCAGATGGGAAGAACATGGTTTGCTTGAATATTGATTAAGGAGGTTGGTAGCATGCTGTTATTTTCAAGGCACCATGCTTTTTGATGGTTATATTTAGCAAAAAATAGATGGTCACCTTAAAAAGGCTTTTTATTTCAGGCTTGGCATTTTGTAATGTGTAAAGAACACAATAAAAAGAACATTAAATACATCCACGTTTTAATATAGTTTCATATTCCTGAACCTGGATGACAAAGTAACTACCATATAATAAAAACGCCTCTGTGTAGTGATAAGAAATTTGCACATAAAGGCTATCCAGGAATAATGAATCTTCTCACCTTAATCAATGCCAGGGACCATGTAAGAATTTTATGCATAGTTAGAAATGACAGAATTTTGACTCTGAGGAAATTGAAAATAAGATGGATTTATAGCCTTTTAGTATGATTAGACTTGCCTAAAGGCAAATATCTTCCAAAGGTCCAGATGACAGGGAGATGGACAAGATTTCTGCACCAGTGTCTGAAGATAGGAGTTTGATGGGATTGACCTTTGAGGCCCCTGCCATCTCTAAAATTCTAAATCCCTTCTACAACCTCTTGAGGGAGGATAGTATCTGAGGCGTAGAGTATATGGCCTACCAGAGTGTACCACTGTGACTGGAAATGCCTTCCATTCACTATTTTACCTGCCCATTCACCAGTTGGGGGGGGGTAATAAAAGGGGCTACATTTTATGCCAAGCTAATGCTTAGGCTTATTGGGAAAGAATTCTCATAACACATTAGACTGGTAGGATGTAACTGCTCTTAGATAAATATCTCATGTCAATCAGGAGGACAGAGGATAGAGTGTATCAACAACAAAGTTCTCAAAGAGATTGACTTGGGGATGATATAACTACAAGTTTCAAAATAAAGGTGATGGCAACCAATATATTGTATAAACTTGCACTATCCAAGAAAACTTTTTCTTAAAGAAATTATCATATGAATTGAGGCACAGAAAATTGGACAAAATTTTTTTCTAACATTTTTATTTAAACTTTTGAATTCCAAATTCTATCCCCTCTCCTTCTCTTTGTCCTCCCCTCTCCCTGAGACAGTAAGCAATCAGATATAGGTCATACATGTGCAAATATGCAACTCATTTCCATATAAGTCACTTTGTATAAGAAAACTCATATAAAAGAAAAAAAAGAAAGAAAAAGGTGAAAAATAGCATGGCTCAGTCTATATTTAATCAATATCATTTCTTTCTCTGCAGGCAGATAATATGCTTCCTTGTTAGTCCTTTGGGATTGTCTTAGATCATTGCATTGCTGAGAAGAGCTAAGTCATTCACAGTTCTTCATCCAACAATATTGCTGTTACTGTGTACAATGTTCTCATTCTGTTCTCTTCACAATGCATCAGTTGATGTAATTCTTTCCAGGTTTTTCTGAAATCATCCTGCTTTTCATTTCTTATGACCCAATAATATTCCATTACACTCATATATCACAGCTTGTTTAGCCATCCCCCAATTGATGGGCATCCCTTTGAGCTCTAATTCTTAGCCACCACAAAGAAAGCTGCTATAAATAATTTTGTACAGATAGGTCCTTTCCCCCTTCTTTTTTTGGATGTCTTTAGGATATAGACCTGGCAATACTTTTGCTGGATTGAAGGGTGTGCACAATTTTATAGTTCTTTGGGCATAGCTCCAAATTGCTCTCCAGAACAGTTGGATCAGTTCCTAACTCCACCAGCAATCTATTAGTACCCCAGTTTTCCCACATGCCTTCCAACATCCAACATTTTCCTTTTTGGTCATATTAGCCAACCTAATAGGTGAGAGGTGGTACCTCAGAGTTGTTTCAATTTGCATTTCTCTGATTTAAAACATTTTTATATGATTATAGATAGCTTTGATTTCTTTGTCTGGAAACTGTCTGTTCATATGCTTTGACCATTTATCAATTGGGGAATGACTTGTATTTTATGAATTTGACTCAGTTCTCTATGTATTTGAGAAATGAGCCCTTTATCAAATACTAATTTTCTCCCAGTTTTCTGCTTTCTTTATAATTTGGTCGCATAATTTTGTTTGTGCAAAAACATTTTGATTTTATATAATCTGAATTATCTATATTTTATTTTATATTTCTCTCTATGTCTTCTGTGGTTTTAAATTCTTCCCTTATCTGTATGCCTGACAGATAAACTATTCCATGTTCTCTTAATTTGTTTATGCTATCACCATTAATGTGTAAATCATGTACCCATTTTGACCTTATCTTGGTATATGGTATGGAAGTTGATATATTCCTAGTTTCTGCCATACTGTTTTTCAATTTTCCTAGCAGTTTTGGCCAAACAATGAGTTTTTGTTGCAAAAGCTTGGATCTTTGGGTTTATCATATACTAAATTACTATGGTCATTTACTATAATGTAATTTGTATCTAATTTATTCCACTGATTCACCACTCAATTGCTAAGCCAGTACCAGATCATTTTGATAATTATCACTTTATAGCATATTTTGAGATCTGGTTTGGCTAGACCACCTTCTTTCTCACTTTCCCCCCATGGATTCCCTTTTTCCCATTGACTCCCTTGATATCCTCAAGCTTTTTTTCTTCCAGATGAATTTTGCTGTTATTTTTTCCAGCTCTATTTTTTTCTAGCTCTTTCTATCTAATTTTTTGATAGTTTGGTTGATATGGCACTGAATAGATAGATTAATTTAGGTAGAATTATAATTTTTATTATATTGGTTCAGCCTTCCCATGAACAATTAATATTTTTCCAGTTGTTGAGATCAGACTTTATTTGTGTACAAAGTGTCTTACTGTTGTAATCATATAGTTGTGTTCTTGGTTTTTTTTGGTAGGTAGACTCCCAAGTGTTTTATATTGTCTGCAGTTATTTTAAATGAAAGTTTAGTTCTATCTGTTTGCTGTTGGACTTTGTTGGTAATATATAGAAATACTGATGAATTATATGGATTTATTTTGAATCCTGCAACTTTGCTAAAGTTGTTAATAATTTCAAGTAGTTTTTTCACTGATTTCTTAGGAATTTCTAAGTATAATATCTTATCATCTGCAAGGAGTAACTGTTTTGTTTCCTCATTGCCTCTTCTAATTCCTATAATTGCTTTTTTTCTCTTATTGCAATAGCTAATATTGCTATTACAATATGAAATAATAGAGGTGAAAATGGGCATCCTTGTTTCACCCCTGATTGTAGTGGGAACACGTCAAGCTTTACTCCATTATAGATAATGCTTGGTGATGGTTTTAGATAAATATTACTTAGCATTTTAAGGTAAGCTCCATTTATTTCTAAGCTCTCTAGTGTTTTTAATAGGAAGGCGTGCTGTATTTTATGAAAGGCTTTCTCTGCATCTAGTCAGATAATCATATGATTTATGTTAGTTTTGTTATCGATATGGTCAGTTATGCAGATAGTTTTTCTAATATTGAACCAGCCTTGCATTCCTGGTATAAATCCCACCTGATCATAGTGTATGATCCTTGTGATATCTTGCTATAATCTCTTGGCTAGTATTTTATTTCAATTTTTGCATCAATACTTATTAGGGAACTTGGTCTATAATTTTCTTTCTCTGTTTTGGCTCTTCCTGGTTTAGGCATCAGTGCCATATTTGTGTCATAAAAGGAGTTTGGTAGGACTGCTTCTTCACCTGTTTTTTTCCCCAAATAGTTTATATAGTATCAAGATTATTCTTTAAATGTTTGGTGGAATTCACTTGTGAATCCATCTGATCCTGGTGTTTTTTTCTTAGGATGCTCATTGATGGCTTGTTCAATTTCTTTTTCTAAGATTGGGTTATTTATGTATTTCATTTCCTCTTCTGTTAATCTTGGTAATTTACATATTTTGAGATATTCATCCTTTTCATTTAGAATGTCAAATTTGTTGTCATATAATTGGGCAACATAATACTTAACAATTGTCTTAATTTCCTCTTTCTGGTGGAGAATTCACCCTTTCATGTTTGATATTCGTAATTTGGTTTTCTTCTTTCTTTTTTTTTAAATCAAATTACCCAGTGGTTTATTTATATTTTTTTTCACAAAGCCAACTTCTAGTTTTATTTATTAGCTCAATGGTTTTCTTACTTTCAGTTTAATTAATCTCTCCTTTGATTTTCAGGATTTCCAATTTGTTGCTTAATTAGGGATTTTTAATTTATTCTTTTTCTAGTTTTTTTAGTTGCATACTCAATTTATTGATTTGCTTTTTCTCTATCTTATTGATTTAAGCAATGAAAGATAAAGTTTCCCCTTAGGACTGTTTTGGTTGTATCCTATAAATTTTCATAAATTGTCTCATTGTTGTCATTTTCTTTAATGAAATTGTCAATTATTTCTATGATTTATTCTTTGACCCACTTGTATTTTTAGGATTAGATTATTCAATTTACAATTATTTTTACTCATCTTTGTTCATTATTAAATGTAATCTTTATTGTTTTATGATCTGAAAAGGATGTATTTACTATTTTTGCTTTTCTGCATTTAATTGTGAGATTTTTATGTCCTAATACATGGTCAATTTTTGTGTAGGTGTCATGTACTCCTGAGAAAAAAAGATATATTCCTTTCTATTCCCACTCAGTTTTCTCCAAAGATCTATTATATTTAACTTTTCCAGAATTTTATTCACCCCCTTAACTTCTTTCTTGTCTATTTTCTTTTTGGTTTATCTAGTTCAGAAAGGGGAAAGTTGAGATCCTTCACTAGTATAGTTTTATTATCTATTTCTTCCTGTAACTCATTCAACTTTTCCTTCAAAACTTTAGATGCTATAGCATTTGGTGCTTATATGTTTAGTATTGATATGACTTCATTATCTATGGTACCTTTCAACAAGATATAGTTTCCTTCCTTATCACTTTTAATTAGGTCTATTTTTGCTTTTACTTTGTCTGAGATAAGGATTGCTACCCCTGATTTCTTTGCTTCTGCTGAAGCCTAACAAATTGTGGTCCAACCCCTTACCTTTACCCTGTGTATATCTGTCTGCTTCAAATGTGTTTCTAGTAAACAACACAATCTTGGATTCTGGTTGTTGATCAGTTCTGCTATCTGCTTTTGTTTTTTGGGTGAGTTCATCCCATTTACATTTATAGCCATCTTCATGCTATTTTCTCCTTGTTTATCCCCCACTCTCTCTTACCTCCCACCATTTCCCTCCTCACAAGTGTTTTACTTCTGACCATCAGCTTCCTCAATCTACCCTCCATTTTATCAGTCCCTCCTCCCCTTGTATTATCCCCATCTCTTTTTACTTCTTTATAGGGTAAGATAGGTTTCTGTATCCAACTGATTATGCATATTATTTCCTCTTTGAGCCTTTTGACTAGAGTAAGGTTTAAGTTTTGCCCTCCCCCCTCTTTCCCTCCTTTATAATAGCATTTTCATGCAGGATAATTTACCCTTTTCAATCTCCCCCCCCTCCTTTCTTCTAGTGCAATTTTCTTTCTTAACCTTTTTTTGGGTATAATCCCATGAAAGCCAAATTAAATTTACATCCTATGTATACATATACTCCTAATTGCTCTTATAGTAATAAAGTTGTTGAGTTACAAATATTATCTTGCCATATAGAAAGATAAACAGTTTAACCTTATTGGATTTCTTATGTTTTCTCTTTCTTGTTTCTTTTTTACCTTTTTATGTTTCCCTTGAGTCTTGTATTTGGAAGTCAATTTTTTATTATCTTTCTTTTTTAATTAGGAATGCTTGAAAGTTCTCTATTTAATTAAATACCCATATTTTCCCCTGAAAGATTATATTCCATTTTGCTGGTAGGTGATTCTTGGTTGTAATCCTAACTCCTTTGCCTTCTAGTATATCATATTCCAAGTCCTCCAGCTGTTTAATGTGGAAGCTGCCAGATCCTATGTAACCCTGACTGTAGCTCCATGATACTTCAATTGTTTCTTTTTGGATGCTTGAAGCACTTTTTCCTTGAGCTGTGAGGTATGGAATTTGATTATGATGTTCCTGGGGAGTTTCATTTTGGGATCTCTTTCAAGCAATGATCAGTGGATTTTTTCAATTTCTATTTTGTTCTCTGGTTCTAATATATCAGGGCAGTTTTCTTTGATAATTTCTTGAAAGATGTCCAAGCTTTTTTTTTTTTTTTTGATCATGGCTTTCAGGTAGTCCAATAATTCTTATATTGTCTCTCCTGGACCTATTTTCTAGGTCAGTTGTTTTTTCTAATGAGAAATTTCACATTTTCTTCTTTTTTTCACTTTATTGATTTTGTTTTATCATATCTTTATGTCTCATGGAGTCATTAGTTTCCACTTGCTCAATTCTAATTTTTTTTTGAATATTTAAATGCAATTTATTTATTTAACATATTTGGTTTTCAGCATTGATTTTCACAACAGTTTCAATTACAAATTTTCTCCCCATTTCTACCCTCCCCCCCACTCCAAGATGGCTTATATTCTGGTTGTCCTGTTCCCCAGTCAGCCCTCCCCTCTATCACCTCCCTCCCCTCTCATCCCCTTTTCCCTTCCTTTCTTGTAGGGCAAGATAAATTTCTACACCCCATTGCCTGTGTATCGTATTTTTTAGTTGCATGCAAAAACTTTTTTTGTTTTTGAACATCTGATTTTAAAACTTTGAGTTCCAAATTATCTCCCTTCTTCCCTTCCCATGCACCCTCCCTAAGAAGTCCAGCAATTCAACCTAGGCCACACATGTATCATTATGTATAACCCTTCCACAATACTCATGTTGTGAAAGGCTAACTACATTTTGCTCCTTCCCAACCCATCCCGCTTTATTGAATTTTCTCCCTTGACCCTGTCCGCTTTCCAAAGTGTTTGTTTTGATTACCTCCACCCCCATCTACCCTCCCCTCCATCATCCCCCCCTTTTATTTTCTTTTATCTTCCTCCCTCTTCTTTCCTGTGGGGTAAGATACCCAACTGAGTATGTATGGTATTCCCCCTCAGGCCAGATCTGATGGGAGCAAGGTTCACTCATTCCCCCCCTCACCTGCCCTCTCCCCTCCTCCCACAGAACTGCTTCCTCTGTGCAAGATAATCCACCCCATTCTATCTCTCCCTATCTCCCTCTCTCAGTATGTTGCTCTCTCATCCCTTAATTTCATTTTATTTCTTTTAGATATCTTCCCTTCATCATCAACTCACCCTGTGTCTGCTCTCTCTCTTTTACATATATATATATATATACACACACATATACATATATATATATAAAAACACATATATACACATACATACACATACATACATATACACATAGATATATACATACATACACATTCACTTATATACATAAACATATATATAAACATATATATATGTGCATATATATATATGCATATTCCCTTCAACTACCCTAATACTGAGGTCTCATGAATCATACACATCATCTTTCCATGTAGGAATGTAAACAAAACAGTTCAACTTTAGTAAGTCCCTTGCAATTTCCGTTTCTTGATTACCTTTTCATGCTTCTCTTGATTCTTGTGTTTGAAAGTCAAATTTTCTATTCAGTTCTGGTCTTTTCACTGAGAAAGCTTGAAAGTCCTCTATTTTATTGAAAATCCATATTTTGCCTTGGAACATGATACTCAGTTTTGCTGGGTAGGTGATTCTAGGTTTTAATCCTAGCTCCATTGACCTCCGGAATATCGCATTCCAAGCCCTTTGATCTCTTAATGTAGAAGCTGCCAGATCTTGGGTTATTCTGATTGGGTTTCCACAATACTCAAATTGTTTCTTTCTGGCTGCTTGCAGTATTTTCTCCTTGATCTGGGAGCTCTGGAATTTGGCGACTATATTCCTAGGAGATTTCTTTTTGGGATCTATTTGAGGAGGTGATCGATGGATTCTTTCAATTTCTATTTTGCCCTGTGGCTCTAGAATATCAGGGCAGTTCTCCTTGATAATTTCTTGGAAGATGGTATCTAGGCTCTTTTTTTGATCATGTCTTTCAGGTAGTCCAATAATTTTTAAATTATCTCTCCTGGATCTATTTTCCAGGTCAGTGGTTTTTCCAAGGAGATATTTCACATTGTCTTCCATTTTTTCATTCCTTTGGTTCTGTTTTTTAATATCCTGATTTCTCATAAAGTCACTAGCTTCCACTTGCTCTAATCTAATTTTTAAAGTAGTATTTTCTTCAGTGGTCTTTTGGACCTCCTTTTCCATTTGGCTAATTCTGCCTTTCAAGGCATTCTTCTCCTCATTGGCTTTTTGGAGCTCTTTTGCCATTTGAGTTAGTCTGTTTTTTAAGGTGTTGTTTTCTTCAGTGTATTTTTCAGTATTTTTTTTTGGGTCTCCTTTAGCAAGTCATTGACTTGTTTTTCATGGTTTTCTCGCATCCTTCTCATTTCTCTTCCCAATTTTTCCTCTACTTCTCTAACTTGCTTTTCCAACTCCTTTTTGAGTTCTTCTATGGCCTGGGGCCAGTTCATGTTTTTCTTGGAGGCTTTTATTGTAGGCTCTATGACTTTGTTGTCTTCCTTAGGCTGTATGTTTTGGTCTTCTTTGTCACCAAAGAAAGAATCCAAAGTCTGAGACTGAATCTGGGTGCATTTTTGCTGCCTGGCCATATTCCCAACCAACTAACTTGACCCTTGAGTTTTTCAGTGGGGTATGACTGCTTGTAGATTACAGAGTTCTATGTTCCACATTTGAGGGGGAGGTGCCAGCTCTGTCAGACCCGCACTACTCCTTCCCCAAGAACCCCCAGTCCATACTGGGCTTAGATCTTCAGCAGGCTGTTGCACTCCTGCTCTGATCCGCCACTTAATTCCTCCCACCAGGTGGGCCTGGAGCCGGAAGTAACAACAGCTGTAGCTGCCCCACCTCCGTCCCCTGGGACTGGAAGCAGAACCGCGAACTCCTTCCACTCCCGCAGCTTTTCCCACTAACCTTCTCCGCAGTCTTTGGTGTTTGTGGGGTGAGGAGTCTGGCAATTGCCGCAGCTCACATATTCAGGGCGCTAGGGGCCCCATCCGCCCGACTCCAAGTTTGGTTGCTCCACGCGGCTCCACTCTGTTCCCAGCTCCCAGCTCCGTGTGGGATAGACCTCACCCAGAGACCATCCAGGCTGTCCTGGGCTGGAGCCCTGCTTCCCTCTGCTGTTCTGTGGGTTCTGCCGTTCTAGAATTGGTTCAGAGCCATTTTTTATAGGTTTTTGGAGGGACTCGGGTACGGAGCTCACTCTAGTCCCTGCTTACCAGCCGCCATCTTGGCTCCGCCCCTACTATTATTATTTTTAAATTTAAAGTAAGGAAATTTAGTTGACAATAGCATGAAAATGATATTCAGCGAAGATATGGCATTGGTTCAGCTGGGCACAGCTCCCTATACCAATGAATTTCCAAATAATGGCATCTCCAGTCAGGAAGGTGTATATTCACAGGGCAGCAGGAAGTTAAAAAGACCAAAGAGGGCAAGAAATTGTTTTCTTCAGTAAGCTTTTGTACTTCCTTTTCCACTTGGCTAATTTTGTTTTTTAGGGAGTTATTTTCCTCAGCAAATTTCTGTATATTTTTTCTCTTGCTATTGACTCTTCATTATTCTCTTGCATTACTCTCATTTCTTTTCCTAATTTTCCTCCTACTTCCTTAATTTGCTTTTAAAGCCCTTCTAGTTATTCTTTTTGCACCTAAGACCAAATTACATTTTTCTTTGAGGCTTCACATGTAGCCATTTTGACACTATTATTCTCTTCTAAGTTTATGCCTTGATCCTCCCTACCACCAGAATAACTAGCTAAATTCAAGCTCTTCATTGTTTTTTTTTTTTTTGCTCATTTTTTCTGCCTTTTTTGTGACTTGATATTTTTCTGTGAGAGTTGAGCTCTGGTCTTGCACTGTCCCAAGCTTTTTGTGTTGGGACTTAGGGTCTTACTGCTGGCTTTCCCTGGGCTTTCCCTGAAGCTTTCATTTCCCTTCTGGCTTGAACTGGTGTGGGGGGTCCTTGTTGGCCTCCCCTAGTTTGGATGTTAGCTGCTGGCCTGCCCCAGGGGTGGGGCCTTGCTGCTGAGTTGCTGTGGAAACAGGGCCTCTCATCACTTAACCCCAATTGCCCTTCCTCCCCCACTCCAAAAAAAAAAAGAAATAGGGCCTCTCAGCTAGTAGTCACTGGAGGAGTAATTTTGTTGATCTGCCAGAAGTATGCTATGAAGTAGGCCCCAGGATTCTTCCTGTTGGCCAGCGCTAGGGCAGAGCTTCACTCCGGGTCAGCAATTGGGTCAAGACGTTTTTAGTGGCTTGTATTGGGGGTATGGTTGCTGTGGTGGGGCCTTATCGTGCTGCACAACTGCTCATTTGCCCAAGGGGCTGCTGGTTTACAGGAGGGCAGGGTCTGTATGGTGGATTGCTTCAGGTTTAGAGTCTTGCTGCATGCCCCCTGCTATGAGGCTGGTTGCTGCTGCAGCTGCTGCTTTTGGACCTTGCTCCCCTCCTATCCCAGAGAGATCTTTCCTTTGGTGCTGGTAAACTGCTTCCCTGTTCCTGGATCAATTCTGAGCCAGTTTTCTAGTTGCTTAGAGGGGAATTTGGAAGGGCTTCAGAAAGTTCTTTTCTCATCCTGCCTTCTTAGCACCTAAAGTAGGGATAAAAAATTAATATAACTATTATAGAAGGTAGTTGAGGAGGTTAGAGAAGTGTGTAATGTGTTTCTTCTCTGGCTCCCTGTCATATGTCTATTTGACTGATGTCATCCATGTAAAAAGTCCCAACATCTCTAGTATCACAGAAAAGCCCAACTTTTCTGCTTAGCTAAAATTATCATTCCAGAAACTGAGATAGATAAAGGAATCTCCAAAAGTTATTGTGTAAGCAAATTCTTCTTAACTGTTTACATGGAATGCTTTCAGATGGAAAGACTTGTCTATATTAAAATAAGATCATCTCATTATAATACATATTTTGTTTTATGATTTAATGGTTTTTCCGATTTTATTACCCTTGCATTTTTGAGCCATGAAACCCCATTGTTCAAATTTCAATATTCACAAAAATTATGGATATATAGACAGTTTACAATCTGAGGATAGGAGGATCCTTAAAGCCTTGGCTAAGTAGAGAGGTAGGGCAGCTAAGTGGTATAATGAATAGGGTGCCTAGCCTGGAGGGTAACTAGGTGGCACAGTACTGGGCTTGGAAACAGAAAGGCTCATCTTCATGAATTTAAAACCTGCCTCAGCCACTTAACTAGCTATGTGAAGCTGGGCAAGTCGCTTAACCTTGTTTGCCTTTGTTCCTCAACTGTAAAACAAGCTAGAGAAAGACATGGCAAACAACTTCAGTATCTTTGTCAAGAAAACTGCAAAGAGGGTCATGAAGATTCAGACAAGACTGAACGGGTACTATCTAAAATAGAGAGGTTATAGTGGAGCTTCTGTTGATCCCAGCCCAGAAGGGTTACATATCAAAAGCAAAAATTCTCAGTCCTGATTCCGGGCATAAGTATTCCTATTTTACCCAATCATTGTCTCAAGATCACCATGTCTTAAAGTGTGTGTGTATGTGTATACGTGTGCGTGTGCGTGTGTGTGTGTGTGTGTGTGTGTGTGTGTGTGTGTTGGGGGGCAGAAAGGTGGGAGGATAGCTGAATACTCATCAGAGGGCACGTCAGAAATAACACTCCAAAACATGTAATCTAATGAACTAAGCCTCTCAGTTTCTGCTTCTATGTTCCCCAAAACTGATCTGTGGACCTTAGAGCTTATAAGGCCATGATGGAGTGTTGGTGTAAGACAGTGGGGTCAAACTCAAATAGAAATGGTTGTACTCTAGAGGCCAGAAGAAGCACATGCCTTGCTTCTGGAAGCACTCTAGGAGGCTACAGTAAGAGTCTTTTGAGTTCTCACTTCTCAATTGAGACTTAGTTGGTTGTACTTACGTTCCTCATAAATATTGCTAGAATAAATAGATTATAATTTGGACCTGTCTTTTTACCTTCTTGGTATGGCACAATCTTACAAGTATCCATTTAAAAGCATTTTCTCCTGAATGGTGGTGATTAGTTAGGACAGGCTGACAATCTCTCGAGCCTCTGGATGTCAACCTTTTGAACATAGAAAGAAAAGGGATTTGAAGAAAGGACCTGGACAAGTTACTGCTTCAAATGCTATAAAAGGTGTACATAGACCTCTATTCAGTGAAATGGACTATATAATACCATGTAATCTGCTTCCCTAACATTTTCTGGGTGAATTTGGACAATAAGGCTTGTTAAGGTATACATTTGATGTTCTTGACCTCTACGTTATGAGCCTGACTCTATGATCTATAGGAACAGGGACTGATAACTGGAATATGGGTTAGAGGGCTAATAGTCCCTTATGTTTACCCTGCCCATTTTTTTCTTTATTAAAATTATATCAGAGGACAACTCTACTTGTGCTAGAATCAAGGGTCCTGTGTCTTACCACGTGTGACTTTCTCAGAAAAGAGGAAAAAAACACAGAAAAATAGCATTGGAAAAATGGATTCTGAACACCTTTGTTCATCTGATAGTTTAAAGATGAATTCCCTGGAAAGATATGTGAAGGTTAGACAAACAAAGGGAGAGAAGAAGATTAATTGGAATAAAAAGACAAGAATCAAGAATCTAAAAGAATTCATAGCAGGAGAGATTATTCTGAAAGGAATAACATTTGCAATAATACTGATTACTTACTTCTAGAGAAAACTGTTCTAGACTTTCGATCAAGTAACAAATATTTATTAAACAGTCACTATTGTGCCAGGTAGTATTCTAAGCTCTGAGAATACAGAGACAAATATGCAATAGTTCCTACCATCTATGAGGAGAGACATGTAATATCTATCTATCTATCTATCTATCTATATGTGTGTATGTATATGTATATATGTATACACAAACATATATATACATATATACAATATACATATATATTTATACACACACATAATACACTATATATTTTATATATATGTAGTATTCATATATGTGCACATGTTTATATATGCTTATATATACATGTTTACATATATACAAATATGTGTATATATTATACAATCCAATGAAATATTTTGAGGAAGACACCAGCAACTGAGAGGAGTAGGAAAGATCTTGTGTAGGATGTGGTATTTGAGATGAACTGTTCAGGAAACTAGGGGTTCTAGTGGTAGAGATGAGGAGGAAGTAGACTCCAGGCAGTTGGGATAGCACAGAGATAGGAAATGCAATGTTACCTGTATGGAACTGCAAGAAGGTCAGTCTGGTTCAACCATAGGGTGCCTGAAAGTGAATAATATGGGATAAACCTGAAAATATACATTGGAATTAGGGTGTTGTGTAAAGGTTCATTAGAAATCTCAGATATAGGGCTGCCCTCAAAAATATCAAGAGAAGAGGCAGTGACTCTAGGAAATATAAATGGGCTAACTTGGGGGTATCTTTGCTATTCAGAATGAGTTTTGTGTGTAGAAATCAGTGGAAACCCCTTATTTCATGAAAAGGAAGCTTTTTCCTATAGTGACAGGAGAGAGATGAAATCTTTCTATTAATAGCATGGAGGGAAAACAGGAAGAAGGAAAATTTACTTCCAAGTTGTTACATTTGTGATCTCCATTAATCATTCCTGTGCATAGAATGGACTATATTTCAACTTAAATAGTGAGACTGAATATTTATCATGAAATGAATTCATTAGGAGGAAGCTCTCTGTCCTTTTTCAAACTCACCCCTTTTGACTTCTGTGTCACTGACTGGATTCTTCTGATGAATTCTACTCAGACACATCTGGCTGCTCCTCTTCTAACTCCTTCACTGGCTTTTTTCCCTTGCCCTGCCCGCTAAAGAAAAGCATGATCCAAGATTTGGAACTCGTCTCCTTTCTATTTCCTCTGTATGCACTCTTCCTTGGCAATCTCATTTACTCCCATGACATTAATACTTATTTCTGTGCAAATGTCTTTTGAATTAATGTATCGAATTCTAACCTCCCTACTTAAGAACTCCAGTCCTAAATTTCCAACTGCCTGCTACCCATCTTTTCCTGGATGCCCTGAGGGCGTCTCAAAAAGGTTCAAAATTGAATTCATCATCTTTCTCCCAAACCAAGATGTGGCTCTTCACTTGTCTCTTTTTTTGTTAATGGCATCAACACTCTTTCAGGCCTCAAAGCTCAAAAACCTTGGAGTGACCTTTAACTTTCTCCTTCTTTTCCCCTTTGCTTCCTTTTAACAAATATTTTTTTTTATTAATGACTTTTGTGTTTTTTGTATCATTAATCTCCTAACAGATTTCATTCCATCCCTTACAGAGCAGCCATCTCTTATTTATAAAAAGACTAAGAAGAGGTAGGCGAAGGAAGGAGTACCATTTTTCAACAGTTGTCTGGTTCCATCTTACTTTCAATTAGTGATGAATCCCCATTGATACTACTTTCAAAATGTGTCCTGAATTCATCTAATTCTTTTCTACCTCTACTTCCACCACCCTCTTGAAAGACTGTACTCTTTTCTGCCTGGACAATTGCAACAGACTCCTGACTAGGATATTAAATTGCAGTCTGTCCCAACTTCAATCCATCCTATATACTACTACCAGATTAATTTTACAGCAGCAGAACTTTCTGGTCACATCATTCCCAGGTTAAAATGCTTCAATAGCTTCCCTTTGAATTAAACCTATAGTTTAGCATTCAAAACCCTTCACGATCTGTCCTCAACCTTCCTGTCATACCTTAGTTCTCAATAGTCCTCTATTGTGTTCTCTATGATCCAATCAAAATAGACTACTCATTGTTTGACAAACATGCCTGTCTCTTACCTTTTCATCATGCTGTTTTCTTCATCTGGAATGTTTCCTCCCCCAGAATAACCTTTCAGAATTCTATTCATCTTTCAAGGCTAAGCTCAACTGCTATCTGTTTCATGAAATTTCCCTTTAACTCCCCAGCTAAATGTGATTTCTCCCTTCTCTAAACTCTGCTAACTAATTGTTTAAACCTCTTAGAGCTTTAATCATTAGGGTTGTGCTTGGATTACCTTCATTCCCTTCTCTTCATTCACACGGGCACAGCACTAGTTCAGGGTGCCAAATCCAGTGGCCTTTTCTCTGTCCTTATTCTCTTAGACCTATCAGCAGCCTACGACACTTGATCGCTCTCTCCAACTTAATTCTCTCTTTTCTCTGGGTTCACTCATTCCTGGGGTTCAGTCTACCTATCTGAACTCTCCTTCTCTGTCTTCTGTGCTGGATCCTCTTAGACATAGACATCGCATGTCCTCTAACTGCCAGTGTCCCTCAGGGCTCTCTCCTTGGCCCTCTTCTCTTCTCTATACTGTTTCATTTGGTGATCTCATCAGCTCCCATGGATTTAATTACCATCTCTATGCTGATTACTTTCAAATCTACCTCTTTGCCTGAAACTCTCTGCTAACCTCCATCTTGCATCTCCAATTGAGTTTCAGACAGCTCAAATTGGAAATGGAGTAGACATCTTAAACCTCAACATGTGCAAAACAGAATCCATTATCTTTCTGCCTGAACACCACCCCCTCCTACCTTCCTTATTGCTGTATAGGGCAACACTATCCACCCAGTGTCTCAGGCTTATAACCTGGGAGGCATCCTAGTTTCCTCACTATCTCTCACCCCCCATATCCAACCTGTTGCCTGTGAATTTCACCTTTTCAATATCTCTTGAATATGCTCTCTTCTCTCTTGACACTGCTATACTCTAGTAAAGACTCTCATCACTTCGTACCTGGACTATTGTAATGGTCTGTTAATCATTCTGCCTGCCTCAAGTCTCTGTCCATTCCAACCCATCCTGCATTCAGTCACTAATGTGATTTTCCTAAGTGCAAGTCTGACTGTGCCAGCCCCTCCCCCTCAATAAATTCCAGTATCTCCCTAGTGTTTTCAGGATCAAATACAAAATACTTGGTTTGCCATTCAAAACCCTCCAAAACCTGGCCTCCTTCTACCTTTACAATCTTCTTATACCGTACTCTCCTATACTTACTCTTCAATCCAATGACACTGGTCTCTTTGCTCTTCTAGGAAAAAGACACTCTATGTCTAGGCTCTGGGCATTCTCTCTGGCTCTCCTCCATACCTAGAACTCTCCCTCTCTGCTCTGCCTGCTGACTTCCTTAGCATCCTTTAAATCCCAACAAAAATCTTTTCTTTTTCTGGAAATCTTTCTCAAAAAGTCTTCTTAAATCTAGTGCCTTTCCTCTTAATTACTTCCTGTATATCCTGTATAATTATCCTGTGTAATATATCTTGCTTTGTATATATTTATATGTTCTCTTCTTCTCATTAGATTGTAAGCTCCTTGAAGTCAGGGACTTCTCCTTCCCCACCCCTCCCCCCACTTCCTTTATCCCTATTGTGTAGCACAGTGCATGGCACATAGTAGGTGCTTAATAAATATTGATCGATTGATTGACTTTACCTCTCTTGGAGTACTGTGATGGCCGACTTTTAGTTTATTCTCTATCTAGTTCATCCCTCATAGCTGCCGAAATAACCTTCCTTAGATATGTCTGACCCTGTTATTACCCTGCTTAGAAGCTTTCCCTGTTGCCACCCTATAGGATAAAACAAAAAACAAACAAACAAAGAAAAAACGTTTCCCTGACATTTAAGTCCCTCTGCAATTTGGCTCCAACCTTTGAGTCTTAATTTATATTATTCACATACTCTATATTCCATCCCATGTGGACTCCTCTTCCTCTTCAGGCTTGATATGCTGTCTCTCCAAGTATTTTTGTAGGCTTTTGGATAGTTCTTGGATTGTTCTAATGTTCCCACTTCATTCCCAAAATATACTTCCTCTTCACGTTGGCCTTGTGAATAGCTTATCTTTCTTCAAAGTTCAGCTCAAGTGCCACATGGAACATCTAGGTGGTGTACTGGATAGAGCCCTGGAGTCATGGATTCAAATTCTGCCTTAGACATTTATTAGATGTGTGACCCAAGGCAAGTCATTTAACCTCTGCTTATCTTAATTTCCTTATCTGTAAGAGGGGGATAATAATAGCATACCCACCTCTGAGTTGTTAAAATGAGAAAATATTTGTAATGCGCTATTTAAATGCTAGTTATTTATTATTGTTATTATTATTATTATGCATGTCCTGATTCCTTCCAACTATTTGTATTCTCTCCTCCAAATATCCCTAGAGCACTTTATCTGATCTCATTTTCTCACCTGGCTATACTACTGTAGGATATTTCTCACTACTCCACTATACAGCCAGGAAGCTCATTAAGGAAAACCTCATCATCTTGCAAGATCCCATCTCTAACTTCTGTCCTTGTGATTGAAAGGTGGAGCTGTGAACCTCAAAACCTCCATTTAAGAAGCAAGCTCTCAGTTCAGAACTTTTCATTTCCCACCTGGCTGTACAACTCTGGGACAAATCAGAATTCTCCACAATCCCTACCTCTCCCAAATTTCCTTTTTAGCTTCCTTTTGTATGTGTCTTTCCCAATTAGATTTTAAGTTCCTTTCAAGTGGAAACTCTTTTTTTTCATATTTGTATTCTCAGTCCTTAGCACAGTGCCTGACACATATTGATGTCTCCCTTTCCCCTTCACATCATACGCAATGTTAATCAGATCTACATGCATGTCACATTCCCCTACCAAAAGGTAAGCTCCTTGAGGTCAGCCTTCGTCATTGTGTGCTCGTCAGCTGAGAGTGCCTTGAATGTAATAGGAACTCAATAGTTTTCTTACTTGTATTTATGCCAACATATCAAGAATCCGTACCTCCATTAGTTCATATGTATGTTCTTATTAATTTTTAAGACTTTGAGGGCTTAAGTGATGTTATACTAATCTCTATATCTCTGGCAAGTGTCTTGTACAGAGTATATATTCAGTGGATATGTAATGAATTAATTTACTGAAATTTGGAAGGAATTTTTTTGTAAATTATTGTCAGAAGACAACAAGAGGAACTTAAGTCTAAAGACCTTCTTACAGTATACAATATTGATTACTTTTTACCGCAACATAGAAGGAGATGAACTAGTAATGATATGGATGACAGCAGGCATGATACTGTAAAAATAAACATCAGTCTACTGTTATGAAAACAGCATGAGGTACAAAGAAGACTATAACAGTAGTCTTAACAGTCAGAAATGCAATTTTGCCTGCTGTGTTTCCTGTCTCCTTCTATATGTCTAACATATTAGATAAATTAATATTTAATTCTGTTCCACATTATCCTTGTCAAACAGTAGTGCAGAGCATAAACACCTGCACTATCATATATTGTCTGAGTTTGACAGAGAGCGGAGTCTTGCCTTTCTCTGTATCCCTGTGGTGCTGATACAAGCTCACAACTCCAGTCACCTTCAAAGAAAGCTTTCTGTGGTAGCCATCACTGCACCATAAGTCAAAGTGACCTAGGGATAGAAACGAGAAAATAAGCCTTAATTTAAAATACTCCAGAAAACAATGCAACAAGGTCTCAGATTACATTAAAATACAAATATTAACTTCTAACATTCACTTAGCCAAATCTATACTGAAGAGCATGGATTCAAAGCAGAGAGATTGGTTAAGTATTCTCTATTTTAAAAAATGATGTATGGAACAAACAACCAAAAGCATTGATTAAATTTAGGCTGTATATATACCAGGTAACTGTGCTAGGTGCTGGGGTCACAAAGAAAAAAAATTAGTCAGCTCCAACCCTAAGTCAGTTAATCAGTAAGCATTTCTTAAGCACCTATTATATGCCAGGCACTCTGCTAAGTTCTGGGAATACAGAGAAAGGCACTTCTTAAGGAGCTCAGAGTTTAATGAATAAAGAGACAGGACTAATCAATTTCATAGCACTTATATGTGCCAGGTGCTTTATAAATATTATCTCATTTGAAGCTCTCAAAACCCTGCCAAGTAGAGAGTATTAATATCCCCATTTTACAGCTGAGGAAACTGAGGAGGTCTGATGGCAAGCAAGGTGGGACTTTTGTTGTCTTTTGTTTTGGAGTGCTTCTTAGCGCTAAGGCAATCAAATGCCTTTGAGTCTTGCTTTTGTTTCAATCATGAGTCTTTGATTGAATCTAGAATCTTTGATGACCTGCTTAAGTCATAGGAAGACCTAGGTAACATGGGTTTGAGTCCCATGGTTGTGATGCTCTCTGATCCTGAAGAAGTGTATATATACTCAGAGGTTAGCATTTCACCCGGGTGCTCACTCATTGGAAGAGTGTTCCTGTGAATTTGCCAGACAAGACTCTGGGTAGCCATTAAGGAGCTCCCCCTGGCTTTGAAAACCCAGATGTTGGTGCTTCTCTCTCTGGTAACTATATATGTATTGCTATGGACAGACAGTTAGAAGCCCTGTCTGCTGATTTGTGTTATTTGTTCTGTTTATATAATTTCTGCTTGTAATTTGTTTGTGTTTTCTCTGAAGTTCAGGGTGCTGACTTTTTCCCCTGAAGTAAGTGAATGACATATGTATGTTTAATTAAAGTGAGATTAAAATTTAATCAACTAAAGTTGCTTTCCTTAGAAAAGCAGATCAAAGAATCTGTGCTAGCAGCCCTCCTGTGTGCTGCTGTTATTGGCCTTACACCTCCACAACAGCTGCAAGTAACATTGTTGTTACAGGAAGATAGAGATTAAGTGACTTGCCAAAAGTGTCACATCTTATAAGAGTGTATGGTCAGATTTAATTCAGGTCTTCCTGATTCTAGAGCCAGAGTTATAGCCAGTATTCCACTTTTGTTGCCTCTTCTCTACTGTACTTAATAACCTAGTTGGAAGTGGGGGTGGGTAGGCAGTGAATGTATAAACTCAGCAGCAAATACAAAACATATGCCAAGTAATCTTTTATAATGCACATACCAAGCCAGTCTCCTTCCCAGATCCCTTTTAATCATTAATGCGAATTACATTTGTTTACCAGAGGGGACAACCATCTTACCCAGCCCCATTCCCAAAATGTGCTTCCTCTTCCTGTTGACCTTGTGGATAGCTTATCTTTCAAGTTCAGCTCAAGTGCCACATGAAATAACAAGGTGGTGCACTGGATAGAGCTGTGAACCTGGAGTCAACTTTTTCCATTACTAACATTTATCAAAAGTGAGAGCATGAAATTTTGGTAGGAAATGGGAGAAAACAGATATCTTTGGATGGTAGGGCACTCCTAAATGAAACTAGATGTAGTTATAATGCTATACTAGGTAGCATGTGGCATTGGGCATAAGGACAGTGGGTGACAATCTATGGAAAATCACAGCAAAAGAGGAAGTGGGAGGGCACCAAAGATAAAATTCACTACTTTACAATTTTGTCAAGGGGCAGCCTTAGGATATAACATACCTATAATGGTCTGCTAAGTACCATCTTGTCTGTAATTTGGCCAAAGAGAAGTAGGTACATAGATTTCAAGGTGGATATATCTTTTTTTCCGGTCATCTTAGTTGGAATAGATGCCTTTTGGTTAGTGGTTCTCATTCTTTTCCTATGTCTCTATAGGGTTACTCAGATCTAAACCTACCAAGGGGCTCCCTTATTCTCCTTCATAAATCCAAGAGGATCTATAGTGGCATCTAACCTTAAAGGAGAAAAAGCTATAAATACATTTATCTATTTGAGATCTATCTATCTATCTATCTATCTATCTATCTATCTATCTGTCTGTCTGTCTGTCTCTGTCTTCCTGTCTGTCTGTCTCTCTCCCTATCTATGTGTATAGATATATGTATATATTTCAACATCAGCATGTTCAAGACAGAGCTGATCTTTGTCCCTTCCCCCAAATCCATCCCTCTCTCTAACTTCTCTATTTGGGTTGAAGGAACAAACATCTTACCATTAACCCAGATTCATAATTCAAAATTATTCTTTATTTTGTGTTCTCCCTCCACCACTGTATCCAATTAGGTGCCTAGTTTTGTTGAGTCTATCTCTACGATATTTCTACTGTGCATCACCTTCTCTCAACTCACAGACCACTCCAGTTCAAGTCCTTATAGCCTCTTATCTGGACTATTGTGATAGGCTTCTAATTGGTCTTCTTATCTCAAGTCTTTCACTTCTCTCATCCATTCTCTGCACAGATACAGCTTCAACCTACCTTCCCAGACTTACTGTACATCATTCCCCCTCAGATACACTATAGTCTAGCCAATTTGTCCGCTTTGCTGTCCTTCACATACAAAAATTGATTTCCCTTCACTATATTTTTGTGCAAGCTACCAGTCCCCCATACCCGGAATGCTATCTCCCCTCATCTCTTAGGATTTCTCATTCTTTCCAAGCTCACTTCAAGTGATCTGTGCTATATATTGACTTTCTTCATCCTCCAACCCACAGCTTGTAAAGATCTGTTTGCAGTATAACTTTCCTGAATCCAGAGCCACATCCATATTAGGAAAGAGCATGAAAAGAGGGCTTTAGTGAGGAGCTGATTCTTGAATTCTTTGTAATGGATTGAGATAGCTAGCATCCTCAGGTACCAATTACACTTAATTACAAGAAAGTCAGAAGGTATCCTGATGTTCACATAGATTGGCATCATTATCTTCATGAAATCCTTCTTATGACTGTTGGTAGGAAACCTGAGTGGTGGTAAGATGTGTTAAAATCCCAAACCAATCTGATTTAATGAATGCATTTTGTGACTTTAGGGAAGATAAGGTTTATATATAATGCTGATTCCCCTGCCTCTTTCCAACCCCCCTCCTGCTCCCCTTCATGTTTTCCTGCTGTTTATTCATTGCTATGTGCTTTACTTCAGGAGTCATCCATTAAGGTAAATAGTGCTTTCTGTGTTTCCATTAAGTGCTGATAGGTAAGATCTTACTTAACAAAATACTTTCCGCCAGCAGCAATGGATTTTGAAAAAAAAACCACAACAACTCTATAATGTTTAAATGAATGGGAACTGAAGAATTAATGAGATAAATGTAATACAAATTCTAAAAGGAAACTTTTGTCCAGTCATTTTTCAGTTGTGTCCAACTCTTCGTGATCCCATTTTGACTTGTCTTGGCAAAGATGCTGGAGTGGTTTGCCATTTCCTTCTTCAGGTCATTTTACAGATGAAGAAACTGAGGCAAACAGGGTTAAGTGACTTGCCTCGTTTCATACAGCTAGTAAATGTCTGAGGCCAAATTTGAACTCACAAAGATAAGTCTTCCGTACTCTAGCCCTGGTGCTCTATCCACTGTGTCACCTAGTTGACATATTTTTAAAGGACCTACCTACCAACACATGATAAATTTAGAAGAACATTATAAAATTATAATAATGATTTATTTTAGATCATAAATTATAGTTAAAGGTGCTTTTCATTCATTATCTCATTTAATCCTTGTAGCAATGTTGTGAGGTGGGTATTGCAATAATGAGGGTATTATATTCCTCATTTACAGATAAGGAAACTGAGAGTAGGAGTATTTAAGTTATTCCCAGGTTAAATACTAACCAAGAGGCAAAGTTGGGATTTGAACCCCAGTCTTCTGTTCATTCCATTGCACATACAAACCTGTTGCACTACAAATTGTTTGTATCTCAAGAGGTCTTATCAGTTAGTTCTCTACCTCTTAGTAGAGTAACATTTAATTTACACATATATCTAAGTAATTTTCTACTTAAGATTTTTCAAAGGAGATTGTAATAACTTCATTAAGTAGTTATGACAATGTTTAGCAAAACTTGCTTTCCAAATATTTGTCACAACTTACTTTGTCCTTAAAAAATAAAATAAAATATGCACAAACTGAAAGACAGGAAGGGAACTGAAAATCATCTTCCTAATAATGGTTTTATATACTTCATACCAAAAGAGCTAAAACATTGTCATAGGCCATTGCATGTATTATATATGTCAAATAACATGGTGAGAGTTTCTTCTGTATTCACTTTGTAAGGAATTTTTTTAAAAATGGAGAGTGAGAATTTGGTTGATTATGGTAAGTCACAACAACATATAGATCACATGATTGAAATGGAAAGAGCTTCTATAGGCTCCCTTGAGTACAAGGACCATTTCTTATTTAATTAAGCCATCAATTAAAGGAGCAAACATCTATTAAGTTTCCACTCTATGCTAAGTCTTAGTACTAGGCATTGTGAATACCAAGACAAAAATAAAGCAATACCTATTCTTAAGGAATTTACATTGTACAATGCAATTTTTAAGAGAAGCAGCCAGAGGCTCAAGAAATGCTAACAGAGAAGTTGGTAGAGTCAGCTGAACTTTGAAGGAAACTGTAGATTCTAAGAGGTGTTAGACACACATGCAGCCCACAATATTCCCAAGTGCAGGAACCCACAGGGCTCTTTATATGTGGCTTAGTGCCCCTTTCCCCATTTATATTTAAATTTGACACAACTTGTCTAAGATATGGAAAGACGGTGATGAGGAGGGAGTGCATTCCACACGTAGTAGATATCCTGTGTATGTAGCTAGGAGATGGAATATTATATCTAAGGAACAGTAAGAAGACCAGTGTGGCTGGAGTACAGAGTACCTGGAGGGTAATAAAGGTGAAAGGGTAGATTGGAGTTAGGTTGTGAAGGTTTTAAAAGGCCAAACCAAGGAGTTTGTATTGAGAGTATGGAGCAGAGGAGTAATAACTATACACTTTAAGAAACTTTAAGAAACAAACTATATAATAGAAATTCAAAGTTTCATATGAAATGCATTCTTTGTATATTGGAATGGGGAGGGGGGAAGTAAGAAAATACGCATTTATATATTGTCTATTATATACCAGGTACTGTTCTAAGCTCTCTCTCTCTCTGTCTCTCAAACAAATAACATCTCATTGAAAACTCACAACACTGTGATGTAGGTGTATGATCATCTTTATTGATGTTTGTTAAATTCATAATTTTTTTTAAAAAAGAATAATCTCAACAGAGTTTCTGAAAGCGACTTTGTCCAACTCCAAATTATGCAAATAGTTAATTTCCCAAAGAAGTTGATTTCTTTGGTCATCATTCAAAATATGTATTATTTAAATCATTTCTTTTTTTCAGTCATTTTATCACACATTTCTCTTCTGCAGACATTGTTAGCACCCTTGGAACTTTTCTTCTATCCTTTGACTAATCTTTTCTGGTCGATTCTCTAATCATTCTTGGAGATATAAATTATATCTTCTCATATGCTTTTTCCACAGAGTGTTACCTGATGTGATCCTACTAAACAATACTAAAATTTTATTGCTGATGACTTGGGAGTTAGAAAACCTGGCTTTGAATTTAGCATTTAGTCTATTCAGGCAGCATGGTGCAGTAGAAAGATAATCAGATGTGGAATCAGAAAAGACCTGGTTTGTAATCGCACTTTTGACCCTTAGGAGCTATATGATCCTGAGGTTTAATTCCTCTTCCGTTAAATGAGGATGAGAATAATTGTGGTACCTGCTTCACTGTTAACATAATGTATAGGGAGTGGTAGGGTAGACTGGAAGACCTCACATTAAAGTGAGCATATGTGCTTTAGTTTTATGGGGAGACACATGTGCTCTGACTTCTTGCTAAAAGGACTTGTATTTGAGGTGACAGCAGTTCCTTGTTGGCCTACATGACTTGGGGCTGTGTCAAACAAATTTGGTGACTGAAACAAGAAGAGCTAATCATTCAGTAAGTTATAAGAATGGAGAGAAACAGCTTCTGTTCTCTATGGATTCTTCTTGGTTTGGAACACAACTGTTGCTTGAGCTGGGATGCTGGGCATGACATATTACATATATAAAGAGTTCTTTAAATCTTAAAGTTCAATGAGCCTCAGGTTTCTCACTCCAAATATACTGAAAATACCAGGTATAGTACTCTATACAGATGTTGTGAGGGGAAAAACACTTTTTGAATCATAATGTAAGCTCAAAAAATAAATGTGAGCTGTTATAACTACTATTATAAAACATTCAAGTCGTGTGTTTATGGTTAGTTGCAAAGAGAGCTATCAAAGAAAAATGCTGGACAAATCACTATTGGATCAGAGTTTACCTTTTCTCTCTAGAGTAAAAAGGTTTTTATATGAAATCTTGACTCATTCCTGTTTACAAAGGAGAAGAAAAATGTCATTCAATTCCATTTGTGAATGTGCAGAATGTTATTGTCCTTCAAGTGATGAGCAAGAGAAACTCTGAGGTCATGTTCAGTAACTTATGGAAAACCAGAAAAGTCTGTCTCAATGTCATGCCATGGGTTGAAGGATCAGGGGGAGAGAACTTCCTACGAGGACTCTCCCTTTCATAATGATACATGAATACACTTCTGTAGCTTTATTTCTGAGATGGAGTGATGATTTTTTTTTTCTTAGAAGATACAGTGAATTATTTCCTACGTTACTTTGCTGCTCTTATCTTCCTAAAATTGGAGGTTTTCTTCCCCCTATTCAGAGAGATCTAAAGCTGATTCCAGGTACTCTTTTCAGCTCCAGTAACCAGGAAGCACATCTTGTTTTGTGCTGTAAGGTTGGTTCAGGTCAGCTAGTCTGTCATTTTCTTTCTGCTGAAAAGAAGAAATTATGTCTTTCTTTCTTTCTTTTTTAAAATTTTCTTTGCCAGTTTCTGTCTCTTTATAACTGTTTGCAAATTGTTGGCTTTGTATTTAAGATGTAACACTAGAGAAAAGCTAAAAAGGAAATGATTGTTGTTCTTTATCCTCCTCCTTCCTGCCCTTGCATGTCTATCCAGTGTCTCAGTCCCTGACCTCCCAGCTTTTTCAGTGAGGATGCCTTATTTTGAAGTGAAGAGAAACATGAGGGAATCTCTTGGCATCTTTTAAAAGATGCTTTGACAGAAGAAGGATTGTGGGGGTTTCAGAGAATGTATGACTCCCCTACATTCATATATAGTCACCATGACTACAGAGGAACTATGGTCCTAATGGACTTCACAGAGCATATTTCCATGCTCTACATAGTCAAGGACGGGGGCAAGAAGAATGGGAAATGATGAGGGAAATTTATTTTCTTTTCTTTCGTCCAGCTTTCAGGCAGTGCAGTGGGGATAAATTATTGGCTTTATGGAAGAGGCACTATGAACTCCTTGAGAGCAGAGACTGTCCTTTATCTTTTTTTTGTATCCCCAGAGCCTAGTACAGTACCTAATACATAGTAGGTGCTTAAAATATGTCTATTGAGTGATCGGCACTGGGAAACTCTGGCCTAAGACATAGCTTCCATTTTGGCTATTTGCTTGGTACTAAGTGGCTGAGTTTCTTAATACCACCAAGGGATTCTTTCCCCAGGGCTCAAAACTATAAAGAAATTTATAAACACTGAAGTACTTTGTGCTTTGGGATTGTGCAAAATGTCCACATCTGCTATATTTGGAGAATGGTAGTTCAAACAAATCAGCATAGCCAAATTAGATGACTCTCTGTCCCTTAAGCATATTCCATGTTCTGTGGCTCTCATGTCCTATTCAGGTTGTGCCCAGTCACTTGGAAGGGTTCCCTTCTGATTTTTGCCTGTTGTACTCTTCTTTCCTTTATAGACCATATCAAATGATGCCCCTTCCAGGAAGCCTTTTCTGATTCCTCCCAGTTGTTAGCAGTCTTCCTTCTAAGATATTATATGTCATTCCCCAATATTCTAATCATATTACATTGTATTAACATGATCTGTATTTGCCTTACCCCAAGCTCTTACCTATTCAATGCTAAGTTCTCTGAGGAAAAGAAATGCACTTTATCTGAACTATTTTGCCCCTCCCCCATTCCAAGAGCCTAGTATCAGTGACAGAAAGTACTTAATAAATATTTGTCTCAATAAATTATAACAAAATTCATATATAGTTTATGTACAGAGACATGCTTCTTTATGAATACAGAGAAGAACCTACCCAGAACTAGTTCTAGTTTATTTTGTCAATGCTTGTCGGTAATCCCAGGGTCCAGGGCAGGAAGGGATCTGAAGGATGATCTAGTCCATCTACCTCAGGTATATGAATCTTTCTTCTCATCCCAACCAATTTTTTTTCCTTGAATGCTCATTGATTAGTTAGCTGTATCTCAGTTTGTTCCTTCTTTATCAGTATTCCTCACACATCTTTCCTCCCTTGTGTGATTGTTTAGTCTCTTGCTAAAAGACTTAGAAAACTCTCCTGGTCCACTTTCTTTTAAGACCTTTTCCCTCACATTCCCCTTTCCAGTCATCATGAACTGATTCCCCAGCTAAGAAGTGGACACAGAAAACTTGTTCCTCTCTCTCACACAGAAGTCAGTAACAGACACTGTGTAGCCTGGTACAGGTCAGGGTTTCCCGTACTTGCCCACACTAGAAGATAAAGTGGGACAGTTCTGACAATATTCCATTGACAAAAGGATACACAGACTTACCAGATGGACAACTATCCATGTAGTATTTTGGTGGCATAAAATAACAGCAATTATTTTGACAACGACTGGCATCAGATGATGGCAGATAAGGTAATCCATCTCACTCAAAAGAAAGAGCATGGGAAGTGGTCAGAGAGAATGATCATTTCTTGAGTAGCTGCAAAGAAAAGGCTAAAACTAATTTTTCTGGAAAAAAACCCGCAAAGAAGCAAACTTGAAATGTGGCATTATTTCATTTTTAATAAGTTTGCATTTTAGAGAATTATTTAATTCAGGAAAAATCATGGTGCATTGGAAAGGACAGTGGTTCTGAAGAATTTGTGAAAGTCACTTAACTTCCTTGGACCTCAGTTTCCTCATTTGTAAATTTAGAGGACTGGGTTGAGATCTTGGAACAAACATTTGAACAAAATTTCTATTATACTTGACTCGTGCACTTTCTTGAGGGCAGAAAGAACATCAGGTTTTTGTGTGCCCATGTGTATCTATCTATGACTTTAACACATGATAGGTAATGATTAAATGATTTAAGGTATTGATAAATGTTACTTTTACTAATATTTCCTACTGACATTTCAATTCTAAAAAGTGAGGTACTATAGTCTGGTTCTACTTTGTCCTTGGTGACCTTCATTAATCTTTGAGATTTTCACTTGTGGAATCAGGAGTTTCACACAACAGATGTATTCAGATGCTGCAGAGTTGCATGAGGTGATACTGGGCTTTTGAAGGTTATGATAACATAAGCTCTGGAAAGTTCTACCAACATGTAATGACTTCAGGTGTGGTTTGGGTGAAAAGCTGTAACTGCTTTCTGTGGCACTAAGTGTAAAGATTCAGATCACTAGAAAGTTGGTCACTAGGTGCTAAATATCTTGGTCACAGCAAAACAGGAAATCTTCTAAAACACATTCAACTCAGTAATGTGTAGCTCCTTTCTGCTTCCATAATATTAGTGGCACAAAGCAGAAAATGAAACAAAACAAAACAAAAATAAACCGAAGTAGAGTGTTGTAGTAAGTATATCACTTTTAAACCATTTACAGATTTTCTTCTCAAAGAACCAATGAATCAATTCCCCACTGGAAAGACTAGGCCATTCTCCTTACCAATGAACACAGAAGGCATAAGGAAGTCACAGCTAAATGGAAGGATAGTTCACAAATTATTCTTAGTTAGTGAAGGCTCTTTCATCAGGTGCTCAAAGGCAACATGAAACATATATATATATATATCTTTAGGGTGCTGGGCCTGGAGTCAGGAAGACCTGAGTTCAAATGCAGCCTCAGACACTTATTAGCTGTGTGACCCTGGTCAAATCAACTAACCTCTGCCTTAATCTACTGGAGAAGGAAATGGCAACCCATTCCAGTATCTTTGCCAAGAAAACCCCATGGACAGTATTGGTATACTATGCTCCATGGGTTCACAAAGAGTTGGACACAAATGAACAACAGAACAACAACAACAACACAACTACCAAAAAAGCCATAATCACTTGGCGGTATTTGTGAGTAGGCATTATCAGATAGGTAACTAGGAAAAAAAATCTCGCATCTTTGAATCTTTCCCTCCTTCTTAACATTCAGTCCCTTGCCATACCCTGTCAATCTTATATTCGCAATACATCACTCATTAATCTCCTTCACTTTACTTACATTGCCATCTCCAGTGCCCATCATTATGGCTCCCCTTAACCATTTTAATTGCTTTTTAAGTAATTTCTATTCTTTACATTCAATCCTTAATACAGCCACCAAAATAATTTATCTTTCTCAGAAACAGGTCTGACCATGATGCTTCCCTACTCAAAAGGGTCCTGTGGGTTCCTATTATTTATAAGGTAATAATTGAAAAAAAAATCCAACCTACATTTTTTCCGTATTTCATTTCATTCCCTTCCTCAAACTCTATGTTATAGCCAAACTTGACAGTGATCTCATTTTGCCCACTCCTGCCTCTGGGCATTGGCTGATGCAGGCTGGCCTCATGCTTAGAATAAACTTCCTCCTCATTTCCAGCTGTTGAAATTCTTCTCATCCTTCGATATCATGTTCTCTATGAAACTTTTCCTTATTTGTCTTTGTCTGGATTTTTCTTTTTCTCGTAACACAATAACTAGTGTCAAATATTACTGTATCATAGAACTTCAGAGTTGGAAGGGACTTCAGAGGAAATTGAGCTAAATCCAAACCTGAAAAAGAAATCTATCTGTGGCATGACAAGGAGTCATGCCGGCCTTTGCTTAAGGACTGCAAGTGAGGAGAAAGCCATGACCCCATCCCCTTGCAGTTTGGGGTAGCTCTCACTGTTAGGAAAATTTCCCTTCTGTCAACTCTAATTTTGTCTCTTTGCAACTTCACACCATTGCCTCTAGGTCTTCTCCTTGTGGTTTTGTGGAGGAAGTCTAATCAATCGTCCACATAACAGACCTTCATATACCTGAACACAGTCATTGTGTCTTTTTGTGTATGTGTTTTATCTCTTGCCCTCTTTAGAACATAAGGTCCTTGAATGCAGAGACTATGTTATTTTTTCATCTTTTTAGTCCCAGTACCCAGCACAGTGCTTCACAAATAAGAGGCACTTGATAAATGTTCAATTGAACTGAATCAAATCATGTTTTAAACTCATCATGGTTTAAACAGGTTTGAGGGGCCTGGCCTAGGAATATGATCACCCCGTTCATGCTGTACAACATTATTTCTATAGAAAAATTATTTTAATGAATGAGCATTGGAGCATAATCTATTCGCAGGGTAAATTTGGCCTGTGTACGTCATGTTATTCTGTGTTTTTTAGTGGTTATTCAACAAAAAAAGAAAAAGAAACTAAATGAAATCCTTGTTTAAATTAAATTCTTAGAGTAGTAACTTCTGAAATTTGTGTTGGCATGAAGAATTCTAAGCTCTGTATCCATACTTTAAAAATGTCTTTATATGATCCTACCATTTATATAACTCTATCAAAGGTTTCTGTGTCCTATAATACGAAACTCCAAAAGCATTTCCTGGTGAAATATCGATTTTCCTCTCTAATTTCTACTTTCACTTGAGGTGGCTGCCTGGTAAGACTCCCACTCTGAGGGCATAGTGTTTGACACCACATTTAATTCTTTATGAAAGAGACACATTTGCTCTTTATATTCTGCCTTTTTGTCCACTTTCCTTTTTTTTCCTCACTGTATTTATTTTTACACTACATCAAAATGGAGATAATGTTTCTCTTTCATTGAAGAAATCAGCTAAAGGGGGATTCATCTATATTGTATCATGGTTTCTTAATTGAATAATCTCATGTCATCTCGATTATGATTATTACTTCAGTGAGATATCCAAAAGGTGCCCATCATTTCTATTCCACTAAGTAGTTGCTCCATCTTGTTGAGATTCAGATCTAGAGACCTATTGTCTCTTGATGGTTACTCCAGAATCACCATTAAAGCAAACTAAGAAATTAATAGTTACTCTGATTTTGTCAGAGTTCCAGAATATCCGTATTATTGAAGTTGTTCATCACCACTATATTATGTCCCTGTGTTAGGCTCTAGATCTCTTTCTCAAATGTTTTAACAATTTCCTCTTTTGTTCCATATTGCCTGTGGTTTTGAGTTCATGAGCATTTGCTTAATTGAGTGAGCAAATGGAGATGATGTGAAAAATTATAAGGAATTTCAAAGAAATATTAGATAATGGTTTTTAAAGTACATTTAAGCTATATTAGGAGCAAGAGGAAGATTGAGGAAAAGAAAAGAACCTTTCTTGATGCAAAGGGAAAGACAATAATAGGAGGGAGCTCCCTCCCTCCACAACAGCTCCCAGCTGTTGAAATTCTTCTCATCCTTCGATATCATGTTCTCTATGAAACTTTTCCTTATTTGTCTTTGTCTGGATTTTTCTTTTTCTCGTAACACAATAACTAGTGGGTACTGTACACTGGTTTAAATGTGCTTTAAAAATGTGAAGCACTGTGCTGGGTACTGGGACTAAAAAGATGAAAAAATAACATAGTCTCTGCATTCAAGGACCTTATGTTCTAAAGAGGGCAAGAGATAAAACACATACACAAAAAGACACAATGACTGCGTTCAGGTATATGAAGGTCTGTTATGTGGACGATTGATTAGACTTCCTCCACAATAATAGGAGGGAGAATGAAAACTATGCAACTCTCCCATTCTAGCTATAAAGGAGAATGATTTTCAGATGGAAAAGGGTAGAACAAAATGACTAACAAGAATTTGAAGACCAAGATAAGTGATGTTTTGTTATCATAGCATTTGGCTGCCATAAATTAGTGCAATTCCTCTAGCCCAAATTAATGTGATCCCACTGTCCCAGGCAAACTAGTTCTCTTGTTATTGAAATGGACAACAACAGCAAACTTTCAAGTTGTCACTGATCTCCAAGGAATCTTACTGAACACCATGTAAATAGACAGATACTGTATTAAGTTTTAAATGAGAAGTAGGTAATTAAAATTATAGTTTAAACTTCATTTTTGTTAAATTCTATAGTGAATTATTTTTTTAAAAGGATTCTTTATGATTACTTGCAAGAGTAAAAGTTGACCATTATAAGCCATCATGTTTCATTAAGAACATATCACACCAGTTAATTTCACCTTCTTTTTTTGATAGGATTGCCAGATTAATATATGAGAAGACTGACATTGACAAAAACGTTTCACATTTCTGGACAAGATTGAAAAATGTGTACTGAGTAAAAGTACAATTAGGTGGCTTCAGATTTTTTTTGACAGACCTAAGAAAAAAAGTGTTGATTCATGGATTGATGTCAACCATGAAAGATAGCTTTTGAAAAAAAGTGCTTCAATTCCCCACCATATGACTTGTTCAGTTTCACATTTTTACCAGTGTCCTAGATGAAGGTGTATTTGTCAAATTTATGGATGATCCAAAACTAGTGGGAAGGAGGAGGAGGACAGCTGATATGTTGGATGACAGATTTGGGATCCAAAAAGATTTTGATGATCTGAGACAGTGGGTTGAACTTAACAAGGTAAAATTTAATGGAGACATATGTTCAATCTTGTACTTGAGTTCCAGAAATTCTTGGAAGGAGAGGTTCAAAATAATTCATGTGAAGAAATCCTAGGTGTTCTAAAGAACTGCATGGTCAGCATGAATTAGCATTGTGATATGATAGCTAAAAGAATAAATAAATTCATAGGATGCACTAATGGAAAGGCAATGTCAAAAACAAACATTTATTAAGTGCTTACTATCCAGAATTAGAGAGCTTCATTGTACTCTTCCTGGCCACAGAATCACCATATTTTAGAGCTGGAAAGTATTTCAACGACCTTCCAGGCAAACTGATACCTGAAAAAGAATCTCTACTGTATTATACCCTCTGAGGTTTGTTCAGCCTGTTCTTAAAAACCCCTAGTGAGGAGGAACTCTCTATTACTTGATAAAATGCATACGACCTTCGATAGCTCTTTTAGGAAGTATTTCCTGACATCAAGCTTAAATTTATTTGTTTTCAGTGTCCACCCATTGATACTGGTTGTGCCCACAGAAGTCAAATAGAATAAATATAACTCTTGCTTCATATAACAGTCCTTAAAATACTTGAAGATAAATACTATATCCCACCTGAATCTTCTCTTATCCAGGTTAAGCATCGTTTGTTCCTGCAACCAATGCTCATATGTCACATAAAGTCCTTCACCTCATCTTTCTCAGGACACCCACCAATTTATCACTGTCCTTCCTTAAATGTGATGCCCAAATCTGAACATAATACTTCAGATATTGTCTAGGGAAAAGTACAGTAGGACTATCACCTCTTCATTCTCAGAAGCTATAATTTAAACATTACAAGATAGTACTAGCTGTTCTAATTGTCACATCACTTTATTTACTCATATTGAGACTGCATTCTACCAAAGCCATCATATATTTTTTAGACAATTTGCTATCTTGGCTATATGCCACCACTATGTCATACTTGTGAAATTAATTTTTGTACCCAAATACAAGGCTTTATATTTATTTCCATTAAACGTCACCTTTTCAGATTCATCTCAATGTGTTAACCCTTTTGGATCATGGCCGTTCTTTCTACCAGCTGGAATATTGTGTCCAATTCTGAGTACCACATTTTAAAATGGACATTGACAAGATAGAACATATTCAGAAAAAGGCATGTGATGTGTTAAAGTAACTAAAAACCATGGCACATGTGGATCATTTGAAAGGTCTCACAATGTTTAACTTGAAGAAGTTAAGACTCAGTTGAGGTATGATAGCGGTGTTCAAATATTTGAAAGGTTGTCACGTGGAAGGGGCGTCAGCTTTGTTACACTCGACCATCAATGGGGGTGGAGGTTATATGAAAGCAGATTTTGATTCAATAAGAGAAAAACTTCCTAATAACTAGGTGTTAGATTCCAAAATAGAAAAGACTAACAGGGTAGCGAATTTCCACTTAACTAGCAGTGTTTAAGCAGAGCCTCACTGAACAATCGACCAGCATTTTATAGCAAAGAATCATGGTTTGGGTAAGCAATGAACTCGATGTCTCCTGAGGTCTTTCGTATTTCTAAGATTCTATGAAAATAAATGCATGTTTTAAAAAGATAGCATGTACAACTTCAGTAAATTAGAGCAAATTCAAAACAATTGACAAATTTTAATATGATTTGGTCTGTGGGATTTCAATGATGCTAATTAGATATTGGGAAATTGAGGGGGAGGGGAAGTTTGAAAATTGAACTATTTCCTATAATTGAGAAACTATCACTTTGGATTATTTTGCATAAGGAATACATATTAAAATTAACATCTCAAAATAGACATGAAATTAATTGCAAATTTTCATAAGATCAATGTGGAAATTGTAGTTAAAGTTCTTTCTGACTTAAAAGCAAACTAGGATTGATAGAAAAGAGAAAGTATTAAGGAAATGTATTTCGTCTAAATGTTATAGAACCTTCTTATTTATACTTTGTTTTCTTATGAATATAAAATCATCCTTGCCCTCCTTATTGATGCCTAATAAAATATCAGTATGACTGCTTTAGGAACAGATCTGAGGGCTAAATATGTGCAGCACTGAAAATCTGATTATAAATCTCTTTCAAGAGCTACAAAATAATGACAACCTAGGGTTTGCAACAGCTGCTGTAGTTGAATAAACCATGAACTTTATATTATCAAGCAAGCATCTCTGCTGAGGAGTTGGGCGCAACTCAAAGCTGAACAATATTAAAAAATAATTTGTTTTTTATTAACCATAACATTCTACAGAATAAATTAAAAGCATCTTTTGATGGGTACTGTACACTGGTTTAAATGTGCTTTAAAAATTCACCACACTGCAGATTAACTGACCTCTTTAGATGTTGCTTGGTTTCCCTAAGAATCAAAGGTCCAATAAGCCTAAAGCTTGCCCTATAAAACTGATTAATTGGCTTTGAATATGGTGATATTTTACTTCTCTGTTAGTAGACAGGCTCTCCCTTTGGGCTCAATACCTTTTGACACCATATGGTAATGCATAAAATGCTAGTACTCTGGCTTATTATGGCTGGAGAGACAAGCTGATGAATTGAGCAAACATGTGCCTCATCACTGTGGTTATTTCAACACTGAGTTCAGGAAAGGGGAAGCACATTTTGAAAGGAGCACAACCCAGGAAAGAGATCTTTTAATTAATGAGATGACCAGTGCTGTGGATGAGATGTAGCAGATGGAACATGGCATGAGGAGGGAAGAAGAAATCTAGGAAATAACCTGAGATGCAGGGCATAGATATTATTGCACAATCTAGTAGGTTTCATGAGGTAGGATGAATTCATTGTATAAATGACCAAAAGGACATTTCTAGGTCTATTATGTATTGGTAAATCATGCATCATATCTAAAAATATCAACTAATTCTATTTATAGATCCTTGTCTTGTAGTAAAAAGACGTTCATGGTTTACTCACCATCATTTCAAATCCACACAGATGTGAATGAGCAGGGTGGGAAATGATTGATTGCCTCAGAATTCTCTCCTTCTTCTAGGTACATAGCTAATAACCTCTGGTTCACAAGCCTGGGAAACCAGGCTTGATAGTTTTCTAAAGCTGTTGTGGGGAAAAAGTAGGACAGTAAATCATAATGAAAATGCTTTCATGTGGGTTACAAAATTGAGAACTTTTGGATATAATCTCTTAGTTTTTATAACTATGTAAATTGTTACTTTGAGATTAAGGTAGGTGAAAACTAGAACCATGACTTCTTTAAAAAATTAATAGTAGAAATTTCTGAAGACACCCTAAAAATATCTTCCTCCACCCCAGTAGTGAATCAAAATGAGTTCAATAATATTGTGATGGCAACTGAACATGTCACTTTCCATATTTGGATTTTAAAGATTGTTAAAATAATGTGTGATTTTAAATTTCATGATATACCACCAATATTTCTTAATTACATTTGATTTTAGGGTTTTTTGCCTCAGTATCATAATTGTATATTCCATGTATTCTTTTATTCCTTTTTCTTCACTTTACATTTTTTCAAGTATTACCATGTTTCTTCAAATTAAAAAATATTAATTATTCCTTCCATAGTAGTTATATTCCATTATATTCACATATGACTAAGGTGCTATTCAATTACTACCCAATCACTGAGCTCATTTGTATGTCTGTGTGTATGTCTGTGTGTATATGTTTATGTGTATTTTTATGTGATCACAAGTATTGTTACTTCAGATGTTTTTCTACATATGACTCTTTTCCTTTTTGTCAATAACTTTCTTAGAGGAGTAAAGGGTGGGCATAACTGCAGTGGCAGGATATGATTTTTGGGTCAAAGTACATATAATTTTTAGTGTTGATAATACTAAATTATTTTCTAGAATAGTTAAACTATTTCACATCTCCATTAGCAGTGAATTAGTGTGTCTTTCTCCTTATAGCCCCTTCAACTTCCAATATTTCCATCTTTTACCAACTTTGATCGTTTGACGAATGGGAGGTGATGCATTAGAGTAACAAGTTGGCTGTTAAGAAGATGACCAAGGTTAAAGTGATGCATGGCTAGAGCATTCAGTGGGCAAGTGGGGGTAAACATGAATAATTTTGATTCCTCTGATTACTAGTAATTTGGACACTTTTTTTTTACAATTTATAGATTCCATTTCTTCTATTGAATAATTTATATCCTATATTTGCTTCAAGCACACCCAATCCCCTATGTCATTCCTTGAGTTGCTACTTGAATATGGGAAGAATTTGATCAAGTAAGCCATTGCAAAAGTTACATGCATCCCTAAACCATCCTAAGAAGTCAAAATATTAATGAAATAGGAGACATTCCCCATGAACCCAGGCAATTTATTAATCCTTATGATGGCACTGGTTTAAATCCATTGGAAAAATAAAAGAAATAGAGACCACAAATAACATTTTCTGAGAAGATCTTTCTAAATCTTTATTTAGGGAAAAAAAAACTTTCCCTAAATATAGAGCATTGGAATAAAACCCAAATAAGTGTAGAGGCTAAAAACCATAGAAGTGTTTTTTTTTTAGTTTTTCTTCTAATTATATAACCTATCAGTCAGGTGCTTGGTCTCTTAGGTAACGATGAGGATTTCAGTATTAGACATGTAGAATCTCAGATGATTCTGGTGCATTAAAATGAAAATGCACAAAATGTTTGTGAAAATTCAGGATTATTGCATAGGTTGGAGACTGAACAAGCACTATAAATGTAGGAATAACATGCCCCTTTGTGATAGTTGAAACTGTGAGGTTGGTAGGGGTGGGTTTTTAGGGGATAGTGGGGAAAAACCCCAAAATAATAACATGGGTATAGTTGTAGGGCTTCTACAGTTAGGAGGCAGGAGAAGGATGAGGACTGAGTAGAGACAGAGAAGAGTTGGTAATAGAGAGAGTGACAGAATGACAGAGTGATTAAGGAGGATGAGAATTGGGAAAAGGTCATTGGGTTTGGTGATTTTAGGAAGTCATTAGTAGTCTTTGAGAGGAGCATCAATAGAGTGGAGATGGAAATGGATTTAGCAGTGTAATTATCAGTTATTTCAAACTATTTTGCCAATGTTAAGTTGTACTAAGCTTGATTCTCTTTCCTTTGCCAGAGAATTATTTATTCCATAACTACAAATATGAGATGAGCTTCCTTCACTCACATATCCAGCACATCTATTAACTATCACAGAGATTTCCAAGTGTGGTCCATTAATGTGGCTGAGTATATTTGAAAGCAGGGAGGGCCTCAACATAAACTTCTGCTGCAAGTTACATTGTGAACCCACTTTGATCTAGCTCTGATTCTCTTTAAATTAAATTTTATTTTTTAATTAACAGAAATTAATTCATTAGTTAATAAATTAGTGGGAATCTCCTGTCCACACTCCAGTGCAGGGTGGGGGAGAAAACAAAAATCCTTTTAACAACAAAGAAAAACAAATTCTGTTCCTGAGAAAATTTATGTCTTGTCCTACATTCTAAAGTCCTCACTTCTGTCAGGAGGCAGATAGCTTGCTTCATTACTGGTCCTCTAGAATCATCCATAGTTATGGTGTTGATCATTTGCTATATCCAGTCCTGATTTTGCATAGGTTTCCTCTATTTAGAGCTGACCAAGGGACCATTAGTTTGTTTGCTTCACCTCCCTTTGATATCATCTCCTATTTGTTACATTAAGAACTTTATTCATTAACATGGTTAAGACCCCACCCACATCCATCCTTTTTCTTAAGATATGCTTGTGTATAGTCATTGCTTTTGATGCCTTTCTGTGCTTGAAAAAAATAGAATTCGATAGGATCAGAGGGGAGCCACAAGAGGTGATTATGTTCTATCTATGTCAAAGTACTAGATGGAGATATGAATCCTGAAAATCTGTATTCCATTCTCTTTGTGGATAAGGGACATATATACCCTGTTTTTTCATAGGCATAGACAAAATCAATTCCTTTATAAAGCCTTTGTTAGGAGCAGAAAGTAAGAGAGGGATTACATTGGAGAAGGAAATGTAACGTATTCCGATGAAACCTTTTGTGGAAAGGTAAGTTCAATAGCAGATTGCTGGACGTAGGTGCTTTTGCTTCCATGCCTGAATGTGATACATCAAGTTATATACTTCTTCCTGTAACCGCATGTCATCTGATAATATCTCTTCAATCACTCACAGGTCAGAAATGCTCTCAATTCAACAAGTTTAATTCTAAAAACAAATATTAAACACTTAACCAGGTTTTTCTGAAACCATTCAGCTCATCATTTTTTATGGCACAATGATTATCCATCACAATCATATACCACAACTTGTTCAGTCTTTCCCTAATTGAAGCATCCATTCAATTGCCAATTATTTGCCACCACTAAAAAGAGCTACTATAAATATATTTGTACATATACATTCTTACCCTCTTTCTCTGATCTCTTTGAGATATAGACCTAGCAGTGCTAGTGCTGAGTCAAAGGGTATTATAGCCTTGTAGTCATGGTTCCAAATTGAACTCCAGAATGTTTGGATCAGTTCACAACTCCACCAACCTTGCAGTGTCTAGATTTTACCACATCCTTTCCAACATTTACCATTTTCCTTTTCTGTCATTTTAGTCAATCTGATAGGTGTAAGGTGGTACCTCAGAGTTGGTTTGATAGTGATTTAGAAGCCCTTTTTCATAAGGTTATAGATAGATTTCTTCTGAAAACTGCCTATTCATATCCCTTGACTATAAACTGAGGAATGACTTACATTCTTATAAATTTAATACAGTTCACTATATATTTGAGAAATGAGGCCTTTATCAGAGAAACTGTAAATCCCTGCTCCCTCTCCATCCCCCTCTATTTTCTTCTTTCCTTCTAATTTTGGCTGCATTGATTTTGTTTGTGGAAAGCCTTTTCAATTTAATATAACCAAAATTATCCATTTTACATGCTGTGATGTTCTTTATCTCTTGTTTGATCATAAATTATTCCCTTATTCACAGATCTGACGGGTAAAAATTTCCATGCTCCCCTAATTTGCTTATGGTATTCCCCTTTATGTCTAAATAATGTACCTACTTTGACCTTATCTTGGTATATGGCGTGAGATGTTGGTCTATACCCAGTTTCTGCCAAAGTACCTTCCACTTTTCTCAGTAATTTTTGTCAAATAGTGAGTCCTTGTCCCAAGAGCTTGAATCAAGGGTGGAGTATCTGTGGTCTCAAGGCCACATGTGGCCTTCTTGATCTTTGGGTGTGACCTTTTGACTGAGTCCAAGTTTTACAGGACAAATCCCTTTATTAATGAAATTTGTTCTGTGAAGTTTGGATTCAGTCAAAGGGCCATACTTGAGGACCTAGAGGGCCACATGTGGCCCTGAGGCCATAGGCTCCCAACCCCCAGCTTGAATCTTTGTGTTTATCAAACACTAGCTTACTAAGATCCTTTACTATTGTGTATTGTATACCTAATCTATTCCAATGACCCATCACCCTATTTCTTAGCCTGTGCCAGATTGTTTCGACAATTACTACTTTCTAATACAGTTTGAGATCTGGTGCTTTTGGCATCTACTTTTACATTTTTCTCATTGATTCCTTTAATATTCTTGAGCTTGTTCTTCCAGATGAATTTTGTCATTTTTTCTGGCTCTATAAAATAATTTGTGGTAGTTTGATTGGCATGACACTGAATAAGTAAATTAATTTAGGTAGAATTGTATAGATCTGACTTTATTTGTGTGAAAAATGTTTTGTAATCATGTTCATATAGTTCCTGGGTTTATCAGGTGGATTCCCAGGTAGTTTATATTGTCTACAGTTATTTTAAACGGAATTTCTCTTTCTATCTCCTCCTACTGGACTTTGTTGATAATATAGAGGAATGCTGATGATTTATGTAGGTTTATTTTATATCCTGCAACTTTGCTGAAATTATTAATTATTTTAACTCCTTTTTTAGTTGGTTCTCTAAGTATACCATCATATCATCTACAAATAGTAATAGTTGTGTTTCCTCATTGGCTATTCTAATTCCTTCATTTTCTTTTTCTTCTCTGATTTCCATAGCTAGCATTTCTAGTACACTGTTGAATAAAAGTATTGATAATGGACATCCTGGCTTCACCTCTTTTCTTATTAGGAAAGCATCTAGCTTATGCCCATTACAGATAATGCTTGGTGATGGTTTTAGATAGAAACTATTTACTTTAAGGAATGCTCCATTTGTTCCAATGTTCTCTAGTGTTTCTAACAGGAATGAGTGTTGTATTTTGTCAAAAGCTTTTTCTGCATCTGTTAATATGATCATATGATTTTTGATGTTTTTCATTATTGATATAGTCAATTATGCTGATAGTTTTCCTAATACTGAATCAACCCTGCATTTCCGGTGCTCCTCTTGCTTTTAAAGCCTTTCCCAATCTGTCCCCAGCCAACGCTTCTACTTATGCATTACTCTTCTTTTCATTCACTCAAAATTTTAGTCAACTGGACTAGTTGCTTTGCTCTTCCCTGTATTCTACATTCCTTCTTTTATATTAAAAACTTTGCACAGGCTTGTCCCCAATGGTCTCTTATCCTCATCATATAACCACAGAGAGTGCAAAAGTTCCTTCAAAACTTAGGTTGTATCACATCTTCTGGGAAATCTATACTAATCCACACAGTTATCAGCTTTCTCCACTCCCCTCTGAAGTTACACACACACACACACACACACACACACACACACACACACACACATTCTCTCTCTCTCTCTCTCTCTCTCTCTCTCTCTCTCTCTCTCTCCAGAAAGGAAATCAGAGGCCATCTAGTATAACTCATTTTTACAGATGAGGAAATAGGCCTATGGGAGTGAAGTTATATCATTAAGATTAGTAACTATCAGTAAGTATTAGTAAGGTGGTAAGCATCATGATATTTCCTTCAATAGAATATAAGCACCTCAAAGACAGAAATAGTTTTATTTTTATCTTTGGTCCCCAGCATCTGGCACAATGCTTAGTATAGTATAGGCACTGAATGAATTGAATTGAACTGGACTAGGGCAATGGCTCTATGAGTGGAGAGAAGGGAATGCACAGGAGAGAATTGTCAGGACTTGTCAGCTCAGTGTACATCAGGGGAAGGAGAGAGATAGTCAGTAGTAGTCAAATATTTATCAAGTGCTTACATTGTGTCAGGCACTGTGCTAACTGACCTCTGCCTGTACAAAAAGAGGCAGAAGAGATTTCTTGCCATAAAGGAGCTTACAATCTAGTGAGTTGAAACAGTCAAGGATGTGAACCTTGAAGACTTTCCTAAGATTCCTGGCCTGGTATGGGGAAAAAGAGAGTGTGTATCTGAAGTTATGCCACTGCCCCAGTGTAAACCATAAAAGATATCTCAGCACAGTTTTATGAAGCATAGTTTCTGTACTATGAATCAGGCATCTAGACTCAGTGAAGATTTTGGAATCACTCCAGAATTTATCTTTTTTTTCTGTAAGGCTGATGTTTAGCTAGGCGCTATAAATGAAGTGACTGTGTGATTATGAAGGAATTACCTGCTATAAATCGGAATCAGAAGACTGTCCTTTGTGTGTTCCTAAGACTCAACAGTCTTGAGTAACGGATCAGTGGTTACTTTGTAACGGAATTGTCAATTGTGGGGTCTTCTACACTGGTGGAGAAATTCTCGTTTGTGGGGGAAAAGGTTTTATTAACGATTTTGGAGAACCAGTCCTTTCAGGTATGATATCTGAACTTTTATTTATTTTTATAAAAGGTACAATTATAACTGACTTCTCTTAAGCCTTGGGATAGGGAAGAGATTAATAAAGTGGAGTGCATCATAAGTTAATATTTATACTTATCTGAAAAGAATTGCTATGGGGAATTAGGCTGACAGGATATATTTGCTGTTGTGAGAATGTCAACTATCAGGAAGAGAGGAGGTGTTTTTTTTTTTTATCAGCCACATGACTGATGACTACAAAGCCTGACTAGTTGGTCCTCCAAGTTCAAGCCACTGAATGCCTGCCTGAAACTTTATGGCAGTGAATGGACCCACTAGGGCTCCCTCTTACGTAACTCTCTCTTTAGGTAACATGGAATAGTCCATGTATGCAGAAAGAGGAACAGAGCTCAAAAATTATTATCTTAGATTGCTATTGTATGGGGATAGGAGAAGAGGGAAAATCTTGAAAAACTGCATTATAGAAGGACAGAACTTACTTTTATAAAAGGTCTGTCCATATTTCTATTTAGGGAAGGAAATTGCCTAGGGCTTTGTAATCTGCTTTTCCAACTTTGTCAGGCTAATGTGGTTAGTAAAGCTTTTTCAAAGATTCATAGGTATAGATGGGTCTTGGTCTTATGTTGCCCTTTGATCTTGACCTTCTAGGGGTGGCTGTGACTGGAATTTATGTTCCTGGGTAACGTGTACTGCTTATTTGAATAATATTAATATTATCATGATTGATTATAATGATATTTATCATTTATATTTCTCTACTTATATTAGCTCATTGGAGCCTCACAACGACCTTGTGTTGGTGGTACTATTCTTTCCCTCATTTTGTTGATAAGAAAACCAAGGCAGGCAGAGGTTAAGTGATTTAGCCAGGGTTACACAGTTTGTAAGTGTCTACGGCAGGATAGTGAATTCAGGGCTTCCTCACTCTAGGTAAAGGGTTCTATTCACTGCATCACCTAGTTGACTCTGACATAAAAGATACATAACATAGCCAATAACCAGAAAGTTAATTTAAAAAAAAAGTTTTGGAGAAACAAAAAATTGAGGATTACAAATTTAAACAGTCATTGATGGAGTAAGAGCCTCTCAGAAGGCATTAGGCTGATAAGGAGGGAGGACAGAAGGCCACTATTAAAAAAATCACAAAACCCCAAAATGAGCAGCAGGTTGTAGCCATTTTAAGCAGGGACAAATAGGCTTATGTATCACATTATACTTTTTTGGCATAATTGTATCATACTCTAGTGTGAAAAATAAAGTTCAAAATAGTGACTGTCAATAAAAATGTTAAATTATGTTTAAAAGACAGGGAAATATGGATACATTTTAGAAAGATGTCTGTTAAAATTGTAAACCCCTCCTTCTCCAATTTTTACACAGGTAAACTTTTAGAAAATTATCTGTAAAACACCTTATTTCCTAACAGTATAGAATGAAGTGTTGTTGTAATCATGGTTTATATATTTATTGACATATTAGTTATAAAATTACATTCAGTGGACATCTCGTAATCATTTACTTGTAATGATTTTTATTTGTAATTGTATATCCCATATGTATATCAGTCTCTAATTAACCCTATTTCCTATTAACGTGCATATCTGTGGATGGCAATACTGATGATACATGACAACATCCACCCTATGTTAGAGTTTAACATTCTCCCTGGTGTTCCCATGTGGAAACTATGCTACTCAGAGACTTCATATGGTCAGAATCTAAAAATCTAATTGCAGCATATAGAAATGTCTACTGCTATGCTAATACAAAGGCTTGCCATGAAGTGCCACCAGCATGGAAAGGCATGTTTAAAAGCAATCATAAGGTAGCAAAGCTCCAAACATACACACACAAACACACACACATACATACACACACATATATACACATATATGCATACATACATATATACACACATATACACATACATATATACACATACATACACACACATATATATACACACATATGTATGTATGTATGTATGTATGTATGTATATGCCTTTCATTAATTAGCTCACATGAAGTTTGATGGCCAGGATGTTGTCTGAAAAGTCACTGTAGGATTTGAAGCTGCCATAAACCTAGTTCAAACTGGTTCCATTATAACTTATCTTAATTGAACTTAGATCAGTCAGGGAAAATGGATTTAATAAAATATAATATTGATTACTTTTTTTAAAAGCCATAAGTCAAACAAAATTAGGGCTCTTTATATATTTTCTCCTCCCCTGCCCCGCTGAAATAATCTGTGGTCTCTTCAAGAAGGGCTTTTCCCACCAACTACATCACAACCAGTTTATAGTTTAGTGGATATGCTCTAGGGAGGGGGCTGCTCAAATAATTTTGGATTTAGTAGATAATTCCCAGGAAGCTAATTGACTTGCCTAGGGTTATATAGATAGTAAAACCTCTATGTAGTCACACAGCTACTAATTGTGAGGCAAAATTTGGACCTGTACATTTTTTACTCCAAGCACTCTATACACTATGAAATTTTAACTATATGCAACCCCACATTTGGAAAGAAAAAGCTAGATAGGACCAAAAAGATCCCCCACCTAATTAATGCAAGCTATAATAAGTGAAATGAACAATTCTGGATAGAACTCCATACTTACTTTTTGCAAATAACTCATCCTTTTTGATCTACAGCAGACCTGCACAACTTGCAGCTGGCAGGGCTGCTTCTCGGGTCCTGCAGCAGGCCAGAGGATTTGGGGCAGCCTGCAAAAAATATAGAGGAAAACATGCCTTGTATGTAGAGGAAATCCTTTGGTGTGTTGCAAGCAGCCGAGGACTGTAAGCAGTAGCGGCTGTAAGTTGTACAGGCCTGATCTACAGTTTGGATTTTTCTTGCCAGTCTTAAGAAAGTCCCAGCTAAAGTTTTAAGAAAATCCTTTTTTGTTAACAGTGAGAAATTTAAAATGACAATATTTTGCCCAAAATAGGTTGCCTGCATAATGGCAAGTTAATTGGCATGAAAAATTTGAAATATTATTAGCACTTCAATTGGGAGAGGGAGAACCACACATAAAACCAGATCAGAAGTATCACTATAAAGGCTTCCTGCAAAATCTGTCCCCAAATGGAGGCTTACTTTAAAGTTCACACCAAATGTTCATGGGCCAAGGCTACCAAGATAGTGCAAACTAACTGTGTCGGAGGTCCAATTTCATAGAAATTTAGGAAACAAATTAGAATGCATATTGAGACATGCCCTCTTATCATGGGCAATTAATTAATGGACATTAAGTAGAGGCCCTGTACAGTAGTAGATAGTACTGGCCTTGTTTAGAACTCCATTTTCTAAATAACTACGTAATTGATGGAATTAAAAACTCAGGTTCTTACCCATGCTATATTCCCTTTTCAGGGCAGCAGTGGCTCCCTATTGCAGAAGAAAAAAAAAAAGAAATGCAAACTAATTTTTCAGTCTTGTAAAAAGCCCTTCACAATTTAGCTTCAACTTGTCTTTCTGAATGATTCCATATTACTCCTCTTCATGTACCCTGCATTCTAGCCAAAATGGCATACTTGTGGTTCATTTTCTATACTATTCTGATTCCAACCTGTGTGTTTGCCTGGAATATTCATTCTCTCCTTATCTCTACCTCTCAGTATTCCTAGGTCCCTTAAGAGCTCAACTCAGGTAACACAGGTCTTTCCTGATCCCTGCCTGTACCCAGGTGTTAGTCCCTCCCCTACCAAATTCCTTTTTATTTGTTTGTGTGTATTTTGCATTAACTAATCGATGTCTTCTTAATTAATTCACATTGAATTGAATCAGGAAGACTCTGGACAAGTCATTTAGTTTTTATATGTCTAAGGCCACACATTAGGACTTCTATTTCTAGTGTTGTTCTTCATCAAAGTGATTAGCTATCCTAAGGAAATCATAAACCTTCATATTTTCAAGATAGAAGCTTTCTGGAGACAACAGTGCTTACAAGGAGGGTGGAGCCAAAATGGTGGCTGGAAAGCAGGGACTTGCATAAGCTCTCCCCCAAATCCCTCCAAGCACCTGTAAAAAATGGCTCTAAACAAATTCTAGAGCTGCAGAACCCACGAAATAGCAGAGGGAAACAGGTCTCCAGCCCAGGAGAGCCTGGCTGGTTGCCAGAAAGGGTCTATCACATGGTGCTGAGAGCGGAGGGCAGCCCCGTGTGGGCCATGCTGGGACAGACCAGACCCAGAATCAGCCAGCCTGAACAGGCCTTGGGGCCATGAAACAGTGAGCTGTGGCAGTTACCAGACTTCTCAACCCACAAATGCCAAAGAGCAGGTTGGGTGAAACTGGGGGATCGAGTTCAGAGCAGTCTGGCCACCAGCTCTGGGGGTGTAGGAGGTGGTGCAGTGTTGGCAGTAGCAGCAGAAAGCTCTTGAGGCTGCTTCCAGAACTGCAACTTCAGCTGCTTGCCAAGTCCCTGGCTCACATGGTGGGAGGAATTGAGTAGCAGATCAGAGCAGAAGTGCAAGGAGCACTTTGTGGGCACAAAGGCAGATTCTCTTGCTGTGCCCTGCTTGGATCTGTATTGTGGTCCTGGTTGGCAGTTCTTGAGGGAGGAGGAGCTGGGACAGAGCCTGCGGTAATGATAGAGTAGAAATAGCTCAGAAGACAGCAGTGCTTGGACCCTAAAGCCTGGGACAAAGTACTCTCTACTGAACAAGCAGTCATATCCTGCCAAAAAGCTCAAGGGTCAAGTAGTTGTCTGGGAACATGAACAGGCAGTGAAAACAAACTCAGACTCAAACTCAAACTCTAGATTCCTTTTTTGGTGACAAAGAAGACCAAAACATACAGCCAGCAGAAGTTAACAGAGTCAAAGAACCTATATCAAAAGCCTCCAAGAAAAATATGAATTGGGCTCAGGCCATGGAAGAGCTCAAAAAGGATTTGGAAAAGCAAGTAAGAGAAGTAGAGGAAAAACTGGGATGAGAAATGAGAATGATGCAAGAAAACCATGAAAAACAAGTAAATGACTTGCTAAGGGAGACTACAAAAAATACTGAAGAAAATAACACCTCAAAGAATAGACTAAACCAAATGGCAAAAGAGCTCCAAAAAGCCAATGAGGAGAAGAATGCTTTGAAAGGCAGAATTAGCCAAATAGAAAAGGAGGTCCAAAAGACCACTGAAGAAAATACCACCTTAAAAATTAGATTGGAGCAAGTAGAAGCTAGTGACTTTAAGAGAAATCAAGATATTATAAAACAGAACCAAAGGAATGAAAACATGGAAGGCAATGTAAAATATCTCATTGGAAAAAAACACTGACCTGGAGAATAGATCCAGGAGAGGTAATTTAAAAATTATTGGACTACCTGAAAGCTATGATCAAAAAAAGAGCCTAGACTTCATCTTTTAAGAAATTACCAAGGAAAACAGCCCTGATATTCTAGAGCCAGAGGGTAAAATAGAAATTGAAAGAATCCACTGATCACCTCTTGAAAAAGATCCCAAAAAGAAAACTCCTAGGAACTCCAAATTCCAGAGTTTCCAGGTCAAGGAGAAAATGCCGCAAGAAGCCAGAAAGCAACAATTTGAATATTGTGGAAACACAATCAGGATAATACAAGATCTAGCAGCTTCTACATTAAGGGATTGAAGGGCTTGGTATGTGATATTCCGGAGGTCAAAGGAGCTAGGATTAAAACCAAGAATCACCTACCCAGCAAAACTGAGTATCATGCTCCAAGGCAAAATATGGATTTTCAATAAAATAGAGGACTTCCAAGCTTTCTCAGTGAAAAGACCAGAGCTGAATAGAAAATTTGACTTTCAAATACAAGAATCAAGAGAAGCATGAAAAGGTAAACAAGACAGAAAATTCATAAGGGATTTACTAAAATTGAACTGTTATGTTTACATTCCTATATGGAAAGATGATATGTGTAATTCATGAGACCTTTCTCGGTATTAGGGGAGTTGAAGGGAATATAGACAGAGGGCACAGGATGAGTTGAATATGAAGGGATGATTTCTTTAAAAATGAAATAAATTTAAGCAGTGAGAGAGGAATATATTGAGAGAGAGAGAAAGGGAGAGATAGAATGGGGTAAAGTATCTCACATAAAAGTGCAAGAAAAAGCAGTTCTGTTGGAAGGGAAGAGGGGGCAGGTGAGGGGGAATGAGTGAGTCATATTCTCTTCAGGTCCAGCTTGAGGAGGGAATAACATACACACTCAATTGGGTATCTTACTCCTCAGGAAAGTAAGAGGAAGGGGATAAAAAGGTGGGATGATAGAAGGGAGGGCAGATAGGGAGAGGAGGTAATCAAAAACTAACACCTTTGAAAAGGGACAGGGTCAAGGGAGAAAAATGAATAAAGGTGGAAAGGATAGGATGGAAGGAAATATAGTTAACCTTTCACAACATGAGCATTGTGGAAATGTTTTACATAATGATACATGTGTGATCTATGTTGAATTGCTTGCCTTCCTAGGGAGGTTGGGTGGGAAGGGAAGAGGGGAGAGAATTTGTGACTCAAAGTTTTAAAAGCAGATGCTTAAAAAAATTAAAAAAAAATTTTTTCATGCAGCTGGGAAACAAGATATACAGGGAATGGGGCATAGAAATCTATCCTGCCCTACAAGAAAGTAAGAGAAAAGGAGATGGGCTGGAGAGTGGGGTGAAAGAGGGGAGGGCTGACTGTGGAAAGAGGCAATCAGAATATATGCCATCTTGGAATGAGGGGGAGGGTAGAAATGGTGAGAAAATTTGTGACTCAAAATCTTCTCAAAATCAATGTTGAAAACTAAAATATTAAATAAAAAAGATAAAAAGTGCTTACGAAAAGCCAAGTGTTGATCTGAGGGAATAAAATTTCCTTAAAAAATATTGTTTACCTAGGGAGTTCGTTGATGATAAACAATCTCCAGGGCCAGATGGTTTTACATGTGAATTCTATCAAACATTTAAAGAACAACTAATTCCAATACTTTGTAGACTATTTGGGAAAATAGGTGAAGAAGGAGTCCTACCAAATTCTTTTTATGACACAAATATGGTACTAATACCCAAACCAGGTAGAGTTAAAACAGAGAAAGAAAATTATAGACCAATTTCTCTAATGAATATTGATACAAAAATTTTAAATAAAATATTAGCAAAAAGATTGCAGCAACTCATTACGAGAATAATACACTCTGACCAGGTAGGATTTATTCCAGGAATGCAAGGCTGGTTCAATGTTAGGAAAACTATTAGCGTAATTGACCATATCAACAACAAAACTAGCAGAAACCATATGATCATCTCAATAGACGCAGAAAAAGCCTTTGACAAAGTACAACACCCATTCCTATTAAAAACACTAGAAAGCATAGGAATAAGTGGAACCTTCTTCAAAATTATAAATAGCATCTACCTAAAACCATCAACAAGCATTATTTGTAATGGGGATAAACTAGATGCATTCCCAATAAGATCAGGGGTGAAACAAGGATGTCCATTATCACCCCTATTATTCAATTTGGTACTAGAAACATTAGCTGTAGCAATAAGAGAAGAAAAAGAAATTGAAGGAATTAGAATAGGAAAAGAAGAAATGAAATTATCACTTTTTGCAGATGATATGATGATTTATCTAGAGAATCCTAGAGAATCAAGTAAAAAACTACTTGAAATAATAAACAACTTTAGCAAAGTTGCAGGATATAAAATAAACCCACATAAATCCTCAGCATTCCTATACATTACTGACAAAGCCCAACAGCAAGAGATAGAAAGAGAAATTCCATTCAAAGTTACTGAAGGCACTATAAAATATTTGGGAGTCTATTTGCCAAGACAAACCCAGGGCCTATATGAACATAACTATGAAACACTTTTCACGCGAATAAAATCAGATCTAAATAAATGGAAAAATATCAGTTGCTCATGGTTAGGCCGAGCTAATATAATAAAAATGACAATTCTACCTAAATTAATCTATCTATTCAGTGCCATACCAATCGAACTACCAAAAATTTTTTTTACTGAGCTGGACAAAATAATAACAAAATTCATTTGGAAAAACAAGAGGTCTAGAGTATCTAGGATATTAATGAAAAGACATGCTAGAGATGGTGGCTTAGCCACACCAGATATTAAACTGTACTACACAGCAGCAGTCATCAAAACTGCCTGGTACTGGTTAAGAAACAGGGGTGTGGATCAGTGGAATAGGATAGGTACACAAGTAGGTGAAATCAACAAGTTTAGCAGTCTACTCTTTGATAAACCCAAAGAGGCCAGTTTCTGGGCTAATAATTCACTATTTCACAAAAACTGTTGGGAAAATTGGAAAATGGTAGGGCAAAAACTGGGCATAGACCAATATCTTACACCATATACCAAAATAAAGTCAAAATGGGTTCATGATTTAGGAGTAAAAGTTGATACTCTAAGTAATTTGGGAAAGCAAGGAATAGTTTACTTATCAGATTTGTGGAAAAGTAAAGAATTCACGACCCAACAAGAGATAGAGAGCATTACAAAATGCAAAATGGATAATTTTGGTTATGTCAAATTGAAATGTTTTTGTACAAAAAAAGCCAATGCAACAAGAATTAGGAGGGAAGCAGAAAATTGGGAGAAAATCTTTGCAACTAGTATCTCTGATAAAGGCCTCACCTCTAAAATATACAGGGAGCTGAGCCAAATATATAGGAATACAAGCCATTCCCCAATTGAGAAATGGTCAAAGGATATGAACAGGCAGTTTTCAGAGGAAGAAATTAAAGCTATCTACAGGCATATGGAAAAATGCTCTGGATTGCTGCTGATTAGAGAAATGCAAATCAAAACAACTCTTAGATACCACATCTCTCCTGTCAGATTGGCTAAAATAACAAATCAGGAGAATGATAAATGCTGGAAAGGATGTGGGGAAATTGGAACATTGTTGCATTGCTGGTGGAGTTGTGAGCTGATCCAGCCATTTTGGAGGGCGGTTTGGAACTATGCCCAAAGGGCTATAGAAATGTTCATACCCTTTGACCCAGCAATACCACTTCTAGGGTTGTATCCCAAAGAAATCACGCAAGCGGGAAAAGGACCCATATGTACAAGAATATTTATAGCAGCTCTCTTTGTGGTAGCCAAGAATTGGAAATCAAAGGGATGCCCATCAATTGGGGAATGGCTGAACAAGCTGTGGTATATAAAGGTGATGGAATACTATTGTGCCATAAGAAATGGGGATGATGCAGACTTCATAACAACCTGGAAAAACCTACACGACATAATGCTGAGTGAGTGGAGCAGAGCCAGGAGAACGTTGTGCACAGCCACAGATATATGGATTCCGTGAGGACCAACCCTGACATACTGCACTTTTCTCAGCAACCTAAGGGTCAAGGACAACTCCAGGGGACTCACGATGGAGAATGCTATCTTCATCGAGACAAAGAACTGCGAAGTTTGAATACAGACTGAGGCACACTACATGCTCGCCTTTTCTGCTTCTCTTTTGTTTTTGTTTTTGGGTTTTTTTTTTTTTTTGGTTCTGTTTCTTCTTTCTCATGATTCATTCCATTGGTCAAAATTCTTCTCCACGACTTGACTAGTGCATAAATTAATTCAATGCGAAGTTATACATGACAGTTATATGAGACTTCATGCCATCTTGGGGAGGGAGGGGAGAAAAACTGGAACTCAAAACTATGTAGAACCCTGTGTGGTAAACTAAAAATAAATAAAGAAATTTATAAAAAAAAAAGAAAAAAATATTGTTTAATAGCATTTAAAAAACAAAACAAAACCATAAACTCTTTCTTTGTTTTGCTGTAGTTGGAATAGGGCTGTCTCTATTTGTGATTTGCTCAAGGCTCCCTGTCCCCGCTGCTTCTGCACTGACTGGTTTTGGTGATACTTCATGTTTCCACAGTTATGGTATTTGCCAGTGGGTATGTGGATTTTAGAGTATGTATATTGTTTGTCTAGCTTCAGTCTGATGTTCACTTAGAAAATGGCCAACAGTAATGAGAAGACATTTTGTAAGTAACACTATGACATTGCAGGCTCACTTTCATTTGAACTGAATTATCAGACCATTGAGGAATGTGTTATTGGAAGGAACTGAAGGGAGTGCAAAGTCTACTATTTAAATGAATTCATTTATTTTTGTTTTTGAAAAATAGTACCCAGCACACTCTATAAGAAATAAAGAAGTTCTGATCATCTTGCTAGTTAAGCTTTTTTAAGTGAATAATAATAACAATAAGATAAAGTCCTTTCACTTGCTGTTATCACTATCCTGTTTTTATTAAAAAGAAAACTAGTACAGGAAATTCTACTGCCACCCTCCCTCCTCCAAAAATCATGTAATTAAAATCTTTCTCTGTTTATGTTTAGTGCATTCAGAAGCATGATATTTAGCATTTGTTAAGGAAAAAGCAAAGCACAGTTGAAATGAAATGTCTCCCTGAAAAGTAATATAATGGAATGACTTTTATGATGGATGGAAATTTATGGAAAATGAGCTACATGGAAGACTTTTATCCACAACTTCTTATGTGATTTTCTATTACTCAATATTTGCTATGATTTGTAACATCACCAGTCACTGTCCCAGCTGGCATTCTGCCTCTTTATGTATTTAAGTGCTTTTGTTTTCATTTTATATAGCAAATAAGCTAATTGAAGCTATGCATTCTCCCATTTCAATATAAACCTCTCTCTGTTCTCACTGGATTTTGACTTTAACCCCCTAGCTGCATTATTTCCATCCCCTTTCCCGTTCTATGTCCCATCCTTTCATATGGGACAAAAGAAAGGGCCTCATATGCTACATGAATTGGAGAGGCTTTTAAGATGAATCTTCATCTTCTGAATGGACACCAATCACTTTTTCTGAGCTTGTCATGTGCAACCACAGTTTTTGGTAATACAATTGAAATGCAAAAAAGATTAAAAGTCCAGCTTTACAGTCCTTGTTGGCAGTTTGCATTCCACCATACACACTTGGTTAGCAAAGCTTACTAGCGTAAGTAGAGTAATAACTAGCATTACTAATCTGTGAAAAACTAGGAAGTTCTCTAAGGACAGGTATTAAAGGATGCTACTTTGGTGAGATCCAGTAAAAATATGCTCCTATTTTTTTAAATCAAGCCATGATTTTCTTATGTCATAAAATTTTAATGGTTTTTTGAAAGAAAATTGATTTAATCTTTGAAGACTCATGACAGAAAATTATTGATATAATTGTTAATATAATGACAGAAATTTTACTCCCCTAAATAATCCTTGTCATGTCAAAATTTCAGTAATGCCCTTATATTCCTACTCTTAAGATATCTACACTTGGTTAGATTGAGCTGAACCAGACTCAGGGATTTTGCCTTGTGGGGGAGTCCAGCTCAAGCTGGATGTCTGCTTTTAGTATCCTTACCCCCTTCCATTGGGATTCATGGCATGAAAGGCAAAACAGTCATAATGCAGTGGTTTTCTTTGCTTGGATAGCCAAGGGCCACTGGGGTCTCATGACCAGACCTGGCTACCTCATATTGCCTCCTTCCCCTCTCCTCCAAAAGGCATAAGAAAGTTTTGCATGTGTGTTGGAGTTGGGAAATCCACTGGACATCCCCCAGCGTGGCCGGTTTGCTATCCTGTTATCTCAATTAAAGATGCTTTATTCCTCAGCTCATGGCTTTGATTTATTTCGGAACCTGACACTTGACATAATGTTTCTTTGCACACCTGCATTTGCTGTCCCTAAAGGGAGATTGATGGCATTTCCTTTTTTAGGTAGAATAGATTTCCTTCAGGACTAACAATGGTGGCTGACTTTAGAGAGAAAATGAAAGAATGGAAAAATGTTATTGAGCAGCAGTGTGAAGTGGGAAAAGAATATTGGGTTTGGAATCAGAAAGGCCTGGTTTCTTCTGCCTCTCTGCCACTTACTATGTGGTCTAGGAAAGGTCATTTAATCTCTCTAAGCCTCACTTTCCTCATTTGCAAAATGGAGATGCTAACATTGTCACCTTGAGTTCAAAAGAGTGTGACTTGCATTGAACAAACCTTCAAGAATCAAAGAGAGAAAACTCCCTCCCATTACTTATGCCCTCCTCTGGTAGAGGGGCAGGGGTCACACTCCACAAAGCTGCTCATTACCTTGAACTCCTTGACTGTCCCTAGGTATTGGCAGATTTGGCTTCTTAAAGCCTCCAGAAGAGGTACTGTTGTACAGTAACACAAATGTTGTTTGTGGTTTTCTGTCAATATGTGACCCAGTTTGTATTTGAGTTTTATACAACTTGTATTTGACTTTGAAACCACTTGTATGGAGAGTAGATCTCCAAGAAAACCAGGGTTCCAGTTTTGCATCTGAAACTAACTGTGCTACCCTGAGCAAGCCACATAACCTGTAGCCCAGGTTAGTCTTTATGACTATAGATTGACTAACTGCATTTCTAGAGGGCATCACCTACATCTATAAAATAACAAGTCTGAACAAAAAGAAAATCACTAAATGTGAGTTCTGATCAATCTATACAATTCTAATCATGTGTGATTGTAAGAACTTTGCCTTCATTTTTCTCTGGTTATTGATGGGAGATAGGGATTATCAGAAAAGGCCTGGAATATGTCTTCATGAAAAGTCTGACAATGAAGATTATGCAGTGCATTAAATTCATCCATGATTTCTACCCTTAGAGTCTGGTTATTTTCTAGATTTATTTGGTCTCAAGGGTATTGAATAGAGCTGAACCCTTGAGCTTGACTTAGAAGAGAACCAAACCTTGATCTTCCCATATTCCAGTAACTGGGGGTGATACTAACTGGACCATGGATAGAAACTTTGCTCTCCATTGCCATTCCATAATTAATAAATATCTTGGGTCATAGAGAACAATATTTAGAGGTTCGTTAGTAGATGAGAACATAACAATCTTATCATTCCAGTTTTTTTTAAGTCTCTGAAATTAAAAATTTCTTTATAGTCAAATAGCTCAGAAATACTTAAACTCCAGGATTACTTGATTATTATCTAGGATTCATTTTTATAAGAGATTTTCTATGATCTGTGAACTGTGTACAATTTAGTTTTACCATATTTGCCCTGAACAGAATATATGCCTAGAGAAAGTTATAGTAATCAAATTAATGTTCAGTGAAGGAATGAATATGAACCTACAAATTTTAATAAGCTTTCCCTATTATATTTCACCTGTGGTAATGTAATCTGTATGTGACCATATACTTGAACCAAAGAAACTTGGTGGAGAAGATGAATTTCAGATACCTTACAGAATCAGAGATCAAAAGATCTGTCCTATTAATCTTTAAACCAGAGAAATTCATCTGTCTGCCCCAGTGCCTAGTGTCAATCAATGACTCAGCTTTAGCTGGATTATGGTTAAGCCTGAGTGGCCATGCAAGAGGGAATCTCAGGTAACCAGTCTTCAAAGAGACTGATATTCTAAGACCCAACATGAAAGAGAAAGATGTCTGAGTTTTACCTGTATAGCAAAGAAACCTTAGTTGCATTTACAGCTATAGAAAATGTAGTATCCTACACTTGCCTTTTAAAAATGTATCAGGATGATAAATAGCTAGTGGATGGAGAGGATTTTCTTGTTGTCTTTTCATCTAAGTGCATTTAGGGCAATTACTTTATTTTTCCCTTCCCCCAAAGTGCTAGGTCTGAGATTCCTCTTCATTTTTGTGGTAGCAAACTTGTGAGGACAGCATCTTTTTTTGTTAAGAAGATAATACAAGAATCATCCAAACAGAAAATTCAGATCCTCCTTCTTGAAAGTTTTTTCAAATTCTATATGATTGATTTTTGGAATGTACGTTTATGAGAGGTGAGACTTTGTAAGCTTTTCTATATAATCTGTTGTTTGGCCATTGGGAATTAACATCTTTTCACAAACAGTTTTATAGTTATTTTACCCCATACTAATGATTTCATCAGTGTTTGGAAATTCCCATTTGTAGATAATCAACTCCTTAGTGATTTATAGAGTTAGAGAATTGGGAGAGGGGGAGATGGGGAAGTTATCAAGAGTTACATCCCAGTGGCGTCATGTGGTTACTTCATCATAACCAGGAAGGGTTGGTGACAAAACAGTTCCCTTGAATCAGAATTAGTCTTTTCCCCCAAAAATAAACAATACACTCAACATGTTCCCTTCATTTTTGGATCTTGTATATGTAACTTGTTTGGTAAAGTTATAACTCATAACATAACACAAAGTCCTAATTAACTATAATTGTTAGGCAATCAGGTGGTCTGGTTAATTGATTTTTCTAATTGAGTAATGATTGATCACTTATGCCTATAGTTATAAAAATGTAACCTGGCAACGCAATATCCCAAAAGCCCACAAGGTGGGGATATTGCCCCATTAAGTAGGCCTATTAGGTTACAGATTCCACAATTCTCACCCCAGCTACCTCCCCCACCACTATTCTGAAGCTAGAAATTATTTTAATTCTTAGCTGAAAAATGAGTAAAAATAATTTCATGAATCCTTTTATTGTAGATGTTTCAGTACCTGCAAGGTCTCTGACAAGATGAAAAAAATTAAGATTTATAACCTTTTAGCTTGTTGAGAACAATGTTTTGTTTATGTCTTGTATTTCTTCTATAATCTAATAAAGGCTTCGGTACATAGTAGGTGCTTTACAAAGATATATTGAATTGTGTTTTCATATACCACTCCATAGTCTTCAAAGGCTTTCTCTGTATTATCTCACTTGATCTTCAATTCAAATAGACAAAATAATTTTCCCATTCCACAGACCTGACTATGATCCTAGCACACAATACTGCAGTAGCTCCCTACTGCTACCAGAATAAGTATGTTTAAAGCCTTCCACAACCTGGCTCTGGCCTACATAAAATACACATATTTGGTTACACTACACTTTTATAGAAAGACAGAACAGACATCAGCATAAAATAAACCACTCAGCTTACATACAAAATTAATTTCAAAGCAATGCTTCTTAGTGAAATAAACAACTTGTGGGCATAGTGGGGTGTGATGGTAAATGTTGAACAGAGAGCTTTCTGCAAAAAATAAAGAGGTAAGCAGAACATACTTTGAAATTCAATCTGATTTATTAATAATTTCCCCATCACTTTCTTAAACCTTTACAGTCAATAAAACAATAAATCAAGCCCTTATTTGTAGTATTTGCTGACTTCGGAAATGTAAATGCTTACACTAACAAATTTAACAATGGGCTCTTGAGCTCATTAAAACTAGCTCAGCACAGCCTCTGGTGGCTGGGATGAGGAGGGGATGGTTGTTAATCCAGACAGTTCAGTTCCACATTCTTCTCCATTACAATGCACCTGCTGCACCTGGCACTTTCCACATTGTCAGGAATTGACAAATGGACTTTTTACTTTTCTCCATGAGCTGGAAAGGGGAACCTCTTTTCAAGGCATCAGCCTCTACTGTTAAAACTGCTCCTACATTTTTTCCAGGTCCATGTCACCACCACTTACAGCCAACCTCAATTCTCATTCTAATTCTTCTTACATAGTATCATCCTCAAATCTTGTGATATTTCTTTATTTAGGGGAATGATTAAAAACTCAAAATCCCAATAGGCCACTCTTCCCACTTGCAGACAAGGTAGACGTTCTTTGCCCTTCCAGGTCTCCAGAGGGTCATTATGCCAGATTTATTTCATATTACTCCTCTTCATATACTCTGTGTTCTAGTTTAATTGGACTATTGGCTGTTAAGTGAACTCAGCACTCAATCTTCTATATCTGTGCCTTTGGGCATGGATTCCCATGACTGTAATGTACTCCCTCCTCATCTTTGTCAGAATTTTATTTTGATTCAAGGCTCAGTTCAGTAGTAGTCTCCCATGGAAAGCCTTTTCTGATACTTGCTCCCTTCTCAAATCACTTTGAATATATTAACCTGTGCCATGTCGAATGATATAGTGGATAGAAAGATGGCCCCAAAGCCACGAAGCCTTGGCTTTCAAGATCTGCTTCTGACCTTGACTGGATATGTGACCTTGGGAAATCATTTAACTTGTCACTGCTTTAGGCAACTTGCTAAAAGTATATATTACAGAAAAGTTACCCACGTGAATTGGTAGAAGATATTTCCTTACCCTTAAATTTCCTAATGAAATGACAGATCTTGTCATTATCCCTATACTTATCCATAAATATACTCCTCAGTAGAATGTAAGATCTGAGGGTAGGAAGCTATTTTTATTTGTATTTTTGCATCTCTGTTTCTCAGCATAGTGCCTGAATCCTTTTTCATGTGAATAGTATTTTATTTTTTCCAATTGCATGTAAAGATTTTTCAAAATTAATTTTTATAAGATTTTGAGTTCCAAGTTTTTCTCCTTCCCTCCCTTTCCTCCCCCTCCCCAAGATGGCAAACAATCTGATATGGGTTATATATGTGCAAGCAGGGAAATATATTTCCGTATTAGTAGCATTATAAGAGAAGAAACAGAAAAAAGTGAAAAAGCCACACCCCCCCAAAAGTAAAAATAATGTGCTTTGATATGCTTTCAGACTTCATAGTTCTTTCCCTGGATGTGGAAAGCATTATCTGTCATGAGTCTTTTGGAATTGCCTTAGATCATTCTATGGCTGAGAAAAGCTAAGTTAATCATAGTTGATCATCTCACAATCTCTTACTGTTACTGTGTATCATGTTCTCCTGGTTCTACTCACTTCACTCAGCATCAATTCATGTAAGTCTTTTCAGGTTTTTCTGAAATCTGCTCATCAATTCTTATAGCACAATAGTATTCTATTCTATAGCATTCCCTCAATTTCCAATTCTTTGCCACCACAAAAAAAATTGCTGCTATAAATATTTTTGTATATTTAAGTCCTTTTCCTTTTTTACAACCTCTTTGGGATAGGGATTAGTAGTGGTACTGCTGAGTCAAAGGGTAAGCACATTTGATTGCCCTTTGGGCATAGTTCCAAATTGCTCTCCAGAATGGTTGGATCAGTTCACACCTCCACAAATAATGCATTGGTGTCCAAATTTTCCCACATTTCCAGCATTTATCATTTTCCTTTTCTGTTATATTAGTCAGTCTAATAAATGTGAAGTGGTAGCTCAGAGTTGTTTTAATTTCCATTTCTCTGAGAGTGAATTAGAGCATTTTAAATGACTACAGATAGCTTTAATTTCTTTGTCTGAAAATTGCCTGTACATATCCTTTGACCATTTATCAACTGAGGAATGAATTGTATTCTTATAAATTTGGCTCACTTCTCTATATATTTGAAAAAATGAGGTCTTTAATAGAAACACTGACTGTAAAAAATGTTTACCATCTTTCTGTTTCTTTCTAATATTGGTTGCATTGGTTTTGTTTGTGCAAAATCTTTTAAATTTAATGTAATCAAAATTATCCATTTGGTATTTCATGTTATTTTCTATCTCTTGTTTGGTCATAAATTCTTCCCTTTTCCATAGATCTGACATATAAACTATTTCTTGCTCTCCTAATTTGCTTATGGTATCACCCTTTAGGTCTAAATCATGTACCCATTTTGACCTTTTCTTGGTATATACTGTGAAATGTTGGTCTATGCCTAGTTTCTGCCATAGTATTTTCCAGTTTTCCCAGCAGTTTTTGTCATAGAATGAGTTCTTACCCCAGAAGCTGAAGTGTTTGGATTTATCAAACAGTAGATTACTTCAGTCATTTACTACTATGTCTTGTGTACTTAACTACTGATCTGCCACTTAATTTCTTAACTAGTACCAAATAGTTTTGATGATTGCTGCTTTACGATATAGTTTTAGATCTGGTATGGCTAGGCCACATTCTTCTGCATTTTTTTCCATTAATTTCCCTGATATTCTTGACCTTTTCTTCTTGAATTTTGTCATTATGCAAACTTTTATTTAAAAGTTTTTGCATCAATATTTATTAGGCAAATTGGTCTGTAATTTTCTTTCTCTGTTTTAGCTCTTTCTGGTTTAGGTATTAGCATTGTATTTGTGGCATAAAAGGAATTTGGAAGGCCTCATTCTTCACTTATTTTCCCAAATAGTTTATGTAGTATTGGAATTAATTATACTTTAAATGTTTGGAAGAATTAATTTGTGAATCCATCTGGCCCTGAGATTTTTTCTTAAGGAGTTCATTGATGGCTTATTCATTATTTTTCTAAAGTGAGGTTATTTAAGTATTTTATTTCCTCTTCTGTTAATCTGGACAATTTGTATGTTTGTAAATATTCATCCATTTCACTTAGAATGTCAGATTTTGGGGCACATAGTTGTGCCAAATAGCTCAAAATTATTGCTTTAATTTCCTTTTCATTGGTGGTAAATTCACCCTTTTCATTTTTGATACTAGCAATTTGGTTTTTTTTACTTCTTTTTTTAAAACTCAAATTAACCAAAGATTTATCTATTGTATTATTTTTCATAAAACCAGCTCTTAGTTTTATTTATTGGTTCAATAGTTTTCTTACTTAAAATTTTATTAATCTCACCTTTGAGTTTCAGAATATATAATTTGGTATTTAATTGGGATTTTAAATTTGTTCTTTTTCTAGCTTTTTTAATGGCATGCCCAGTTCATTGATCTACTCTTTCTCTATTTTATGCTTGTAAGGATTTTGAAATATAAAATTTTTCATAACTGCTGCTTTGGATGCATTCCATAAATTTTGGTATGTTGCCTTATCATTGTCATTGTATTTGCTGAAATTATTGTTTCTATGATTTGTTGTTTGACCTACTCATTCTTTAGGATTAGATTGTTTAGTTTCCAATTAATTTTTAATCTATTTTTTCAATGGTCCTTTATTATATATAATTTTATTACATCATGATCTGAAAAGGATGCATTTAATATTTCTGCCTTTCTGCATTGGATTGTGAGGGTATTTTATGCTCTAGTACATGGTCAGTTTTGTGTAGGTGCCACATACTACTGAGAAAAAGGTATATTCCTTTTAATCCTCATTCACTTTTCTCCATGGGTCTACCATATCTAACTTTTCTAAAATTCTATTCACCTCCTTCTTTCTTGTTTATATTTTGGTTGAATTTATCTAGTTCTGAGAGGGGGAGTTTGAGGTCCCCATTCATATAGTTTTGCTGTTTATTTTTTCCTATAATTCACTTAACTTCTCTAGGAATTTGCATGTTATATCACTTGTTGCATATATTTTAGTATTGATATTACTTCATTGTCTATGGTACCTTTTTTTTTAGCAAGGTGTAGTTTCCTTCCTTGTCTCTTTTAATTAAATCTCTTTTTGTTTTTGCTTTGTCTGAGATCTAGATTACTACCCCTGTTTATTTTTTAGTTTATTGTTGTGGTTGTTGTTTTTCATTTTTAATTGAGCTGAAGCAAAATATATTCGACACCAGCCTTTTATCTTTAACCCTGTGTGTGTCTCTCTGCTTCAAATGTGTTTCTTGCAAACAATATACTGTAGGATTCTGGTTTTTAATCCATTCTTCTATCTGCATCCAATTTACATTCACAGTTATGACTACCAACTGTGTATTTCCCACCACCCTATTTTTCCTATTTCTACTTTTCTCTCTCTCTCCTTTCACCCCATCCCTCCTCATTAGTGTTTTGCTTTTGAACACCACCTCCCTCAATCTGCCTTCAGCACCATCTTTTTCCCTCTTCCCCTCTTACTTCCCTATAGGATAAAGTAGATTTCTTTACTTGAGTGTGTACATTATTCCCTCTTTGAGCCAAATCCAATGAGAGTAAGGTTCAAACATTGCTCACCCCCTCCCTCCTTTCTCTCTACCGTAATAGGTCTTTCATGCCTCTTCATGTGATATAATTACCTCATTCTGCACCCCCCCTTTTCTCCAAGTATAATTCTTTTTTCACCCCTTAATTTTTTTTTCATGATATCAAAGTCAACTTAAACCCACACCCTCTGTCTAGGTATAATCCTTCTAACTTCTCTAATAGAGATACAGTTCTCAAGAGTTACAAGTATACTCTTCTCCTGTAGGGATGGGATGTAAGCAGTTTAACATTGTTGAATATTATTTTTTCTCTCCTGTTTACCTTTTTATGTTTCCCTTGAGTCTTGCATTAGAAGATCAAGTGTTTTCTTCAACTCTGATCTTTTCATCTAGAAATTTTAAAGTCCCCTGTTTCATTAAATGCCCATCTTTTCCCCAGGAAGTTTATGCTCAATTTTGCTAGGTAGTTGATTCTTCCTTGGAATCCAAGCTCCTCTGCCTTCTGGAATATTGTATTACAAGCCCTCAGATCCTTTAATGTAAAAGCTGCTAAGTCCAATGATGTTTTAATTGTTTCTTTATGGCTGCTTACAGTATTTTCTCCTTGAACTAATAATTCTGGAATTTGGATACAATATTTCTTCAAGTTTTCATTTTGGGATTTCTTTCAGGAGGTGATTGGTGGATTCTTTTCATGACTTTTTTCCTCTCTGGTTCCAGGGCCTCAGGGCAGTTTTCCTTGATAATTACTTGAAAGATGCTGTCCAGGCTCTTTTTTTTTTTTTAAATCATGGCTTTCAGATAGTCCAATAATTCTTAAATTATCTCTCCTGTATCTGTTTTTGAAGTCAATTGTTTTTCCAATGAGGTGTTTTACATGTTCTATTTTTTCATTCTTTTGATTTTGTTTGACTGATTCTTAATGTCTCATGGAGTCTTAGTTTCTACTTACCCAGTCCTAATTTTTAAGGAATTATTTTTTTTGGTTAGCTTTTGTACCTCCTTTTCCATTTGGTCCATTCTATTTTTTAAGGAATTGTTTTCTTTGCCCAGCCTATTACTTGACTTTTTACTCTTTGTTAGAGTCAGGCTCTACTTCCAGGATAGAGGGCACATTGTCCCAAGCTTCAGGGGTTTTGTGCAGCTATTTTCAGGGATACCCCTAGGGACGCAAGTTTTCAGTTCTTCCAAGGTGGCATGATCTAAGGAAAAGTACTTACTACTCTCTTGGCCTGTGCTTCGGTCTGTGATTGATTACAAGCACTCTTTTCTGCCCTGGAATTGTGAGGAGGGTCCCCCCTTTACTGTGGCTGCAAGCTTTGCTGTAATAGAGCCTCTCCTCATTCTGGGCCTGCCATCTAGGCCTGCAACCCAGATCTGAGTATGGGCAAAGCAACAGAGTCCTGCCTCAGTGCTAGCAAAAAGACTGCTGTAGTTTCCTTGTGATCTACTGTTTGACCCCCTTATTGTGCCACTGCCACTGCTGAGTCAGTCATTCCCAAGGCCTGCTCTTGGTTTCCTGGGGCCAGAGTTGTGCCAGTTTGGCCTTTGCTGGACTTTGCTCCACTCTCACTGAGGTGCTACACACCTTTCCTGCTGACCTTTTAAGTTGTCTTTCGTGTCTGTGGCCTGAGAAGTCTGGAAACTACCACTGATGCCACTGAGTCAGTTGTCCTGAGGTCTTCTCTGGGTTTGCTTTGCCCTGTCTACTCTAGCTTGGCCTGTGCTGGATTGTGTTCCTCTTTCAACCTTGTGCAACAGACCTTTCATGCTGTCCTTCCAAGTTGTCTTGGGCTGGAAATTTGTTTCACTGTCTTTTTGTGAGTTCTGCTGCTCTAGAATTTGTTTAGAGTCATTTTATAAAGGTATGTGGATGGGTTTTGGGGAGAGCTGAGGTGAGTCCCTGTCTTTACTCCACCATGTTGGCTCTGCCCCTAGGAGTTGTTTTCTTCAGTAAATTTTTGTGCTCCCTTTTCCAAACTGTCTAATCTTTTTCTTTTCCGTAATTCTTTTGCATAGCTCCCATTGTTTCCTAATTTTCTTTCTACTTCTCTTACTTGATTTTTAATATCTTTTTTGAGCTCTTCCAAGAGGACTTTTTGGTCTGAAGACCAATTCACATTTCCCCTTGAAGACTGTCATATAGGAATTTTGAAATTCTGAATTTCTCTTTCGATCTTCCCTGGCACCATGGTAGCTTTCTATGGTAAGGGCTCTTTTTTATTTTTTGCTCATTTTTAAAAGTTGAGCTCTGCTTCTGAGGTATGGGGGGCAGGGAGGGATACTGATCCAAGTTCTTGCACTGGGGCCAAGGGTCTTATCCCTGGCTTTCTGCACAGAGGCTGCTGGGGCTGACAGCTTGCCCACTGCATTAAGGTGGCCTGGCCTAGTCATTCCTTTTGTGCCCTGGGTTCTGGGTCCAGCAGTTATCCTGCTTCACTGTGTCTGGAGGCCTCACAGATGACCTGCTGTGCCACTGGCCTCCCCAGCTCAGACCATGGAGCCTTGGTTGCTGATCTGTGCTGTGGCAAAGACCCTCTTGCTGGCTTGCCTGGATACCACCTGCTTTGTGCTGTGCTCCTCTTTTACCCAAGTGAGACAGACCTTTCCTGAAGTCCATATAAGTTATCTTGGGCTGGAAAACTGTTTCACTATGTCTTTTTGTGCATTCCATAGTTCTAGAATTGTTTTAGAGGCTTGATTGTTAGTGAGGGAAATTGGGGAGAGCTCAGGCAACTTCGTGGATTCTCTCTGCCATCTTGACTCTACCCCCAATCCTTATTTTTGGGAGGGGAAGAAAGAAGGGGATGGAGGAGCCTGATTTAGACCAATTTAAATTCTTTGGTGTGAGGAACTCTTAGTGTGGAACTACATCCTACTGATGCAGATCAGGACCCACCTATATTTGGAATTTTACAGAGTTGCTGGAGGTTAGGTGACTTGTGGTCACACAATTACCATGTGAAAAGCCACCAGATTTGAATCTATCTTCCTGATTCCCACCCTCTATGTACCATACTGTGTAGTACTAAGTATTTAATATGTACTTACTTATAAATAGGACTTCTATGCATTTGTTGAATTGATTTTTAGTCTAGTCCTGTTTCTACCACACCATGTAGTTATATAATAAATGTAGCCATTTATTATGGCCATAACAAATTTATGTGAAGTCTTCCATAGTGACTTATAAAGTTATTTTCTTTCTCCCTCTTTTCTGAATTATTTTGACAGGCAGCTTTTGAACACAGAAATTCAGTTCCTTTAGATCTTTTTGGTAGCTTTATTTTGCAGAAGTTTTTTTGCCCCTAACTCCCTCATTTCTCTAAAAACAACAAAAAATGAGTTCCCATTAATTGGCTGTCACCTTTTTGAATTTTTATACTAATTTGTGAATTGATAAGTATAGTTAGAAAGTAATGAAACTTTGGGGTCTCCTTAATTCACAGTTGCCTTTCATAGAAGGATAGACACATGGACTAGACTTCCTATTTCATTGGTGTAATAAATTTAGAGTTGAGGAAACTCTGTCCGATAGGTTGACACTTTTTCTGTAGCTTACAGTCCAAATGAGTAGAGTTCTCTAGAGTACTAGAGATTAACTGACTTGTTCAAAGTCACATAGCCAATATGTATCAGAGGCAGGACTTGTACCTGAGTCTTCTGGACTTTGAGGACAGATTCTCTATCTGATATATCATGCTGCCTTTGTCTATTGTACCTCATATACCATCATCAACATAACTGAAAAGTTCGAAAGTCAAGGGGAACCAGAGATATTTATTATTGTCTGGGATAAATGCTCAAACTAGCTTGTCATTTTTAGTATTGAATTATTTGGGCTTCTTTCATAAACATCTAAAATAGGGTAAAGATCATTTTCACAACGAGCCCCAAACCAGTCAAGTGACAAATTGTTTGTACATTTTGGAAAACATTCGTGAGATGTAATGCATGTTGATCTGAGTTCCGGATCATGAATTAGAGGAGGAAAATAGATGAAGGATAACTGGAGATCAAGCTGAACTTGAAACACCATCTGTGTGTTTCTAGAGCATCTGTCATGCTGGCACCTGGGCGTGACAGTGAAATTTGCATGTGTGCTTGAATAAGACCGCCCTGGGCCTCACACACAGATTTGTTGACCTCAACAATCTGAAGACTTTGTAGAGTTTGATGTTTTCTTTCTTCAGCCTTTACCCACCCCTCCCCCATAGTTGCTAAAGTTACTCATTTACAAACAGCCATGAAATCATGCTTTTTAGCTGGGTGCCTGCAGAGTAATATAACTGACATTTATTTATATAGCCTTAAGGATCTGCACATCACTTTATCTACATTATCTCATTTGATACTTATGATAACTCTGTGAAGATAGTTTTATGGCTATTAATATCCCCATTTTATAGACGAAGGAACTGAAGCTTCAAGAGGTTTAATAATCTTCTCATTTCATGCATGTTTTTTTTAAATAATTTGTACAGCAAGGATTCAAACCCAAGGCTCTCTTGGTATTAGGTTCAACTCTCTTACTTGGCACAGCACCTGCAGCGCCTGTCAGCAACTTAGACCATAATATAGTCTAATAGTTGAGAAGAAAAGTACTTGTCAAAATAAAAATAGAAAATGTATAGTATGATTCTGTTCACATGTTCCTTTCATAGTAATAGGGATGCTAATGTGAGTGATGTTCATCGCTAAGGATTATTAAGCAGTTGTCTTTGGGTAATGAAATTATTTGAAAGAATTTGTATTCATTATTTCTGAAATGAATAATATCTCACCTCTTTCAAAAACATACTGTTTTCCTCTTCTGCAAGGAAAGAGAGTTGCTTAGCAGCCCCACAATCTTGATCTGATTAAACATCCTAATTATTTTACTTTAATGGAAGAAACGATGATAACAAATGCATAAACAAATGCTTATTAAAATGCTTCATTTATCAATGCCTCTTTATAATCAGTTCAATTGGTTTAGGGCTTAGGTTATACTACAGCGAGCATCTTACTTTATTTATTAAAGTACAATATTCAGTATTAAGTGGTATTTTATGTTTATACTGTGACCTTCATTCCAAAGGATTCTACAACACTGCACAAACAGTATGCTGTTTATACTGTCTGTGAGCTTCCTTTCTATACTGTGGCTCTGAAGAAAGACGACTTCTATCAGCAGAAGAAATAATAGTGTAAGCCAAGGTGAGATTTAGGGAAGCAGCACATAATTTGCAGATGAAATTTGCTATTTGGATGGAATTCATGTTCTATGCCAGTATTGTATTAATTGGTACCCAAATGGCCTGGAAAAGGTATTGCACCTTCCTAAGAATATCATATAGTGGAATTAGTCCACTCGGATGCATCTGGACAGATGAATGGAGATCATGGAGAAAGAAGTATTGGACAAGCGAATGAGCAGAGTTGTACTAAATTAAGTGACCCCCTTCCACTAGTTTGGGACATCAATTTAACCAGCTCTGGACACTGGAATAGGCCCTGATTCCTAATGTCATCAGTAATGAATATTTACCCATTCTTATTTCTGAGTTCTGCTGATACAGTCCAAAACTCTTTCCATGAAGTCCCATATACTTGCCTCAAAATAGCTCATATGTCTCTCCCTTGGCATAGCTTCAGATGACCTCTTGATTAGGTCCACTTATTAGCCATTGGTGTATCACCTCAGCTGTAATTGTAGCTTTTTTTCTATTGAATTCAACTGGTTTTTGAACTTGGTCCATCTGGTCTGATACTCTGATGCTAAAGGGTCACATAGGCAGATTATTTAGGTTCATCTAGGCTGTGTGTGTGTGTGTGTGTGTGTGTGTGTGTGTGTGTGTGTGTGTTCCTATACCACCTATACCAGTGTCTACCCAGGGGCAAAATTCCCATATGGAAATTGGTGGTAGTATTTGATTAAATCCTCTTCCTTTATTTATTTTTTCTCTCATTCATTTATTCAAAAGCTGTTCATTGAGAGCATCCTGTGTGTATAATACTTTGCTAGACACTGCAGGAAAAGATGGAGCTGAATTAAAAGTTAAATAACAATATACAAAGTAAACTCAAGAAGTCAAAGACAGAATATGACATTTTCTTTAACATTTCATTCAAAGCAGCTTAATCTCTGGCACTGAGGGGAGGTTTCTAGACAAATAAAAGTTAATTAGTGCCTTTTGAAGGCCGCTATGATGGTCTGTCAGTTGAAACTCTCATCTTTGTGCTTGTCATCTAAAGTGTTTATGGCTCAGATGAGCCTTCGTTTCTTGGGAGTTCTTGCCATCTATTCTTCCTGGTGAAGCTAAAGGGAGTCTTTTAAAAAGAGAATGAGAGGAAAACTATTTCCAAATCTCTCAAATTTTTAAATTCTTCTCCTTCCCTTCTCTTACCCTTTAACTTCCAACTTTTCCAGGTCTCACTAACTTTAAGTCAACAAACCAACAGAAACTACCTTCAATGTAATGCCACTTAAGCTACTAATTTTTCTGTTACTGCCAAATTTCTCAAAAAAGAGAACAGTCTACATTTGAACTTATTCCCTGACCTTCTAATCACTCCTCAATCTCTTTCAATTTCATTATGGCTCACCATTCCCCTGAAACTGCTCTCTTGCATGTCACCAATGAATTTCTGTTTGCCAAATACAGTGGTGTTCCCTCAGGTCATTTCTTCTTCAACTTATAACCTCTCAATGGCATTTGACAAAGTTAAGCAACCTTTTCTCCATGATACTGTACTTCCTTGGATTCCAAGGAAGACACATTCTCTTGGTTTCTGCTCTCTGTTGATTCTTTGTTTGCTCCTGTGGCTCATTATCCTTCTGTCCTCTTGACAGAGTTATACTCTCAAGTTCTGTTTTTGGTGTTCATCCCTCTCTATACTCTGTTTTTTGGTGATTATGTCTACTCTCATGAACTTAGGTATCAATTATCTATTATAGGTAGCTGACCTAATACCTTTAATATGTTGATAACTCCCAAATCTATGTTGCCAGTCATCAACTCTCTCTTTCAGGCTCCAGACTTATATTTCCAACTCCCTATTAGACATCTCCACCTGGAGGTCTCACTGGCATCTTAAGCTCAATATGAATAAAACTAGCCTAAAAACATCCCTACTAAACCTACCAAATCTTCTGCATTCCATCTTTTTCTGCACTTTGTGGCATCGTTTTTCCTTTGACATATTCATAATTTTAGCATTCATCTCTTTTCTCTCCTTTCCCTGTGCTTCTAATCAGTGACTAATTTATGCCTATTTTCTTGGTAAAATTTCCATCATATTTATTCCCTCTTTATCATTCTCACATCGACCTCTCTGGGTTGGAAGTACCTACCTATCTATCTATCTATCCACATATACACATGTGTATATATGTGTATGTAGGTATGTGTGTATGTATGTGTATATGTATATTTCCCCCATCTACTCAGCTGAAGGTCTCATCTTTTCCTTTACAGAGAAGATATAGATGTTAACCATGAGCTCACTTTTCTCTACTATTCTTCATTTTTTGTCATCATACACTATTCTTTCCTCCTTTACTGCAATCTCTGATGAAGTAGGCCTCTTCACCCAGGCCAGATATTCTACTTTTATCCATGATTTCATCCTCTCCCATCTCCTCTGGCATATTGTCACTAATTACTTGCCCGTTCTAATCTTTAATCTCCCCAGCAAAAACATGTCAGAACTCCCTAATTCTTTAAAAAATCTTCAATTGATTTTACCTTCCTCTGAACCCATCTTCTCTTCCTTTATGTAATAAAACTATATTATATATATATATATATATATATATATATATATATATGTATACACATACACACACACACACACACATATATATATATACATATACTTCTCTCCTCTCATTCACTTCTAAATAATAATTGCTAATATTTGAAATATAGATTATGACCTCATTATTCAACTGAAATTTATCTTCCCAAGGTTACCAATTATCTATTAATTAACACATCTAATGGCCTTTTCTTAATTCTTATTCTTGACCTTTCTTTGGCATTTGATAATTTTAACTCTATCTTCTCCTGGATATCTCTTCTCTTGATTGTCGTGACAATGCACTGTCTTGCTTCTCTACTTACTGGTGTTTGCTCCTTTTGAGTCTCTTTCATTAAATAATAACTTAACTCCTTTTTCTTATTAATGGGTATGTCCCAAGACTCTATCCTCAGTCCTCTTCTTTCTCTATATCCTTTCACTTGGTGATCTCATCTGGGTTCTATTATCATGAGAGACAGTATGATACAGTCAAACAAAAGTACCGACTCTAAAATCAGAGGACCTCGTTCAAATCCCACCTCTGAAACTTCCTTGGATTGTGTGACCTTGGACAAACTGATTAATCTCGCTGGCCTTCAGTTTTCTCATTAGTAAAATGAGAGAGTTGGACTATATCATCCCTTCCAACTGTAGACATCCTTAATCTTTCTGCAGATAGCTCACGAGTTTAAGTAAACAGCTCTAGTTTCTCTTGTAAGCTACAGTTCTGCATCCCCACCTGCTTCCTGAACTTTTCAGTTTTAAGATGGTCCATTGGCATCTCAAATTCAAAAAGTCCTAAACCAGAATCATTACCTGTCCCCCAAAAGCTAATCCTCTTTTAAGCTTTCCTATTTCTGTTGAGGACACTACCACATCTTTAGTCATACTAGTTTGTATCCTGAGAACCATCCTCAAGTTTTTACTCTACTTTACTACACGTATACAAATAGTTGCCAAGTGTGGCAGAGCTTCCCTCCACAACATCTGTTGTATCATTTCCCTTCTCTTTATTCATACAGCCATCATAGATTAAGCTTCTATCAACTCTTAAATTGATTGTTGCAGTAGCCTCCTGATTGATCTTTGTACCTCAGATCCTTCCTCTGATCAGTTTATCATAAATTTGGCTTCCATTGTGACATATCTAAAATTTAGGTCTCACCACATGTAGTAGCAATTAGATTTGAAGATCTTTCCCACCCATTAATAGGCCTGTGACCTGTTTACATCACCAGAAGCCTAAGTTACATGGTGGGAGGAGCTTCCTCACAGGAAAAGGAGGTTATGTCACAGAAAATGCTGAGAGAGAGAGAAAGAGATGTTATGGCTGCTAATGGCTGCCCTCGTGATGGTTAGAACTGAAGAGACTGACTTAGCTGTACTGTGAGTTTGTTTTGGGGAAGACCCCAGCAGGGAAGCAGAGAGGTTTTGGGATGGCAAGGCTCCAGGCTGTGATATGCTATTTTAAGTTCCTTGCTGTTATGATGAAGTGGACTGACTGGATAAATGGCTCGTGGGGTATGGTTCTCTGATGTCTGAATAAATGGTTTACTTCTTCTACCTTCTATGTGGAGAGTCTTGTATACTTTGTGATACAGAACCATATAGGCATTTTGACAATTATCATCTATATTGTTATTATTGCCTTACTGTTTCACCACATCACTCCTTTGTTCAATAAATGCTAGTGAAATTTCTGGAGGCGCCTTTAGAATCAAAAGTGAACTCCTCTCTTTGGGATCAAAAGCAAATTCCTCTCTTTGAAATTTAAAGTCCTTCCTATCATAGCTTTGATGTAATTTTCCATGTTTATTACTTTTTAATAAAGTAGAATATCTTACATGTACCCTTCACATACTGTATATTTCAACCAAACTGACTTTTCTCTTCATCTTCATACACTACATACTGTCTCCTATTTGAGCCTTTGTACAAGCTATCCCCCATACCTGGATACAATCTCTCCTTATGTCTGCCTCTTAGAGCTCCTTATTTCCCCTAAACCTCAACTTGTGTTGTCTCTTTATATATGGCCTTCCTTATTCTCACATAGTGCATATGTGCTATAAATATATTTACTTTGCATATTCTTATGTGTATATACATGTGACTTTACTGATCAAATGTGTAAGCTCTTTTTGCCGACAGGGACTTTCCCATATTTCTCTTTGTATCCCCAAATACTGATCACAATACTTGGTACATAGTAAGCATTAATAAATGCTTGATGACTACTTGATTTAATTGAGTATGGCAAGAGCTTTCTAACTAGAGACCACACTTCCATCTCTTTCTTCTATTTCTATCTCTCTTCCATCTATATCTACATGTGTGTATATATATATATATATACATATATATATAATACATATCAAAATATCTATCTATATCATCTATACTATAAACTTAGTCTTCTCAAGACACAGATCTGATAGAGCCATTTCATTGCTCTGAAATATTGAACAACTTCTCATTTTGTATCTAATAAGCTGTAAACTCCTTATTTTGATATTCAAAGATTTTCACAATATGCTTGGAATTTACCTTGCCAGTCTTATCTCACATTTCTTCCCCTCGTGGACATCACACAACAGCCAAACCAGACCACTAATCATCTCCTATACAAACTCACACTTTGTTGAAATCATGCTTTTGCTTATACACTGTTTTCTATGTCTGGTTATTAATTCCTACTTTGCTTAACTTGAAGGGTTGTTAACTACATTTATTAGAAAAAGCTGTTGGGGGGGTGGAGCCAAGATGGCGGCTGGAAAGCAGGGACTAGTGTGAGCTCCCCGCCGAGTCCCTCCAAAAACCTATAAAAATGGCTCTGAACCAATTCTAGAACTGCAGAACCCACAAAACAGCAGAGGGAAGCAGGGCTCCAGCCCAGGACAGCCTGGATGGTCTCTGGGTGAGGTCTATCCCACACAGAGCTGGGAGCTGGGAGCTGAGCGGAGCAGAGCAGAGCCCAGCATGAGCAGCGGGGACCAACCAGACCAGGAGCCGGGCGGAGTGTGCCCGAGCACCCTGAATCAGTGAGCTGCGGCAGTTACCAGACTTCTCAACCCACAAATACCAAAGACAGCAGAGAACATTAGTGGGAAAAGCTGTGGGAGTGGAAGGAGTTCCTGGTTCGGCCACTGCCCCCGGAGCAGCGGAGGTGGGGCAGCTACAGAAGTTCAGCCGCAGTTGCTTCCATCCCCAGGCCCACCTGGTGGGAGGAATTTAGTGGCAGATCAGAGCAGGAGTGAAGAGTCTGCTGAAGATCGAAGTCCAGTCTGGATTGGGGGTTCCTGGGGAAGGAGGAGTGCTGGTGTGGCAGACCTGGTGCATTCCCCCAGGCGAGGAACATAGTTCTCTAAACTCTACAAGCAGTCATACCCCACTGAAAAACTCAAGGTTCAAGTTAGTTGGCTGGGAATATGGCCAGGCAGCGATAAGGCACCCAGATTCAGTCTCAGACTTTGGATTCTTTCTTTGGTGACAAAGAACACCAAAACATACGGACAGAAGAAGTTAACAAAGTGAAAGAGCCTACAACAAAAGACTCCAAGAAAAACACGAACTGGTCCCAGGCTATGGAAGAGCTCAAAAAGGATTTGGAAAAGCAAGTTAGAGAAGTAGAGGAAAAATTGGGAAGAGAAATGAGAAGGATGCAAGAAAACCATGAAAAACAAGTAAATGACTTGCTAACAGAGACCCAAAAAAATACTGAAAAATATACTAAAGAAAACAACGCCTTAAAAAATAGACTAACTCAAATAGCAAAAGAGCTCCAAAAAGCCAATGAGGAGAAGAATGCCTTGAAAGGCAGAATTAGCCAAATGGAAAAGGAGTTCAAAAGACCACTGAAGAAAATACTACCTTAAAAATGAGATTGCAGCAAGTGGAAGCTATTGACTTGATGAGAAATCAAGATATTATAAAACAGAACCAAAGGAATGAAAAAATCGAAGACAATGTCAAATATCTCCTTGGAAAAACCACTGATCTGGAAAATAGATCCAGGAGAGATAATTGAAAAAATATTGGACTACCTGAAAACCATGATCAAAAAAGAGCCTAGATATCATCTTTCAAGAAATTACCAAGGAGAACTGCCCTGATATTCTAGAGCCAGAGGCTAAAATAGAAATTGAAAGAATCCACTGATCAACTCCTGAAAAACATTTCCAAAATGAAAACTCCTAGGAATATTGTCACCAAATTCCAGAGCTCCCAGATCAAGGAGAAAATACTGCAAGCAGCCAGAAAGAAACAATTTGAGTATTGGGGAAACGCAATCAGAATAATCCCAGATCTGGCAGCTTCTACATTAAGAGATCGAAGGGCTAGGAATACGATATTCCAGAGGTCAATGGAGCTAGGATTTAAACCAAGAATCACCTACCCAGCAAAACTGAGTATCATGCTCCAAGGCAAAATATGGATTTTCAATAAAATAGAGGACTTTCAAGCTTTCTCAGTGAAAAGACCAGAGCTGAATAGAAAATTTGACTTTCAAACACAAGAATCAAGAGAAGCATGAAAAGGTAATCAAGAAAAAGAACAAGAAAAAGAAATTGCAAGGGACTTACTAAAGTTGAACTGTTTTGTTTACATTCCTACATGGAAAGATGATGTGTATGATTCATGAGACCTCAGTATTATGGTAGCTGAAGGGAATATGCATATATATATATGTTTATGTTTATTATATACATATAAGTGAATGTATATATATGTATGTGTGTATACACACACACACACACACACATATATATATGTATATATATATATATATATATATATATATATATATATATATATATATATATGGAGAGAGAGAGAGAGAGAGAGAGAGAGAGAGAGAGTGAGCACAGGGTTAGTTGAAGATGAAAGGAAGATATCTAAAATAAATAAAATCAAATTAAGGGATGAGAGAGGAATATATTGAGAGAGGGAGATAGGGAGAGATAGAATGGGGTGGATTATCTCACATAAAGATGGCAAGAGGAAACAGTTCTGTGGGAGGAGGGGAGAGGGCAGGTGAGGGGGGAATGAGTGAACCTTGCTCTCATCAGATTTGGCCTGAGGAGGGAATACCATACATACACAATTAGGTATTTTACCCCACAGGAAAGAAGAGGGAAGAAGATAAAAAAGGGGGGATGATGGAGGGAAGGGAAGATGGGGGTGGAGGTAATAAAAAACAAACACTTTGGAAAGGGGACAGGGTCAAGGGAGAAAATTCAATAAAGGGGGATGGGTTGGGAAGGAGCAAAATATAGTTAGTCTTTCACAACATGAGTATTGTGGAAGGGTTATACATAATGATACACATGTGGCCTATGTTGAATTGCTTGACTTCTTAGGGAGGGTGGGTAGGAAGGGAAGAGGGGAGAGAATTTGGAACTCAAAGTTTTAAAAACAGATGTTCAAAAACAAAAAAAAAAGTTTTTGCATGCAACTAGAAAATAAGATAGACAGGCAATGGGGCATAGAAATTTATCTTGCCCTACAAGAAAGGAAGGGAAAAGGGGATGGGAGAGGAGTGTGGTGACAGAAGGGAGGGCTGACTGGGGAACAGGACAACCAGAATATATGCCATCTTGGAGTGGTGGGGAGGGTAGAAATGGGGAGAAAATTTGTAATTCGAACTCTTGTGAAAATCAATGCTGAACACTAAATATATTAAATACATTAAAAAAAGAAAAAATCTGAAACTAGCTCCAGAAGCAACGCTCTGTCCACTGCACCACCCAGGTGCCATCCCACCTACAGTTGACTATGTGGATGAGATATGTCCATACATATTCCTACCTCATATCTTTTACCTAACAAACAGCTTATGGGGGCAGCTAGGTGGCGTAGTGAGTAGAGCACCAGCCCTGGATTCAGGAGGACCTAAGTTCAAATCCGACCTCAGAAACTTGACACACTAGCTGTGTAACCTTGGGCAAATTACTTAACCCCAATTGCCTTGCCTTACCCCCCTCCCCCCAAAAGAACCAAAACAGTTTATTTGATCTGCTAGTGCTGAGTGACTTTCTTTCTTTGTTCAAATGTGGACACCTGAGAGATACTGGTAAGACTGGAATTAAAGCAATAATTAAGTTCATTCTTCATTCCATTGGTTATAATTCTTTTTACATCATGTCTACAACATGACTAATGTGAAAGTATGGTTAATGTCAATGTATACGTAGAGCCTATATCAGATTGCACACTGTCTTGGGGAGGAGGGAATGGAGGGAAGGGGAGAAAATTTGGAACTCAAAAGCTTGTGGAACAGAATGTTGTAAATTTAAAATAAATAAAAGCTGTTAGGAAAAGTGATGGTCTTCGACAATTATTGGCAAAATATTTCAAAATCTACTAATGAGTCTTGAAAGTCAGAGACTTTGCATGTCATATGTTAATCACAGTGAAGAAATACTTCATTTTCTCACTAAAGCTTGGCTCCCTAAAAGCATTTTGGAGTCAATAGCTTATGGGTTTTTCATTACCTTACCTTAAACTGACTCCGTATTTTTAATATGGTATAGTTAAATGAGCCCTGGATTTGGAGTTAGAGGCCCTGGGTTTGAATTCTGTTTCTTGTTCTTCCTTTGCTTCTTCTTCCTCATTCTTCTCTTCCTTCCTCTACTGCTATCACTGCCACTGCCACCACTTTCACCGTCGGTGGTAGTTGATATTTATATAGTACTTAAAGGTTTTCCAAATACTTTGCATATCTCATCTCCATTTGACCTTGGACAAGTAAAAATTTCTCTGGGTTTCAGGTTCCTCATTTGTAAAATGAGAGGTTTTCAGAAGCTGACCTATAGGGGTCCTTTGAAATTAACAGTAGATCTATGATCTTCTGACCTCTGAGATTAATTTTATTTTAAATCTATGACCCTAATTAAGGTTTTTATTGAGGTCTAGTTAGGGAGAAGTTATCTCTCTGCCCTTCTGGTTGGGACATAAATCGTGTGCAACCTTTCTTTGGGTCAGTTCTTTAAGGAGTAGCTAAATTTTGGTCCCCTCTTCCTTTGAATCTTGATTCTATTTTGCTGTTCTTGGCTACATAAACCACCAATCAATTACATAGACCTGATTTCTTCCGTATGTTTTGTGTAACCAAAAATATATAAAAATGGCTTAACTTATTCTGTAAGAGTGCACCCTGTGTTATCTAGCTCCATCTCTGACAAAGTTTGCCATACCATTTTTGTTGCCAGACAGATCTGGGAGGTATGTGTGGTGTAGGAAGTAGTGCTTGTGCTTTTTCTATTTCCCCTATCTAATATACATATAAAATACATAATATACATATACAAGCATCACTGAGCTTGCCAGAAAGCATTCACATTAGATTGCTCATCCCAGGAAGAATCTCAATTTCAAATAGTTTTGAGTGAGAATTTTTGAAATAAATTGATACATTTCATGACGTGCGAAGTGGAGAAATGTATAAATCAGTATCCAAGTCATGCTACAAAAGTAGTTTTTATCCCTCCACATTTCAAATGATTTTGTATGTCTCCAGCATTTATATACTAGACTAGATACATGCTGCTCATAGAGCTTGTACTGATAACTTTTTTTTTAGACTTCACAAATAATTGGCATGTCTAACGAATACATGAGGTAGCAATGAGAAAATGAAGCTGACTGTATGTTTTGATCTTTTTGTAAGGTGAAGTTTATCTCTTAAATTTTACATTCCCTAATTGGATGAGTACCTTCCTCATTTCCTAACATCTATCAAGGTATTGGGAGTTTATGAACGCCAGGGTCCCAATTGCCATGAAACAGAAATGAGATTACTAACTGGGTATGACGCTGGATAAGACTTCAAATGTATATATTTCAATAATATCCACATACAGGAAACTACAAAGAAAACTATAAAATCAAATTGAGATGTAAATAAAACTACTGACAAGCACAAAATTAATTGACATATAGAGTGAAATTAGCTGTGGCTAGATAATTTTTCATGCTGCCTATAAAATTAAGAAAAGGATAAGTAAATATTAACAGCTATCAGACAAAAGCTCCATTCTATTCAAGATGATTTTTAAAGAATTGACCACAGGTCAGTTTTCTCATAAAGCTATTGATATACAGTTCCCTTACCACTCTGTTTCCCTGCCATCCTATAGTTTTCTAAAGGTGTTATAATTGCAGCAACGCTTCCTAGGCACTGGGCCAAAGCTTAGAGTGATTTTGTGGGCTCCCAGGGTTGCTTTGGGAGATGCACTGATTGGTAGTGGTAGAGAGGGTGCAGTGAATTGTTGAAGACCATTTCGGGTTTCAAACTGAATGGCAATTATCCTAGAAGAGAAAGACTCAATTCCAAGTAGGTCTCATTCATCTCTCTGTAGTTTCTACTCTGCTCAAATACTCAAACCCTTGGATATTAAAAAGAAAATATATCTTTCGTTTTCATTTCAGTTTTTTATTGGAATATTCCCTTCTCTTTCCCCATCTGGCCACTCAATCCTTATAACAAAAAAGAGGAAAAGAAAAAAAGCAATTCCACAAAATTAACCAATACTTCAAAGTGAGTCTAAAAATGTATGCAATGGTTCATACTGGTAGTTCCCTGCCTCTGAGAAGAAAAGGAGGATGCATCTTCTCATCTCTTCTTTAGGGATAACCTTTGAGATTATACTTTATAATTGCATTAAAGTATAACTAAATGATTTAGTTTAATTTTTGTTCTTTCCTTTTAAATTATTGAAGTCATTGTGCATATTGTTTTCCTGGTACTCCTGACTTTGATGCTTCATTTCATTTTCTTTTTTTCTCCTTTTCTTTTTTTTTAGTTTTCAACATTCACTTTTATAAGATTTTGAATTCCAAATTTTTTTTCTCCCTCCTTCCCTTTATCCCTCCCCAAGATGGCATGCAATCTGATATAGGCTATATATGTACAATCATATTAAACACATTACCACATTAGTCATTTTGTGAAAGAAGAATCAGAACAAAAGAGAAAAAAGCACAAAAGAGAAAATAGTATGCTTCAATCTACGTTCAGACTCCATAGTTCTTTCTCTGGATCTGGATAGCATATTCCATTTTATGTCTTTTGGAATTGTCTTAGATCAATGCATTGCTTAGAAGAGCTGCTCCTATCAGAGCTGGTCATTACACAGTGTTGCTGTTACTGTGTACAGAGTTTCCAATTCTTTGCTACAACAAAAAGAGCCACTATAAATATTTTCATACATATGGGTCCTTTTCCTTTTTTATGATCTCTTTGGAACACAGACCTAGGAGTGGTATTTTTGGATCAAAGTGTATACATGGTTTTATAGCCCTTTGAGTATAGTTCCAAATGGCTTGCCAGAAGGGTTGGATCAGTTCACAACTCCAGCAACAATGCAATAGTGTTCCAATTTTCCCACATCTTCTCCACAATGTTTCATTTCATACATCTCAGCAAGCTTCTCTGAATTCATCATATTCATATTTTTATGGTAGAGTTATATTCTATTGCATTCATTTGAAAACCATCCCTCAATTAATGAAAGCCTTTGAAATATGAAAACACTTACCTTCTTTCAAGGCCAAGTATACATGGTGAATCATCATTGCCCAAATACAGCTTTAGTATTGGTAGCTATGTCTTCACATTCAAAAGTGAAGTTATTGCCACTACCCACCTTTTATCTTAAACCTGACGCCTCCTTCACCAAATTTGACTCATCGCTACCCTGAAGCTTTTGATCAGTAGATGAAAAGGAAATAGATTGCTTTCTCCTTTCAGAGACACCATAGTGATGATTTTTTGCTCATATAACTTAGCCACAATATATAGAAGAAAATGAACATAGTAGCCTATTACTCAGTAAACAAAAAGACCCCAGCCACTGGAGTAAGGTCTCACTATTAGACAAAAAAAAAAACTGCCCAAAAAACTGGAAAGCAGTCTATCAGAAATTAGATGCAGACCTATATCCTACATTAAATATCAAGATAAGCTCTAAATGATTCATGTTTGGGACAAAAAAGGCCACATCCTAAATAGAGTAGCAGAGCAAGCACTGAAATAGTTTTCATGGTATAAATAGGGGAAAAGTTAATAAGCAAGGAATAGAGAAAATAACAGAAGATGAAATCATAATCTTTGATTTATATTAAATTTGCAAGTTTATTCCCCCCAAAAAAGTAATGCAGGTAAAAGTAGAATTGAAAGAGTTAGCTTAAAACAATCTCAGAAGCCTATTTCTTGGTGGGCTCATATCCAAGAATTGATTCACATTATAGAAACAAGAACTATTCCCTTAAGGATAGATGATCAAATACTGTGAGCAGGTTTATCAAAAGAAGAAATCTAAGCTATCAAAACACAAAAATGCTCCAAATGACCAACAATTAGAGAAAGAACAATTAAGGCAACTCCAAGATTTATTAGATTGAGAAAAATAACAAAAAAGGAAAATGATAATTATAGGAGGTTCTGTGAGAAGAGAGGTACACTGGTATACTACTGGAGCTGTGTGACCTGTTCTAGCTCTTTTGGGAAAGATTTTGGAATTATACTCCCAAATCCACTAAACTGTGCATATTCTTTAACCTAGTGTTACTAGTACTCAGCATATATCCCAGAGACATCAAAGAAAGATGGACAGGACCCATGTATTCAAAATTTTTATTGATATTCTTTTTGTTGTTGATACTGCAAAGGCTGGGAAATAGTGGCAGTCCCATCAATTTGGAAATGGCTGAATTAATTATAGTGTATGATTATAATGGAATATTATTATTCCATAATGAGTGATAAAAGTGGTGATTTCAAAGAAACTGGAGAGACTTGTATGAACTGATGAAGAGTGAAATGAATAGCACTAGGAGAGTTATTTATATAATGGCAAAATATTATTTAAAAAAAAAAACTTTGTAAGACTAAAGAACTCTAATCAATGTAATTACTGACCATGACTACAGAGGACTAACAAAACCTACAGAGTTGATGGACTCACAATATATAATAGGCTATATATTTTTGAACATGGTGAATATGGGAATTTGTTTTACTTGACTAAGCTTATTTATACACATTTTTAAAATTTTTCTGACAGGAGAGGGAACTAAAGCTGGGGGGAGACACACACACACACAAACACACACACATACAGAGAGGGAGGGAGGGAGGGAGGGAGAGAGAGAGAGAGAGAGAGAGAGAGAGAATTTTTTCTTAAGAATGCATAGAAGAGAAGGAAGGTCAAAAAGAGTCACAGTTAAGATGTAAAGCTTCAAAAACTTGTAACAACAATGCTGCTTGCCGCTACTCTGGCTGTGTAAGACCAATGACACCAGCACACAGGAAGGCTCCTAGCACAGCTTCTTTGATCTGCTGTTCTAAGGAAAGCAACTTTAAGGGGTTAACAATCTCACTTTAATGAAACATACATTCACTTAGTTCAGGGGGGAAAGCCAGCACCATGAACTTCAGAGCAAATACAAACATAAATTACAAACAGAGACAATATAAACATAGCAAACACACACAGTTATCATCAGACAGGCGCCTTGCTGTCTGACCAAAGAATTACATGGTTACCAGAGAGAGAGGCATCAACATCTGGGTTTTCAAAGCCAGGGGGCTCCAGGGGCTACCCAGAGTCTTTGCTGGTCAAATCACTCCACATTCTTCCAGTGAATGAGAGCCCCAAACAAAATGCTAACCTCTGAGTTTATATAACCTGTTCAAGGCCAAAGGGCATCAGAACCATGGGACTCAAACCTATGTGATCTAGGCTTTCCCTTGACATAAGCAAGTCATCAAAGACTCCTGATTTAATCAAAGAAACAAAGGCCAGACTCCTCAAAGGCACTTGATTGCTTCAGTGATCCAAAAGGGAAAACAGTAAAAAAAAAGTCTCACCTTAATTGCCAATACAGAACTATATGTTTAATTCATTATATATTTAAAAAAGAAAACCAATGTGTACGTAACAGAGGTTCTTAGATTAATTTAGAATCCTCTTTTTCATTTTACTAGTATATGGAAACACCCATTTTATTTGTTTTTTTAAATAAGTTCGGAATAAAAAAATTCAAAAAATTTGGTCAAAAGTGAACTAAAGTAAGTATATCTCCACAGTGATTTCTGTACTGGCTCTTTCATGTCCTTCAGAGTATATAGATCATGGGACAGGTATGTCATGCTCTGTGAACATTTATGGGTATTCCCCTGAGCTATAGACATATTCAAAGGAAATAAAAAAAGTGCCAGAAAGTACCCCTCTCCCTTTCATGGTCATGTGCACAAAATACATCTTGCTAACTATAAAGAAAGAATTCAATTCAACCTGATTCTGTTCAATGAATAATAAGCAACTATTATGTGTATGTCATTGTGCTATTATCTGGGGGATATAAAGACTGAAGTAACAGCAAGAGCAACAAGAATGACAACAACAAACCAAACAAACATAAAATAGGCAGAACCCTTACAATCTCCTAGCAGGAAATACAATGTTACTGAAAATGTACTTTATTTTTGATTGCATTTAAAAATGGATTAGAATAGGTGGATGTAAAGGAAATCTCTCCTGGCTGTGACACTGAGGTGATCGAGGGATAGGTTCACTAGTGTCTGAAAGAAAGATACTAAATGGATGTGGAAAAATCTTCAATTTTTTCTAATATTTGACAAAGGCAACCAAGATAACATTGGCAACTACAGACCTTTATATTTTTTCTCATCTTTACAATTTTTATAGGAATTATCTAGATATATCAAAGGCATCTCCAAAGATAGAACAGCCATGACTTCACAAATGATATTCCATAGAAATCCACATTTTTTACCATCATTGACTATAAGATGTAGAGAAAACAGGATTCTATTGTGATTATTTGTTAACTATACAGTCTTTTGATTTGATAGAGCAAAATTGCTCTTTGGAGGCTCTCTTCCAACAAGGCGTCTCTCATCTTCCTCAAAAGTATGTAACTCTTTGAAAACCTTATCAAAAGGCAAAAAACTTGTTTGATGAAAAAACTGTTAAAAGAACAATGGTTTGGTTCTTACGTTTTGTTCTTTTGCTTCTTATGTTCATGTTTTCTTTTTAATTCTTAAGCAAGTGGATTGTCTTTTCAAATTTGTAAAATAATCTGGATTTTTGATTGACCTGGTAGTCCATTTTCTATCAGTTGCCCTAATTCACAGGGAATCCTAACCAAATGGAAGAGTAGGAAAAGGCAGCAGACGATATGTTGTGATCTGATTGCCTGGTTCTCATTAGACTCACTCTCATTTCTATTTCATCTTGAGTCTAAGGACCAGCCTTCATTTCTAGGATGGTGTTATAAAACAACAACCATCACAACCATCTTTTCTGAGCTCTTTAACAAAATACACTGCTTCTAACCTTTGACTATAAATATCAGGAATGAAACAAAAAAAGAAGGTTGTATGGTTGCCAAAGGCTTTTTGGCCACCATCAAGGAAGAGATCTGGCAAAGTGCAAGTTGAAGAGGGATATTCTACAGTTTGTGAGGTCCTACAAATGCTATTAGCTGCATATGATATTGTGCTGGTTGCTGCAAACTAGAGAACAATTTAGAACCTTCTGGGCAAGATGAAAATCACTCAAAGTGTTTGGCATAACTGTTCATTATAGGAAATGAAGAATGCTTGGTTTTGAGATTATGACATAGTTAGACAACATTATAGGACTCATTCATTAGAACCCTAGCAAAGGATGTTGCTAGGAAAATATATGATAAAAATAAGATAGGTTGTTCAAGAGACAGCAACAGTTTATCCAGGAGACAGTTCATAACAGCTCATGATAGCCAACAGTTAAAATTTCAATTTCTGCACTTAACACTTTGGAAACTGGCAAACGCTACAAATCATGGCTTGATTTATCGTTTTGATGATTGCCTAGACTCAAGTGATGAAGAAATTGTTAATGCAGAGTAAACAAAAAAGTCAGTAACAAGGTTTCACAATGGATAGAGCACCAGGACTGGAATCAGGTAAACTCCTCTTCCTGAGTTCAAATCCAGCCTCAGATGCTTGCTAGCTGTGTGATCCTGAGCACATAACTCAAACCTGTTTGCCTCAGTTCCTCATCTGCAAAATGAGCTGGAAAAAGAAATGTCAAATTGCTCCAGTGTTTTTTGCCAAGAAGAACCCCAAATGAGGTCATGAAGAGTCAAACCTGATTGAACAACAAGAAGAAACATAAAAGCATGTTGTGCATGCATTTCTCCCCTTCAGGGAGCTAATTGTTAAACCCTTACCAGCATGCCTGTGGCTAGCAAGCACAAAAGGCAACAAGTATATTGCCTTTGTATCCTATTAGTGTCTATGTAAATTTTAAGAGAAAGTGAAGAAAATTTCTAGTAGGTCAAGTGGATCCCCTGTGAGGGAACTTATGGAAAGGAATGGACAAAAGTTGTATAGGATAGACAGGCAAAGATGTGTTGTGATATACCTCTTTCAAATGAGCATCTAAATCTAAAACCTCTCAGCCCCATTTAAATATTTGATTATGAATAGAACCATCTTTAGAATGTGGGAATTGAGCAACTACCCAAAGACCTTTTGGGGGCAAGGAAGGCAGTGCTTTGTTACAGTAGTGATTGTACTGACCTTGACATTCCTCATAAAACATTTTACTATCTCCCTTATGACATGAAATATAATTCCAAAAATCTAGCAGAAAACTGGTTTGACATTGATGTGGAATCACGCTGACACCATTTTTCATTGTACATTTTTCTGTCCTATAAACCATCAAGAAAAGAGTTAAACTTTTGAAAATTCTTATAAGATAGATGGCCTCCAAGATCTCTTTTGTAACATTTAGGCCAAGTAAACTTGAGAGTTTCATGTGTGCTTGTACTAGACTCCCTAAGCCTTTAGGGAAGCTTTCAAGCCAATGAACTCTAAATTGAGTAGAGAGGAAAAATGAAATGGTTGAAAGTGGTTGTATTAGATGCATTTTTCATTAAAAATAATACTTTGCAGTATTTTAAATATTTCTATGTGGGTTTAAAAACTCCATAGTTCCATTTTTATGTTTAAACTTTACTTTTACTTACCCATAATTTGATGTAATAGAAATTGGACATAATGCAAAGAGTGCAGGAATGATCAGTAGAAGACTTGAGTCCTAGTTGCACATTCGATTCCACAAATATTTATTAGGCAGTTACAGTGACCTATGTACTGTCCTAGGTGCTGAGATTCAAAGACCAAAATGAAATAATCTCTGCTTTCCACATGTTTTTTGTGGGAACACCTGTATATGGAAAATTAAATACAAAACATATACAAAGTAATTTCTTGGGAAGAGGTCTCACATTTAATATAGGGAAGTTTGTTAACAATAGAAAATTGATCTGTGAAATAGACTAGATAAGTAGAAATCAGAAATGAAACTCCCAAACTCAGTAACACAGTGCACAATAAACCCAAGAATTTAAAGTATCTGAGAAAGTATCTGACAAGAACTGCTGGCAATACTGGAAATTAGTTTGACAAAAAATTCTTTACATCAACACATTACATTATTATATCATACTAATGTCATACTAACCTCAAAACAGATATTTAACCTGAAGATCACCATTAAAAGTTAGAAGAGAATCATATATCAGATTCTTTTCATGGTTTTGACTAGGGGGAAAGTCCTTAACTAAAGAAGGGATAGAGATGATCACAAAAGAAAAAAATAGACAAATAATTTTGGTTGTATGAAACCAAAAAGCTTTATCATAAATGAAATACACGCACTATAGGAAGGGAAACTACAATGGGAAAATATTTTTGTCATATTTCTAATAAGGATGGTCTGATATCCAGATATAAGTAATTAAAGCAAATGAGAAAAAGATGATTAGTGCTCAAATGATATGAATAGAATTCCACAAAATTTACAAAGTATTAGTGACCATATGAAGCATCTCCCCAAATCACCAATAATAAGAGAGAAAAATAGGAAAAAAAACCTTTCTATTTCCCTTCACACCCAAAAAAATTGGCAAAGAAGTTAAAATATAGAATTAATCAATATTGAAGGGATTGCAGAAAGTAAAGCCCAGATATAAATTATCAAGCTATGTTTTGGCCCTAACATTCAGCAAAGAAATTTCTAATTATGCTAAAGCATGAATCATACTGTTTGACCGAAAGATCTCACTGCTGGGTATAAACTCCAAGGAGGTCAAATAGAGAAAGAAAAGTCCCATATACACCAAAATATTCAAAGCAGCCTTTTAAAATATAGCAAAGGACTTGAAACCAAGCAGATTTCTATCAACTGGGGAATGGCTAAACACAATGTGATACATGAATGTAATGAAATATTGCTGTTTTATAAGAAAGAATGAAGGCAGAATGGTATAGGGCTCTGAAGTCAAAAGACCTATGTTCATATCTGACCTGTGATCCTATAAATATGATGAACTCAGAGAAGCATGGAAAAACATATGAATTGCTGCAGAGTGAAATAGAAATGCATCTTCTTTCTTTGCAGAACTATAGGTGTGGAACACTGCACATACAGTCATGCTTGGGTGATATGCTGGTTAGTTTTGTTGAGCTGCTTTTTTTTTTATTCTATGTTCAAAGGGATGCGACAGGTGGGGGATGGAGCAGGGAAGATTTTATTCTCTAGTCTGACACTATATATGTGAAGGGACAATCCCCTTACAAGAACTGAAGCCTAAGTCTCTTGACACTAAGAAAAAAGATGTGATAGTACGCATTTTTCCTCTTGTGGAGAATAGTTATCACTTTTGATTGGATTCTAGAGAGAAGCTCCACAATAACTATGTGGCCAATATAGAGTAACTTCTAGTGGTGACTACAAGACCATCAGATTACTGCCCATCAAAGAATACATGTCACATGAAACCAGTAAGTAGTAGGCTAATCACAAACCACACAATCAGTAGAAGACCAATTAATCTTGGAGCAGCCTAGTTCTTTACACCTCCATATGGGGGCCATAATGATATGTATTCTCTACATAAATAGTACTCCATGTGTAAGCATTGGCGATGCATGTTCCCAATGTATATACATCCTGTCCATGCACGCACCCTGACCACATATTTTTCTCTTTTATCCCAGTAATAAGAGAGAGTATTTATGGGAGTGTGTACTCCAAGCTTATGGAGGAAATTATCTTTCTTCTTATTTCCTCCTCTTCCTTCTCTTCTTCCTCTTTCTGTCTCCCACCACCTCTTCCTCTTCCTTCTTGGTCTTCCTATTTTTGTTGTTGTTCAATTGTGTCCTACTCTTCACGACCCTATTTGAGGGTTTTTTTTGGCAAAGATACTAGAGTGGTTTGCCAATTCCTTTTCCAGTTCATTTTACAGGCAAACAGGATTAAATGACTTGCCCAGGATTACACAGCTGGTAAGTGTTTGAGGCTGGATTTGAACTCAGGTCTTCCTGACACTAGACCCAACACTCCAACTGTGCCACCTGGCTGCCCTCCTCTTCCTATAGTATTTCATTAACTGCTTTTGTTTTGAAGTAATTGTGTTCTCTGACCAGCAAAAGTGAATACATGAATAGAGGCTTGAGAGCTATGGTTCTGAGTGAAAGTGTACTCACAGACAGCCTTGAACATTTCTTAGAGGTGCATATACTCTATTAAGCTCCTACATTTTCTTAGTATCTTGACATATTTTAACAGGAATAGTTTTTAACTTATGTTTATATTTACCATTCTTGGAAGCTGGGTGGCTTTTGGTATCATAATAATCCTGTGCCCTCCTACGAGTTACCAAACTCTATGGCCTCAGTAGACATACCAGTGTTTATTAAAGAGTTTCTCAACCTTTTTTCCCCTTAGGGTCCCTTTAACATTCTTGAAAATTATTCAGAAACTCTTTATACCTTTAAAATTATTGGAGACCCCAAAAGGCTTTTTTAAATGTAGGTTATATCTATCAACACGTACCATATTAAAATAAAAACCATTTAAAATTTATCAATTCATTTAAAAATAACTTTATTTTAATGATAAATCCATGACATGTTAATGAAAATAAAATAACTATATTTTTCCAAACAAAAATTTAGTGAGAAGAGTGGTGTTATTTTATGTATTTTTACAAAATATATCTTTACAAATGTTTGCTTAATAGAGACAGCAGGATTCTCATATCTGTTCCTGCCTTCAAATCTGTTGCAATATGTTGTTTTGGTTGAAGTATATAAAGAAAATGTAGCTCAAAAGGGGAGGGGTTTTTTAACAGGCAAATAACATCTTAGTATTATTAGGAAAAGAGTTTTAACCTCATAAACCCCTTGAAATTCAGACACCCCCAGGGGTCTATGGAACACACTTTCAAAATATCTAGTCTATGAAATAGATTTGTGGAGTTCTTAGCCGCCTAGCCCTCTGGTGTATATTTTATGTGTATATGTTTGCTCTAGTGATATTTTTGCACTATTAACTGTCCCGCAACATATACTATGAGTGTAGGTCATGGAGAATTCCTGGAGAATTTGGTCTAAAGCATTATTTCTCTGGGACCACTTTGGAAAATATTAAAATACCTGGGCAGACCTCAGACTACTAAATTCCTCTTTGTGACTGGATTTCCCTGAACGTTGTGGTCTCAAAAATGATAACCAGTGTAAATGCATATAGATTATTATTACCACTGTGGTTAACATTGCTTGCATTTTGAAGAACCAATGTTTACCATTTCAAGCATTTAACAGCTGACAAGAGGGTGTATAAGTGAACATTTCTGTACCATAAAACATGGGTAATAAATTTAAGAGGTGGGACTCATGAAACCAATACATTATGCACATCTTAGAGGTGGAAAAGTTTGATTTATTTTCTTCTGAGTAGCATCTGTAAACAGATGAATGCTTCTGGAAAGGTTATTCTAACTATTAACTTAGTGGCTCTCTTCAGTATAGCCCACTGCTGTAAAATCCCAAACCATTATGATTTCAGCTGCTCGTATTTCCTCCAATTATTCAAGGAGATCAAGGCAGGTTTGTTTGTCAGAGTTGTCTTTTTGGAATGCATTGCCTAACTTTAAGAATGAAGAATTTTGTAATGCTATTTTATGATATGTTTCATTTGTCCTTGTCCTCATTTAAACAAAACAAAATGAAACACTTTTCTCTCCTCACTTCTTTTGGAAAAATCAACCAAGCAAATATCATGTTAAATAAGAAGTAAATTTTCATTGTTGCTCTCCTCTTCCCCCTACCCCCGCAAAGAATTTTAAAAGTTGACAGAGCTGAGATGAAACTTTGCAACTATTGTAATGAAAATATGTATCTCCCCTGAGCAAGAATCATCTTTTAGGTTGTGTACAAGTTATGTGAGAATACAAATGATAATAATAATAATAATAATAATAATAATAATAATAATAATTGTGTTAGGGAAATTGACCTCTGATGTTAAAATTACCATTTCATGCTGGATCCTTTACACCAAGCGCTTAGTCTTCATTTTCTTCCACTCATGCTCTAAACAAGGATGATGGCTTGTTTGCTAAGGGGTGTTTTGTTTTGTTGTACATGAAAATTAGTATGAATTCTACACTCCAAATAGAATCCACCATGGTGTGGTTTAGTCACACAACCACAAAACATTTTGTCCCTAATAAAATGAATTTTGTCCTTTTCTGGCTTCCCAAGCCATGGTTGTGCTGCAAGGAATTGAGTAATATTGATAGAGTAAGTAGAAAGTCAAATGACCGCTCTGCTCTACTTTGGAAGAATCAGAATCCTAACAGACTATGGATTTGAAATGTACAAATTGAACTCAGTTGCTGCTTCGGCTTAGACCTGAGGGACAAATAAACCTCAGGATAGTGGGGCTTAGAGAATCATGTGAGGGAGCCCGGAGAGGTTAGGATTTTACTTCAGTGCCCTTTTCGGGAACTCTTTTTTTTCTTCTGAAAATATTATGTTTTTCTGTGTGGAGCGTAGGAGTTAGGACACAGTCCATTCCTCAGCTACATCATCTACTAGCGTTGTAACCTTAGGCAAATCATTAAATCCCCTGAGTCTCAATTTATTCATCTGTAAAATGAGAGATGATAATACTGGCCTACGTCAAAGGGTTGCTGTAAAGATCAAATAAGATAATGCATGGGATAACATACTATATGCATATGTGTTATTGGTTTAGTATATTTGGGTAATTGTTTTCAAAACAAAAACAGAGGGTCAAGAACATTTTTGAACTGTTAAAAAAAACACTAGGAAATGATATTGTTCAGCCTGTCTTTTTTAGACCTGGTAGATTTTAAGTATTCAACTTTCGCCTGAGATCTTAGGAAGTGAGAGACTAATACCATAAACAGTTATTTTGTTTAATGAGAGCATTAAAGTAAAAAAGGTATTTGAAAAAGGGTACAGAATGTTGTTATAACTTTTTCTATGAATATTATTGGTTTTAAAATAATTTGTTTGCTGATGCTTTTGAAGTGATTTCTAAACAGATAGAATTTTAATTTATTGTACAACTGAAGGAGTCAACTGTTGGGATTGAAAAATATGTATTCTGTTTTATGATTTATCCAGTATTCCTTTCCTCTGTGCACAGAATTGTGGTCTACTTGGCATTTAAAATATTAAATATTACATCCAAATTCATGTCTTCGTATATTCATTTAATTATAAGATCATTTGATTTAGACCCAGAAGGCACCTAGTAATTACACAGTAAAAGCTCTTTTTAAAAAAAAAAACTATTCAAGAAACTGAAGCTCTATTCCTTCCATTCTACATTCAGTAACATTTAGTGAGTACCTATATGAACAAGGTACTTGCTAAAAGCAAAATCTACTGCTTTCTCCTGTGTAGACAAGACTCTGGTCTTGGTAGCAAAAAAAAAAGAGATATGATAATTATTCAATTACTTTGGGCTGGTTAGACTTTGAATTATTCTGACAAAGTAACCCATTAATGAGGGTGAATTATTTAGAATGCAACTCTGGTTTTAGAAGGACACACACACACACACACACACACACACACACACACACACACACAGAGATGTATGGAATTTATCTTGTTCATTAAAGGACGCTAATAATAATATTGCATTATGTAAAGTTATAGCTGATTGTCATGTGATATAATTATATTCTTAGGCATTCTAATGCCTCAATTTTCCATGGTAGTATAGGGGAGTAATAAGCAGCATGATATAGTGCAATCATTTCTGAACTTTTGTGATCACATACCCCATCAGTAAAAAAAAAACATATTTCAGGATCCTCCAGTATGCATACCTTTAAAAATTATAAGCATGTGCAACTTTATTAATATTTAGGTACATTACAAAACTAATACAAAAATAAAAATTAGAAAAGGGTGAGATCAAGGTGAAATAGCATTCAGTACACTAGAATCAATAGGGAACTACTAAAATTTGTGGAGTAAATGATCAGACATGCATTTGAGGAACAATCACTTTGACAGCTGTGTGGGAATGGTTTGGAAAGGTTTTGGGCATGGAGACCAAATAGTAGATTACTGGAAAAGTCTAGAGAAAAAGTGATTTTTGCTTAGTGTAGGCTGGTGACTATGTACATTATAATGAGTCATTTTTTATGAGTACCATTGAGATAGAAAAAACAAAATTTGGCAAGTTGATTAGATATGTGGAGTGAAGGAGAGTGTGGAGGGAAAGATGGCACTGCCTAATTAATTGTAGTGAGGGTAGTGCTCTTTACAGTAATAGGGAAGTTTTGAGAAGCAGTAATTTGGGGAGAAAAATAATGTAGTGAGACATGCGACCTATTGAAACTCATGCATGTCTCTTCAGCCTTTATGACACACTCTGTCTCACAGGGTTTGCGGCTCTTACTTAGTGGTCACTATCTGGGAGTGCAGAGCCAACCCTTGGAAGGATTTCTACCACAGCTATGAGATTGCTCTTGAGGAAAGGGGATGAGGATGATTGTGGCAGTTGGAAATGATTTTCCTAATAGCACTTTTAAAAACTAATTCCATGGATGCTTAGATAGCTGTTAGATTACAACTGGCCTGAGGGGCTGACATCAGGCAAAGAAGTAAAGAGTTTGGTAGCTTGTGTAGCTATACTCTGGGGTGAGTATTGGGGATAAGGGTAGGTGGTTGTGTTGAAGAGAAGCCCACACTCTGGTTGATCACACATTCCTTTGTCTTAGGCTGTGGGCCCCACTTTGGAAACCACTGGTGTTGTGGGGATAGAAAACAGAATAAAAGAGTCAGGGAGATCTAGGTCCAAGGCCCACGTGTGACACATGCTAGTTGTACGACTCTGGACAAGTCCTTTGATCTCTCACTGCCCCTACGAAACAGTGTCTTTACTACTAGAGGTTGTAGAACAAGTGCCAACCTGAGAGTATAACCTATTGAACCTAATTGAACAGGTGCTAATCTTCATTGGTAGGGTAGTTTCATTACTCAGATTCACTGTAGAGATGAAATAACAGGACTAGTTAAAAAATCACCGAGAGTTTTTGGAAGGGGGAAGACTAGACCCAAAAGTGGACTCCATCAAAGACAGCCATATGCTTGGTGCCTTAGTATTTCAATATGATTGACATCTTTTGTGCACAGTAGTTCTATCCTAGTACATCATTGTCATGATTAATTAGCCAGTGTCATCTTCACCTCCTCACTGTCCTTCACTCCACCTATCTAATCAAGTTGCCAAATTTTGTTACTTTTATTTCAAGGGCAATCATCAAAAATGGACTCATTTCAATATACATAGTCACCAGCCTATACTAAGCAAAAATCACTTTTCTCTAGACTTTTCCAATAATTTACTATTTGGGCCCCATGCCTGAAATCTTTCCAAACCATTTCTACACAGCTGTCAAAGTGATAGTTCCTCAACTGTGTGTCTGATTATCTACTCAACAAATTCCAGTAGTTCCCTACTTATTCTAGTGCACTAAATGATATTTCACCTTGATGTCATCCTTTTTTTAATTTACATTTTTTGTATTAGTTTTATAAGGTACCTAGATATCAGTAAAGTGGGGAAAAGCTATCATCTTTTGGAAAATTGATGAACTTGTCAATCATGTTATTGGCTGTTTCTAGAGGAAATTTTCTGAACTGAGGTCATTGCTAGGAGGTAGGCCTCTTGTAGCCGTTCTATCTAAACAGATATATTTTGAGTCACCAAATCTTTTCTAGCTTATGAAACTCCCAAGGAAAAGATGATGGGTAAATGTAGCTGTTGTCTAAATATTACCCCAAATCTGTAAAGCCTGTAGTGTCACTCGTAGTGGCATGGTATTCATATACTAGAAATGCCATATGGTAATTCCGCTGAGCCTCTTGGCTAGGTCTCATGAATTCCAGCAGCATAAGGCTGAATCATTCAAGTTATTGGTCTCCTTGAGGATGGTAAGATGTGTATCTAGACTTCTAGGTTACACTCAAAATAAATATCTTGGTCAGATATGGCCTGAAGTCATATACAGAGAAATAATTGTCCAAGAGTACTCTAACCATTGTAGAGTCTTTTTGGTCCTGCTTGGGTATACATGGGTGAAATTGTCTGTTATTGATAGATTATTGTTATTCATCCTATTTCCTTCCAGAGACAAAAAAGCTTACACACACGAGCCCCAAAGGCTTGTTGATACTTCTGTTTTCCAATACAGGCAGGAGTTAACAGTATTTCCCTTTGAACACATCAAACACATCTCACATATCTCACGGACATCTTATGCCAGGCAAATCTGCTTCCTACCAGCTCAAGGGTCCTCCCTTGATCGAAATGTCCTGAGTCATCATTTAATGCTGTTGTAGCTATAGAGTGAAATGCTTTACTTCGTACCAGCTGCTTTTTAGTACTTGGATGAGTCTAATAAAGAACTCCAGTGACTAGCTCACACTTCCACCATTGTCCTAACAGTAAGGTACACTCTAGGGAATAAAGCTTGGTTCTCCAAACATCATTTGCATATTTCTTGGCTTATACGCATGATTCACACAATCCTCGCTGGTACACTTTTTATTGGAAGTTCCAGACTCTCAGCTGTATTTTTATCTAGCAATCATTCCTCTCTCTATGTATTACAGATCATCTTCATTCTTTCTATGGGTGGCACTATTGCTTCTAACTCATATGGTTTGTAGGATGGGGCATTTTCATTTACCCTAATGGTTCCTGAGCTGTACTGCACACTCAACTTATTATTTTATACTACTATTACCCACCTCTGATAGGCAGCATCCAATTTAGTGCTGGGCAAAATGTGAGTTAATGGATTATAATCAGTGTGTACTCAAAATTGAATTATATACTCATAGTCTTCATACTTTTTGGTAGCAGGGTATTTTCTAAATGAAGAATTCTCAATTGTGTGTGGCATAAAAAACCTCTTTGTTTATAAATCCACCATGGACAAATGTAATGGGATTCTTATAATCTTCATTTCCCTAGTTCATGCCTGTTCCAAAGCTTCTAGACTAGCCTCAATGCAGACCACAAAGAGTTTGCTTGTCCCTTAGTAAGCCAAAGCTGATGCATGCATTGAAAAAGTCAACTATGCTATTAAAATCCCTTTCACACTTCTTATCACAATGATCTCCGATTGGCATTAAAAAGATCAAGCAAACTTAAGCTTTCTTGCCCTTCTGCTTTTGGTGCTTCCCAATCACATATGTAGTGTGATAGCACATTTTCTTCTAATTTTTCTATAATAGCTACAAAATCCTAGAAACATCTTTAGTTCACAAAGCTTCTTTTACCTGGTGATCTCTTTTTAAAAATCTCTGGATCCAGGCTTACTACTTATAGTTAGATCACATGACCTACATAATTAAGAAAAGTTCTGGGACTTACAATGGACAGCTTCAGACCAGCTTCTTCTAGGCACTTATATGTTTTCATTATTCTTTTCTAAGGTTCATCAAAGGTCTTTTCAAAAGATCATGCACTCATTCAGGTCCAAAAGCATTTCCAGGTAGTTTGAGTCTCCAAATACCTTTTCCATAGTTCTTTGAAAAGTAGGAGAAGTTATAGAGGTACTTCAAGTTCGCATAGTTCTAACTTTGTCTTCTTATGCCATGGAGATTCAATAGTATTTGGTATGCAGCTTCAGCCTTAAGAAGCCTCAGACAATCCATAATAAACAACGGCCATGTGGTTGTGTTTCAAGAGCCTCTCTTAGGTGCAGATAGTTTTCAGACAGTACCTAGGGCACTCTGAACCATGGAATTCTAGGAAATAGTTTCCTTAGACTCCCCTGGTTGCTGCTTTTGCGAGTAGAAAAAGGAGTATAGATAATATAACAAAGTTTACAACTGATATTTGACTCACACATACAATAGGGTCAGTCATAGGCTAAAAATCAGGATCTTGGGACTAGAAACTTGGTTCTATGTTTTCAGACCTGAGATCTGGTACATAATGAAACTTCCACAAGTGGTCGGTTTTTTCTTTTCTTTTGCTAGCTAGAATCCCCAAATATGTCTTGGCACAGCTAGTTCATCACTTGTGAAACAAGATAAATGAAAATCAATGGCTGGCCCTAACAAAGAGAAGTCTGCCATCACTATGTCACCTTAGCATCCCGTTGATCTGAGACTGCCAGTAAATCCTACTTCATTCCAGCTGCCATTGCTTTTCAAATCATTAATCATCTCTCCCCTTACACCTTTTAAGAAATATCCTTAAATGTTAGCAGTATATTCATGCATCAAAATAAGGATTTTTTCATATTGAGAGGATGTGTGGTATAAAATAGATAGTGTAGTAGACATGGATTCAGAATGATTGAAGTTCAAACCCTGCCTCTGATACTTCCTAGAAGTGTGAACATGAATCTCCCTCAAAACTCTCTGAGCCTCAGTTTCTTCATCAGTGAAAAGGAGATAAAACTTTTTCCTACCTCAGAGATTTTGTGTGGCTCAAATGAGATGAGTGAAAAATGGACCATAAACTTTAACATTCCATATAAATATTAGCTATTATTATTTTGAAGAGAGACCAGTAAAGTAGGGATCTGGGCATAGTTAAACAATTAATGGCATTTGTTCCAGAATTCATTGCCATAGTAACTACATATATCTTTAGTTTTTCTTTGCTTCAGTATTCATAGATACCTGAAACATATTTTTAACCTAGGATTTGATATTGAGTATCTATGGAGACATAGTCTAAAATATATATTTAGTAACAGGTGCAAGGTTTGTGTTTAAAGATCATTTGAGCTTGTGTTGCCATTAGCAAAATAGGAAAACGACTGCGTATTTTTATAATGTTTCCATTACATATGTCTGAAATGTGTTGCTAAAAAAACACCTTTGATTTCAGTGATGTGGGTGGGCACTCTTTTCACTAATTCTGATCATAACTCCACCATGAGCCCACCCAAATTCATCAATTCCTGACTAAGCTTGCATTGATTATACTCTTTGCATTTAGCTGGTCCTGAGAAAATAGATAGTTTGTCTATACACATAGGATCATAGATTTAGGAAGAAGGAAGGCATTTTAAAGTAGATAGGTCATTTTAGTTTAACTGTTTCTCTTTAAAATCATGTATTATGTCCTATTGCAAGGGTCTAGAAACTGCGGCCTTGAGGCCACATATGGCCCTCTAAGTCCCTAAGTGTAGGCTTTTGATCGAACACTCTGTGAAATTTGGGTTCAGTCAAAGGGCTGAACTGGAGGACCTAGAGGACCACAAGTGGCCTCAAGGCTGCAGGTTTCCCATCCCTGTAAACAGAGTTATGGCTACTTAAAGTAGTGTTATATAAAGCTGTTATACGATAGCAAGACTCCCTTAACATACGAGTATATACGTCGGTGTAGGTATACGTATGTGTAATACGTATACATGCACACATACATGTATATACGTATACATACATGTACACACAGACAGGAATGTTTTCCTTAAATGATATCATCTCAGGAAAGTATTCCAATGATGTTTTGATTGGATGAAACACTTTTTTGGCATTCTATCTTCTTTCAAACATTTTAAAATTTCCTATTATGTGCCAAGTCCTAGGGATACAAAGACAAAAGTGAACCAATCCTGCTCTCAGGGAGTTTTCAATCTGTAATATCTTTGAGTTATTCTCAAAAACAGATTCACTGTCATGTAGAACACGTTCTTTTTTTTTCTTTTCTTTTTTTCTTTTGTTGATTTATTTAATTAATTTAATATTTTTAGTTTTCAGCATTGATTTTCACAAGAGTTTGAATCACAAATTTTCTCCCCATTTCTACCTTCCACCCCACTCTAAGATGGCATATATTGTGGTTGCCCCATTCCCCATTCATCCCTCCAGTCTGTCACCCCACTCCCCCACATCCCCTTTTCCCTTCCTTTCTTGTAGGGCAAGATAAATTTCTATGCCCCATTGCCTATATATCTTATTTCCTAGTTGCATGTAAAAACTTTTTTTTGAACATCTGTTTTTAAAACTTTGAGTTCCAAACTCTTTTCCCTCTTCACTCCCCACCCACTCTCCCTAAGAAAGCAAGCAATTCAACATAGGCCATATGTGTATCATTATGTATAACCCTTCCACAATACTCATGTTGTGAAAGACTAACTATGTTTTGTTCCTTCCTATCCTATCCCACTTTATTCAATTTTCTCCATTGACCCTGTCCCTTTTCAAAAGTGTTTGATTTTGATTATCTCCTCCCATATCTGCCCTCCCTTCTATCATTCCCCCTTTTTTATCTCCTTCCTCCTTTTTCCTGTGGGGTAAGATACCCAATTGAGTGTGTATGTTATTCCCTCCCCAGTTCAAATCTGATGAGAGCAAGATTCTCTCATTTCCCCCTCACTTGCCCCCTCTTCCCTTCCTACAGAACTGCTTTTTCTTGCCACTTTTATGTGAGATGATTTACCCCATTCTATCTCTTCCTCTCTCAATATATTCCTCTCATCCATTAATTTTATTTTATTTTTTAATATATCATCCATTCATATTCAACTCACCCTGTGCCCTCTGTCTCTCTCTCTATATATATACATACACATATACATATGTGCATATATGTATACATATATGTATATATACACACACATATGTATACATATATGCATATATATGTATGTGTGTGTGTGTGTGTGTGTGTGTGTGTATATATATATGTATATTCCCTTCAGCTTCCCTAATACTGAGGTCTCATGAATTGTACACATCATCTTTCCATGTAGGAATGTAAACAAAACAGTTCAACTTTCATAAGTTCCTTATGAGTTCTCTTTCTTGTTTACCTTTTCATGCTTTTCTTGATTCTTGTGTTTGAAAGTCAAATTTTCTATTTAGCTCTGGTCTTTTCACTGAGAAAGCTTGAAAGTCCTCTATTTTATTGAAAATCCATATTTTGCCTTGAAGCATGATATTCAGTTTTGCTGGGTAGGTGATTCTTGGTTTTAATCCTAGCTCCATTGACCTCCGGAATATCGCATTCCAAGCCCTTCGATCTCTTAATGTAGAAGCTGCCAGATCTTGGGTTATTCTGATTGGGTTTCCACAATACTCAAATTGTTTCTTTCTGGCTGCTTGCAGTATTTTCTCCTTGATCTGGGAGCTCTGGAATTTGGTGACAATATTCCTAGGAGATTTCTTTTTGGGATCTATTTGAGGAGGCGATCGATGGATTCTTTCAATTTCTATTTTGCCCTGTGGCTCTAGAATATCAGGGCAGTTCTCCTTGATAATTTCTTGAAAGATGGTATCTAGGCTCTTTTTTTGATCATGGCTTTCAGGTAGTCCAATAATTTTTAAATTATCTCTCCTGGATCTATTTTCCAGGTCAGTGGTTTTTCCAAGGAGATATTTCACATTGTCTTCCATTTTTTCATTCCTTTGGTTCTGTTTTTTTTTCTTTTTTTCTGTTTTTAATTTAAATTTATTTATTTAACATATTTAGTTTTCAGCATTGATTTTCACAATAGTTTGAATTACAAATTTTCTCCCCATTTCTACCCTCCCCCGCCACTCCAAGATGGCATATATTCTGCTTGCCCTGTTCCCCAGTCAGCCCTCCCCTCTATCACCCCCGTCCCCTCTCATCCCCTTTTCCCTTCCTTTCTTGTAGGGCGACATAAATTTCTACGCCCCATTGCCTGTGTATCTTATTTTTTAGTTGCATGCAAAAACTTTTTTTTTGTTTTTGAACATCTGATTTTAAACCTTTGAGTTCCAAATTCTCTCCCCTCTTCCCTTCCCACCCACCCTCCCTAAGAAGTCAAGCAATTCAACCTAGGCCACATGTGTATCATTATGTATAACCCTTCCACAATACTCATGTTGTGAAAGACTAACTACATTTTGCTTCTTCCCAACCCATCCCGCTTTATTGAATTTTTTCCCTTGACCCTGTCCCCTTTCCAAAGTGTTTGTTTTTGATTACCTCCACTTCCATCTGCCCTCCCCTCCATCATCCCCCCCCCTTTTATTTTTTTTTATCTTCCTCCCTCTTCTTTCCTGTGGGGTAAGATACCCAACTGAGTATGTATGGTATTCCCTCCTCAGGCCAAATCTGATGAGTGCAAGGTTCACTCATTCCCCCCTCATCTGCCCTCTCCTCTCCTCCCACAGAACTGCTTCCTCTTGCCACCTTTATGTGAGATAATCCACCCCATTCTATCTCTCCCTATCTCCCTCTCTCAGTATGTTGCTCTCTCATCCCTTAATTTCATTTTATTTCTTTTAGATATCTTCCCTTCATCTTCAACTCACCCCGTGTCACACATATATATACACATATATATACACATAGATATATACATACATACACATTCACTTATATATATATATATACATAACCATATATATACATACATAAAAATATATATGTATATACACACACACACACACACACACACACACACACACATATATATATATATATATATATATGCATATTCCCTTCAGCTACCCTAATACTGAGGTCTCATGAATCATACACATCATCTTTCCATGTAGGAATGTAAACAAAACAGTTCAACTTTAGTAAGTCCCTTGCAATTTCCGTTTCTTGATTACCTTTTCATGCTTCTCTTGATTCTTATGTTTGAAAGTCAAATTTTCTATTCAGTTCTGGTCTTTTCACTGAGAAAGCTTGAAAGTCTTCTATTTTATTGAAAATCCATATTTTGCCTTGGAGCATGATACTCAGTTTTGCTGGATAGGTGATTCTAGGTTTTAGTCCTAGCTCCATTGACCTCCGGAATATCGCATTCCAAGCCCTTCGATCTCTTAATGTGGCAGCTGCCAGATCCTGGGTTATTCTGATTGGGTTTCCACAATACTCAAATTGTTTCTTTCTGGCTGCTTGCAGTATTTTCTCCTTGATCTGGGAGCTCTGGAATTTGGTGACAATATTCCTAGGAGATTTCTTTTTGGGATCTATTTGAGGAGGTGATCGATGGATTCTTTCAATTTCTATTTTGCCCCGTGGCTCTAGAGTATCAGGGCAGTTCTCCTTGATAATTTCTTGAAAGATGATATCTAGGCTCTTTTTTTGGTCATGGCTTTCAGGTAGTCCAATAATTTTTAAATTATCTCTCCTGGATCTATTTTCCAGGTCAGTGGTTTTTCCAATGAGATATTTTACATTGTCTTCCATTTTTTCATTCCTTTGGTTCTGTTTTATAATATCCTGATTTCTCATAAAGTCACTAGCTTCCACTTGCTCCAATCTAATTTTTAAAGTAGTATTTTCTTCAGTGGTCTTTTGGACCTCCTTTTCCATTTGGCTAATTCTGCCTTTCAAGGCATTCTTCTCCTCATTGGCTTTTTGGAGCTCTTTTGCCATTTGAGTTAGTCTGTTTTTTAAGGTGTTGTTTTCTTCAGTGTATTTTTCAGTATTTTTTTGGGTCTCCTTTAGCAAGTCATCGACTTGTTTTTCATGGTTTTCTCGCATCCTTCTCATTTCTCTTCCCAATTTTTCCTCTACTTCTCTAACTTGCTTTTCCAAATCCTTTTTGAGTTCTTCTATGGCCTGGGGCCTGTTCATGTTTTTCTTGGAGGCTTTTGTTGTAGGCTCTATGACTTTGTTGTCTTCTTTAGGCTGTATGTCTTGGTCTTCTTTGTCACCAAAGAAAGAATGCAAAGTCTGAGAGTGAATCTGGGTGTGCTTTCGCTGCCTGGCCATATTCCCAACCAACTAACTTGACCGTTGAGTTTTTCAGTGGGGTATGACTGCTTGTAGACTAACGAGTTCTATGTTCCACGTTTGGGAGGGAGGTGCCAGCTCTGTCAGACCCGTACTACTCCTTCCCCAAGAAACCCCAGTCCAGACTGGGCTCAGATCTTCAGCAGGCTGTTGCACTCCTGCTCTGATCCGCCACATAATTCCTCCCACCAGGTGGGCCTGGAGCTGGAAGTAACAACAGCTGTAGCTGCCCCACCTCCGCTGCCCCTGGGGCTGGAAGTGGAACCGCGAACTCCTTTCACTCCCGCAGCTTTTCCCACTAACTTTCTCCGCAGTCTTCGGTGTTTGTGGGTCGAGGGGTCTGGTAACTGCCGCAGCTCACGTATTCAGGGCGCTAGGGCCCCCTCTGCCCGGCTTATGGTCTGGATGGTCCACACCGCTCAGGCTGGGCTCTGCGCCACTCCATTCCCAGCTCCCAGCTCCCAGCTCCGTGTAGAATAGATCTCACCCAGAGACCATCCAGGCTTTCCTGGGCTGGAGCTCTGCTTCCCTCTGCTGTTCTGTGGGTTCTGCCGTTCTAGAATTGGTTCAGAGCCATTTTTTATAGGTTTTTGGAGGGACTCGGGTACGGAGCTCACTCTAGTCCCTGCTTACCAGCCGCCATCTTGCTAGAATGTTTTATTTTTAAAATAGATTTTTGTTGGGCCTGGAATTTTCTTTTTTCTTTTTGTAACAAAATTATGTTAATCCAAAATAAAATAAGAAACAAAAAAAATGAGAATATTGAAGACCCATATAGGGTGAAGATTCCCCATTTCAATATAATGTTGCTTAATAAATACTTGTTAATTGACAAATTTGAACTTAGAGACCTTTGTTATTATTGTTTTATCAACTAGAATTATTTTCTAATTTTATTAAGTAATTAATATATTGACTTAGCCTCCCCATGAGCAGTTAATATTCTATTATTATTCAGGTCTGACTTTATTTCCTTTAGATTATTTTGTAATTGTAGTCATATAGTTATTGTTTTTATCTTGGTAGATAGACTAATATTTTATACATTTCATAATTATTTTAAGTGGGGTTTCTTTTCTATCTTTTCAGGTTGGGTTTTATTTTCTCTCCTTTTTACTTTTCAAAGATTCTACCGAGTTCTCAGCAGAACTGTTCAAAACTCCTCTACTTCATTAAGTGTCTATTTCCGCCCCTATAGAATCATAATTTGTTTTGTAAACTAAGTTGTTCTACATCATAGACCTTTTTACTACAGACAGCTTTTCCCAAAAAGTTTAGCAGTGGTCATGAGAGTGATAGGACATTGGTTGTCAACACTAAAGATTTAGTGCTTTTACTATCTTTTCCCTTTCAAAGAGTTATCTACTTAGCACTAATCCACTCACATTCCTTAACCATTCCTTAGGGTCTAATTTTGCATACAGAGCAATGAAATGACAATAATCACAAGGTGAAGACAATTTTTTTTTCACCTGTGCTTCTTAAGTCCAGGGTAAAACTTGCGTCTTCCAAATGACCATGGGCTCTCTGCTGCTTGGGGCACAGCACTGCTGCCCTTCTCCTAGCATTTTAAGGCTCTAACACCTGAAACAGGAGTTGAGTAATAGGATGTATTTGGGGCATGGCTTTTTTAAGCCATAGGAAGAAAATTGGGCTAATGGAGAGCCAAGGCATTTTAGGTCCTGCAACATTCAAGTTGCCTATGATTGGTAGGATCAATGTGTCATTTGTTTTTTTTTTTAATTTTGGTTGTTGTTTGGCTTCATTTATTTATTTATTTATTTTTACTACTTACTAGTTTCCTGTTTGGGGATTGGATTCATAATAGTGGCTCTCAATCACTACATGTTGGTTGATTGAAAATGAGAGTAATTTATAGTTTGCACTATGGATTATATAGCATTCAAAGGTTATTGAGTTCTTTCTCTAAATCTGCTTTAGAATATAGTGAACAGAATCCTGATCTTAAATCCAAAAGACTTGGGTTTGAATTCTGCTATGTGACAAGTGCCATAGGCAAATCACTTAAACTCTCTGAACCTCAGTTTCCTTATCTACAAGATATAGACAATAACTGTAATATCTTCCTCATAAGGTTTAGGGAAACTCAAATAAGATTAAGGTTTGCAATCTTTAGAATACTTTATAAATGTCAATTATTATTATTTTATTCATCGTACTAAAACAAATTTTTATAATTATAGTTTTTATTTTTTTGCCCCAATTGCAATAGTGTCTTTGTCACAAAGAATATTTGCCATTGCTGGTAATGATTTCAGCACCTTGTTTTTTTTATGCTGGCTAGTGTATTCAATTACCTGCTGACAATTGCAACAGTCTTCAAATTTCTAAAACGAAAATTCGTTTTAACTCACTTTCATTTGAAAACAATACATTCCATAAAATGCTTTTAGGAAGAGAAGGAAGTATTGTGAAACTAAGCAAATGATAATAAGTTGTCACCAACACAAAAAGCTGAGAATTAGTGTTTTATTTCATGTATGAGATGCACCTTTGATTTGTGCTAAAAATATATTTTTGCATCCTTTCTGTAAAAATATAAATTATATTCCTAGTACCATATTATATTCTATAGTTCTTTAAAAAGTTATTGAGTAATCTTGAGGATACTTTTCCTAGTATTCAAAAGTAGGAAAGATGACAGATCCTTAAGTCTTTCATTCATTTGTCAAAAGAAATCATTCAATAAATAAAATCTTATAACAAGAATGATAATAACATTATTTGAAAAAATCAGACTTAGTAGAAAAAAAGGATCATTTTTACATGAACAAAACCAAAACTTTTAGAATGGTAAAATTTTGAAGTAATCAGCTACAGGCTTTCAGTTTGATTTTATCATTAGGTTCATCTCAGGATTTGTTAATTGATTGCCTATGAAACTTCTTTCCAAAAAAACTATAGTAAGGTAAGTAATCCTAAGAGATTTCTGTGACTTTTGAAGGACTCAAAAAGTACTCTATTAATTATAATACTTTATGTGTTTTCTTTATTTGTGTATTACAGAATTATAGTGATTCTTTTCCAGTAGGTGGTTGTCATTATTCTGGTCTTAAAGATCCCAATTATGGAAATCTTTAGGACTTGACATTTTTATGATTTCTATTTTTTGGTGACTACAAATTTACTGGGGTTATATTATGAGAAAGAATCAGCATGCAAAAAACTCTGCTCTTTATTGCTTTAAATATTCATAATATCATATGAGTAATTCATTCTTATTTGTAAGAGAGGTGGGAAGAGTGTAATTGATAGAACAATATTTGAATATAAATCACTGAAGTACAAATTCATAAACGTATGTAAATTATTTTAGAAGTAATAGTTTTTTATTCCATATTTGGTTAACTTTTATGTCAGTCTTTATTTCTTGACTAACAGAAACTCACAATAGGCTTTAAATGCCTAGGCTTTCCAGTATTAGAACCCTGGATAGAATAGTCACCTATTGGGAAAACTGTTAGTTATATCCTTTCTACTTTTCCCTTGAATAAAATAATATTTGAAAAGCATTTGGCACTGTGCCTGTCAAATAGTAGGTGCTTAATAAATGCTTATTCCCTTTCCCTACTTTGAATCAGCTTAAAGGATTAGGCATGATAATACTTTTCTGTTTTTTGGAGACAACTTTCTGTTGATTGGAAGCTTTGACTCATCCTGCTTTTCTGACCTGGGCCAGTTTGCCCCTCCATAGGCAGCTTGGTGACCCCCTGCTCCTAGGGGCTTATGATATTGATGTCTGATTTAGCGGGATATTTGATCAGCTTTACCCTTACTAGAATTCAGAATTCCCAAATTTACATGATCCACCAGCTTTAGTCATACCAGTAGAAGGGGCTACGGGCTTGTACCACCATACCCAATGATGATATCTCTTCTGCTAAAAATAGGAAAATGATCCCTCTTTGAAAGTAATGCTTCATTACTAATATTTCCATATTACATACCTTTTACATGTCAAAAATATTGCTTTTTAGATCTGTTATTTTAAGCCTCCAATTTAAAAAAAAATTTGTTATTTTTGTTGCTGGAAAGCATTTAACACCCTCTTTGTTTTGCCAAGGCATAGAGTTGATTATTCAGGAGGCTTTATGAAGATATTTGAAGAAATTGTCAGTTCAGTAGCCAGTAAAGGGAATTAGAGACAGTGGGGAATTTTTCCCCTCTCCTGAGGGGGAAAAAAGGAGAATAATTTATTTTGCATTATAAATGATATGGTGGTTAGTATTCACAAGCTTTTCTTTTAAATCCTCCAGTGCAGAAATTGATGATTCTGGGTTTTAGATGTGAAAGTCTAGAAGGAAGAATACACCTAACTTTTGTTCTGTAAGGTTAAGAGTTTTTGAATTCTATTAAAAGCTATTTCAGAAGATTTATGAAAATAAGTATTTATCACAAAGCACATCACACCAGAAAACAGAAAGTGATACAGTATTCATTCCTATGATTAATGATTCACATGTAATGAGGAAAACAGTCACGACTAATATACATTTGTAAATGAAAATGAACTTTTATAAAGAGATTTTTCTTGTTAGCATTAACAAAGGGAAAGGAATCCTGCATCTGCACCATATTTGCAAGTATTTACATCAGCTAACAAGAAACACTATATTAAGTAATAAGACAATCTGTTAATTTGTAACATAATTAAAAATTCACATTCTGTAATAGCTCAGAACTGTAAGCATGTTTAATGAAATTTAGGTGGCATATTTATTTTGCAACCCCTGATATGATATTAATGAACTAGCTGATTTAAACCTAATTTGCATAGTAAGTGAATATAATTAAAATCAGACTTTCATTAAAAGCTCACAGGAAAATATTTAATCTGGAGCATATTTGATATTTGCAGGAAGGAAAGCATCATCACTTGTTTTCAGGCATAGCCCACTCAGCAAAATCAGCTGTATACAGAAATAAAGTACATACATCAGTTTCTTTTCTTTTTTGTCACTGGACTCAAATTTCATATGCCTTTAACCTTTGTATGGGTTATCTGTGTACCTCTACTCTCAGGCTTTCATTCTATTGTGAAAACTCTGTAGATACATAATAACAAAGGACTTTCCCCCTTATTGTTTCTTTAGTTGGGACATTTCTGATCTTTTTTTTTTTTTTTACCTAAGTGGTTTCACTGGTTGGATATATTTCCCCTTTTGTTCTGTCTTGAAGGCCAATCATGCAGTCAGGCTGTATTTAATACAATCAAAAACAAACAAATAACAAATCCTCAAGCACATTTCACAGCTCAAATGTTTAACTCTTCTTAATCACATTATGCCTTCATTTCCATCAAATTTTTGCTATTAAACTATTTTCATTTTATTTGAGGTAAAGCTTAAAAACAAATGGAAATCATATTTCACATCAAAATTAGGAAACTTCTGAAAAATATTAGGAATATATTGCTAACCTAATCAAACATAAAATATTTTCTTCACAATATGGAAACACCTATATAAAAATTAGTTGTATCCTGATTGTTGCAGGTGAATCAAACTATAGTTCTTTGGATTAATCCTCTCCTCCCCATGAAAAGGTAGCATGACATAGTGGATAAAAATCTGGGTTCAAGTCCTTCCTCTAACACATGTCAAGTATACGACTTTGAGGAAGTTAATTAACTTCTCAATTTTCTGGATGATTATCTAAGACTAAATTACAGGGAATGTTGCAGACCTGAATTGGTTAAAGGAATTTACTTATCTGGGGGTTTCCTGTACCATGGGCATTACATATCCAGGCCTTATCCCCATAAATGTAAGCTATATAATTTTGTCTCTTACTGATCTGGGATTGAGCAAAGATTTCCCCAGATTTGTTTTTTTTAAGTAATCCAAGTACGGAATCCTAATATTTGTCTTCTTCAGTAGCCTCATTTCTCCTTTTATTTTTGACAGTGTTCTGCAATGTATTATTTTAAAATAATTAACCCCCTATCTACTGAGTCTCTCTCACTGGTTATTTTAGTGTACATATTGCAGTGGTAATTTATCCATCAGACAAGGGATTGGACCAGGGGGCCTCTACTGGAATTTTCCAAATCTAGGAGCCTATGATATATTTTGAAATACATACTCTTTGATCCTCTATTTTTTGTTGACTGTATGATATGCATGTGCATATACACATATGCATATACATACAAACATGCATATATACATATTTGTGTGTGTTTTGGCTTCAAAAAGATCAAGTGCCTATGATCTATTTGGTAGACTCGCTGAATTTTCTTCTCAACCAATTAGTCATGAGATTGCCTTGATCCATTTGCAGAACCACTCTTATGCATATGAATCTCTTTCTATAATGCAGCAATTAAATTTATAGTGTGTAACACTTTTCAATGTGATTTATTATTGTATTTGTTGTTATCCCGTTTTACATATGAGGGAACATCTTCAGAGAGGCTAAAATATTGAGATCAGACAACTAGTAAATGTTGCCTCCTGTAAATAAAATCTTTTGACTTGAAGGCTTGTGATCCTTTTACTACATTATATTATTTCAACCTTATATAGATGACTTCAAGTGCCATACATTTGTGATGCCAAGATATAGGCAGTTACTACTTTTTTGTGGTTGAAGTTTTATTGACTTTTGGTTTTAATTGCAGTCATTTATCTTCAATTACCCTCTTCTGGGAGGCCTGCTTCCTAACAACAGCAGCTGCAACAACCATTTAAGCCAAGTCAATCTGATAATATGGCCCACATGCCACAATGGTGGTTCCCACCTTTCCTCAGGAAGTAAAAAGTTTTGTTTGATTTTCAATTCTCCAACACTGAGATTATCCCATACAGCTCATCAGATGACTGTACAGTGTTAGAATTTGCGTTGTTGTTTTCATTGTGTCTATTGTTCTCTTCATTTGGCTTTCTTTAGTCTTCATCTCTTCACATTGCTTTTCCAATGTTTCTCTGAATTCTTCATATCTACAGTTTCTTACTGAGTAATAATATTCCATAGAATTCACAAACCACACTTAGTTCAGCTATTATTTCCCAAATAAATATGGAGGAAATTTTGTTATAGTTTAAAATTTTCTTACATAAAATTTCTTTACTTCTATCATTGACTTCTTTGATATAACTGCCCAGTAGTGAGATCACTGGGTCAAAAATATGAAGGGTTAGTTATTTTTTTCTTGCATTTGTTTCCAGAATGCTTGGATTAATTTACAACTCCAATATGATTTACATATAACAACACTCAAATATTTACTGTTTCCATTTTTTATTATCTTTGCCCATTTAGTGGGTGTGAGGAAAACCTTAAAGGTGTTTTGTCATTTCTCTTAACAATTTTGAGTAATTTTTGATTTGTTAATCATTTGATTTTTTCCTGCCAATATTAATATACTTTGTATATTTATTTACTGGAGAATGATTCTTTTTCTTATGTATTTGTGTTGATTTCTAGTGTATAGTGTCTTGCTTGGATATCAGACATGTACAAGAAATATTTATGACAAATATTTTTCTATTCGATAGATTCTCTTCTAATTCTGGCTGCAATGATTTTATTAGTGTAAACGCTTTTAAATTTTATGTAGTTGAAATTGTTTATTTTCTCTTTTATTTCCTTTCTTGATTAGCTAAAAATTCTCTCCCTTGACATAGTAGTGAAAGGTACTTCCTTCTGTTCTTTATTATTATTTTTTGGAAATAGAATAATCATTTGGCAGGTATTTCAATCAGACACTTATGCTAATAATGATGTCAGTCAGTCAATCAATGTTAATGAAATACCTACTATGTTTGAGGCATTGTACTAAACACTGGGGAGACATGAAGGCAAAAGACAATCGTTGCCCTCAAAGAGCTCACAATATGATAACAGAGCTAAGCCTAAAATGCTGATCTAGTCCTAATTTTTGTCAAAATGTCTTTTAGTTTTGCCAGTTGATCTTATCAAATAAAGACATTTTAGTATTTTGTGTCCTTGGTTTTATTAAATACAAGACTGTTGTCTTTAAGTTTGACACCACTAATTCAAACTTAATGTCTTCCAGACAAATATAGAATTTTCCCAGAAGTTTTGGGCAGATAGTAAGTTATCTTCCCCATTGCCCACCCCCCACCCCAGTAAGATTTTTTTTAATACATACTTTGTTACAGTGTTAATTTGATTCTGTTTGACCTGTACCTAACCTTTTCCATTGACTGACCTCTTTTATTAGACAATACAAATTAAAAAAAAATGATTACTAGCTTAAGTACAGTTTAAGATCTGGTACCTAGAGTTCCACTTCCTTCTCATTTGTTTTTCCATTGTTATATTTGATTTTCTTGTCCTTTTGTTTCTCCATACTGATTCTGTTATTTTTATTTTTTTTCCAGGTCTATAGAATATTCATTTGGGAGTTTGATTGGTACCGTGCTAAATAATTAATTTAGGTAGCATTGTCATTTTTATTATGTTGGTTATCCATGAACAATTAATATATTGCCAGTTATCCATGCTTCTCTTCTTTTTTCCTTCAAAGAGTGTTTTTATAATTAGATCTAGTATGAATTGTGGTACATGTACTCCCAAATATTTATAGTTTTTATATTACTTTGATAGAGTTTCTATTTCTGACTTTCATTGATGGGTTTTGTTAGTTGTATATAGGAATGGTGAGGGTTGTATCTATCCTAAATAAGGAAGGCATGCTGAAATTATTCATATTTTCAATTAATTTTAGTTGACACTGTAGGACTATATAAATACACTGTCATATCACTTGAAAAAAATAACTTCCCCCCCACCTTTGCCTATATTTATTCCTTTAATTTCTTTTTTCTTGTCTTTGTATAGCTAGCACTTCTAGCATTATAGTAATATTGGATAGAATTCCCTTGTAAAAACGTTGAGTCCCACAGACTTTTTTCCTTTGAGAGTTGATTTACGGTCTCAGTTTTTTTCCTGTTCCTAGGTTATTTATATAGGTTATTTTTTGTTAATCTAAGCATTTTATATTTTTAAAGTGTTCATATATTTCTTCTATATTACCAGTTTTGTTTCTAATAATTTCTTTTATTTTCTCTTCCAATATTTAAAGCTATTTTTCATTTTTGATAGGAGCTCTCTGGTTTTCCTTTACTTTAAAAAATCAAGTTATTTAACTGTTTTATTAGGATTTAAAAAAAAGCTTCTAGATTTATCAATTGAACATCATTTTTGCTTTTAACTTTTATTACTCTACAATCTTCATTTGATTTTTAAATTTTAAATTACTAAATTTTTATTTTTTGATTTGTTTTTATTAAGTTCCCAATTCATTGACTTATTCTTTGCTTCTTTTGTTAATAAAAATGCTTAGAAATATAAATTCTCACCACCCCACCCCCAATAGTTACATTAGCTGCATCCCATAAGTTTTAGTATGTTGATTCATCATTGTCATTTTCTTTGATAAAATTTTCTATTTTCTCTATAATTTGTTCTCTGGCCCACCTATTCTTTATAATCATTTCATTTTATCTTCATTTACTTTAAAACCCTGTTGGGATTTTTATTGAATATAATTTTTATTGCATCGTGAACATCAAATGACATGTTTAATTTTTTTCTATTTCAATATTTTTGATGAGGTCTTTATGCCCTAATACATGGCTAGTTTTTAAAGGTTTCATGTAAAACTGAGAAGTATGTTATATCCTTTCTATATCCATTAAGTAACTGTCAGAGATGCATCATCTTGAATTTTTATAAAGTTCCAGGTAAGTCCATAACTTTTTATTTATGTAACTTTTGGCCAAAATTTTCTAGTTCTAATATATGAAGGTCTCCACTATTATGACTTTACTCTCTATTTTCCCCTCCAATTCAATTAAGTATTTAGATGCTATGTGATTGGGTGAATGTGAATTCTTTACATATGGTGCTATCAAGCATAATATAACTTCCATGTTTATCTCTTTTAATCTTTTCTATATTTACTGCAGTCTTTTCTGAAATCAGTATTGTTAACTTCACTTTTTTGAGTTCAGCTGAAGCATAATATATATTTTCTCCAACTTCTCACCTTTATTATGTGAATCTGTTTTTTTTTCTTTTTTAGCGTATCGCCTCTTTTTCATTTCTAATCCATTCTGCTATCTTCCTTCATTTTATGGGTGATTTCATCAAATTCATATTCACAGTTTTGATTGTTAATTGTTTATTTCTATTCATCTTATTGTCTCATACTTTTCTCTTCCTCCCATTTCCCTCTTTACAAATAAAAAGAAGGTGGTAGTGAGGATTTGCATGACACTTAAGTGAAACTGCCTATTTTCTCTTTGTTGAGGAATTTTTATTCCATTTATCCCACACCTTATCCTATATTTTTACTTACTCTCTCTTCCCCCCTCTCTGTCTACACACACACACACACACACACACACACACACACACATTTTAGATCTCAGTGTGAACCTAGTTGTGTGGCATTTAAACTTGTAAGTTTGGAGCTTAATTGAGCTCTAACTTATCTACCCAGAATGAGTTCACAGAACCTCTTTTCCCTGACTCTTTTTTTCAGTCAATCTGGTCTATTTGCTGTTTCCAGCATATTATTTTCCATTTCTCATCTCACAGGGCTTTTTATGCCTGTAATACTCCCCCTTCTCACTTCTACCTCTGGAAATCCCTAGGTATTTTCAAGGCTTAGCTCAATTCCCTCAGCTTTTAATCTTCCCTGCTACCAATTCCATTGTATTGGCATTAATATATGTTTAATTTAATTATCTTTGTACATGTTGTATTCCCTGAGTAGAATAATCTCCTTGCAAACTGGATTGTTTTATTTTTGTCTTTGTATCCCCTAGTATCTAACAAAGTGCCTAACACAGAGTGGGTCCTTAATAAACGCTTATCAAATTGAATTGAATTGAATTTGAGTGAGAACTTCTTTCAGAAATTCTAGTGTATACACATCAACTCATAGAACTGGAGGAATGTAAAGTTCCCAGTTGGTATAGACCATTAGATTCATCTATTCCTGTCCATAGCTAAAATATTTATCTTTCTACAATATTCTCGGCAAGAGGCTATCTAGCCTCTGCTTGATCACCTTCAGCCAAAGGGGACTCACTGCCTTGTAATGCAACTCATTTCATTTTCAGACTGAGCTATTAAGAAATTTTTTTTAAAATGTTGTATCAAAATCTTCCTCCCTTTGATTTGTTCCAGTTGTACTATTATTGATCTCCGTATCCACAGAGATTTTTTCACAACACAGACTTTTGACCATTTCAAGACATACATTATGCCTCAACACCGTATCACCTCTTCCCCCCCATTCCAATAAATTTCCCACCACACGCAAGGGCATAAGTTTTTCTGGTTTTCTTTCTTCTCTGAAAACTGGACCTCAACTCACACAAATTCATTGATGTGTAAGTGAACATAGTGACATAAATAATTGTTAACAATATTTTCAAATACTTTCTACAATTCAAGCAAAATTCTAATACAATAGTCCTTTTGTCCAAACTACCCAACTATCATTTCTGCTCATAGAAATAAGAACACTTCATTTCTCAAATAATTCATAGAATTTTACAGATGAGGAAATTGAAATCCAGAAAAGTGAAATAACTTGCCCAAGGTCCTACAAGTAGTAAGAGAAGATCTCAGAATAAAACTCAGATGCCTGATCTAGGACCTTTTCACTACATGATGTTTGTTTGCTAGCCTCAGGATGATAAACCTTTTTTTTTTGACATAGTAAGACAATAGGACTAATGGGGGAAATCAATGCTATTTATTAGTATGGTTTGGTAAGATACAAGTTGAGAGCAGAGACCTCAATGTTGTTTCCAGCCACACACATAGAAAAAAATGAAAAAGGAAAAAAAAGAGAAACTTAACAGAGCTATTAAAGAAAAGAAAATGCAAACTGCCGAGTTGAAAAGTTGGTAGACATAGTTCTAAGAGTTTGTTCTTGAGTTTCCCTAATCTCATCATACATATCTGAAAGGTATACCATAGTCCTAAATTCAGTAAGCTAAAACTACAATTTTATACACTGTTGTATAAATCATCTCATAATCTGGACAACATGTCTATAAATAGCATCCATTGATGTCACATTCTTATTCTCTTTTAAAATCTATTATTTACTTATTTTTAACATTTTTTTAAATTTTCTTTGAGTTCTAAGTTCTCTCCTTCTCTCCAGCTTCAGTCCCAAACAATGAGAAGTCAAGCAATATGATATCAATTATATATGTAAAATCACACAAACATATTTCAATATTAGCCATTTCACAAAAAAGCAAGAAAAATAAAATAAAAATGTACTTCAATTTGCACTCAGAATTCATCAGTTCTCTCTCGGGAGTGGATAGCATTTTCATCACACGTCCTTCAGAATTGTCTTGGATCATCGTATTAATCACAAAAGCTAAGTCTTTCACAGTTGATTATCCTTGCAGTATTGCTGTTATTATGTACAATTATATCCTGGTTCTACTTCACTTTGTATCAGTTCATATAGGTCTTCCCAGGTTTTTCTGGCTATAGGCTCCTTTTCTGAGCACCGTCTAGGAGATTTCTTCTCTCATAGTTTCTAGGATCTGTCTTTGCTGTTGGCTCTTACTGGGGATCTTCTCTTCTCCCTCCCTTTCTCCTGCTCATCATTTCTTACAGCACAAAAATATTGCATCACAATCTCATACCATAGCTTGCTCAGCATTTCTCTAATTGATGGGCATTCCCTCAATTTCTAGTTCTTTGCCACCATGAAAAGAGATGCTATAACTATTTTTATATGCATAGGTCCTTTTTCTTTTTCTTTGATCTCTTTGAGATACAGAACTCATAGCGATACTGCTGGGTCAGCAGGTATGCAGTTTTATAGCCCGTGGTTTTCTTTCTCTTGTTATTATCTTATTATTTTATTTATTCCATCTGATCTATTTTTATGTTCAGGCCATTCAGTTTTTAAGGAAGATTTCTCATAGTAAGCTCTAAGTTTTTCCTTGTTTTTCTTCTTCCTCCCAAGACTTTTCATTCTTTATGACTTGTTTCAATTATTTTTTAGATACCCCTGCAGTTCCTGTGACCAGAACACCTTTTTTCTTCTGGAGGCTTCTTGTGGGGTCATAATCCTTTACGTGGTTTAACCCATGAACATCTCTCAAAATAAGTTATTCCCCCACCTCATTCAGAGTTTTCCTTGGTTTGCTTATTGATAGTTGTATGTCTGAATGGTGTGGACAGGGTCTTCCTGGTCCAGAGTATACTAGGACAGACTAGGCTCCTCCTTCAGGGGACTGCAGGCTTTTTTTTTCTGGGCACTGCCCAGGAGACTTCTCCTCCCATAAGTTTCTAGGACCTTTCTCTGCTGTAGGCTCTTCCTGGGGATCTTCTCTTCCCCTCCTTTCTCCTCTCTTCCCCTTTTGTCCCCCTTTCCTTCTTGGTCCTGGAGCCACTGCTAAAATATAGAAAGATACACATATTTTTGGACTTGGTTAATGTAGAAATTTATTTTGCTGGAAAATTGAGCTATTTATTGAGGGCTTTATTTTCCTTTATATTTTTTTAAATGCCCAATTATGAGAATTGTGAGGGAAAGATTAATAAATATCCCTATTAATTGAAAAAAAATCACTTACTTGGCTCATTAATTGTCTCTTTTCCTATGGTTGATGAAATAAGCATAAACATTCTGTTAACTACAAGAAGAATTTTTTTTAGTTGATACATATAATCATAATGGAAAGATTCACCATAGAAACATCAAAAGGCAGAGCAAGACTCTCCCAAAATGATTGCATGATGCAACACTTTTTACAATTTTCTAGAGAATCAGGGAAGAACAGGTCGATTAGGGTAGGTTCAAGGTAGAGAAGAAAGATCATTGATAAATAATCTATATATCTTTTCATTAAATTAATAGATTTATTCCAGTATAAACTGTATGTACCTCCAAAAGTGGTAAAATTTACTAGGTAATGGATGATCAAAAATTACACTGTAAAGTAGTCTAAGCCATTCACTGTTCTGTGAAAGGCAGGGACTTTTCCCAAGTCTTCCATCAAAAAGATTCTAAGTGGTTTTTAACATCAATTCTAAGATTCTAAGAGCAAAACAAAATAGTTCTAGACTCCTGCGCCATGTTAGTTTGTGAATATATGTTTTCAAATCTATAATTTTCATATTAGGGATTACTTTAGCTACATCTCCAAAATTTTGGCATGTTATCTCATTGTCATTCTCTTTAGCATGGTTTCTAATTATTACTATGATTTCAATCAGTTTGTGAACAAAGGTTGAAGACATACTCTAAAGTGTTCTCAAGTCCTTCGTATAAGTAGGCAGCCTTTGACATGAGTGTGACACATTACCAGTAAAAAAGAGGATAAAGAGTCAATGAATCATTCATATTTATTTGTATTTACTCTTATCTATTACTAGGTATAGTGGAAGTTAATGTGTAAGATTAGATGTGTAGTGTTATCATCAAACCATAATTTTAGTGCTTTACTTATTGCTTCCATTGTACTTCTTCAAATAAGAATAATATGTCATCTATCTAGCTGAGATATTATGAAGATTAATGATAGAGTATTTCCAAAGTACAATGTATCACTCATGTGAAAATTAATGGAGTATGATGGATTTGGTTTTGCCCATTTTAAAAATTGTTATTGTTGAGCTTAACTCTCATAATAGGCATGGAAGAGAGACTGTATGTCAGACTTTTCCTAATCCATTTTATCTCTCCAATGTGTTGGTTGTTTTGGCTATAGGATGGTTATTCCTAGCAAAAATGATCTCTAAGTTTTAGGAATGATCCTTCAAGGATGAATAGTATTTTTCTACCCAAAGCCCTGGTCTGAATCTCCTTTAGATTACACACTGGTAACTCTGGCTTGATTTATTTCCTCACTTATGCCAACATCCTTGACTGCCTTATTGGCATGTGAGAGGAGGAGGAAGGTGAAGAATCAAATAAGCTAATATGTATTATACATATGCTATAGGGATTGGGCATTGATTACATTAAACAGTTTGGGACAGTCTAGGGCTCTTAATATCCTCAGTGTGTCCTCCTTATAACCCAATGATTGCCTAGATTTGGAGATTTAATGTTCCAGCCTCACTGTGGTCTGATTGGCAGGTGTGAAAATAAGAATTCAGAAGCTACATCATTAGGTATTTCCATCTTGAACAAATGTTCTTTTTGCGAACACGGTTTAGAAAAGGAAAGAAATAGCAAGCAGTATGTAAAAACTTAAATTCTCTGATGTTTCGAATGAACTATGGATTCCTAATTTGATGTTCTAATAATGCCTTTATCACTAGGATTAAAACCACAAAGTTTGAGCTGGTTTTCACCACATCAACTAGTTATTGAAAAGTAAAATTTAAGAGGCTATATTAAATTGTATTGAAAATGGTAACTGGCAGATTTTAGCAGAATTACTTAGGAATCTCTGCTAGTGACTTGGAACCAGAGAAGCAAATGTACTGAAGAGGAACCTTCCTTCAGAGCTGCCCTGAGAATGAGGTGAATTCCAGAAAGTCCAAGAGGAGATGTTTCCAGGGACCAGATGACTACATGGGATATCTGGGATCCAAGATGAAATGTCTTGATCAAATGGGCATTGAGATGAATTAAATGGGCTAAGCTACAGGGAAACTTAATGTTAGTATTGGTGATTATTATTGTACTACTTTGGTTTTCTTTTCCTCATGGTATTTGTGTTTGCTGAGTTTTCTTGGTTACCTTGGTGACATGGAAATCTCCCCTGTACAATTAGCCCATGGTTTTATGTATTTCTTACTATGGTTTGTGCATTATGTTTATGTTTTTATGTTATTATAGCTATGTTTTATTATGGTTTATTGATTTATTGATCAATCTTGTTTGTACATTAACCAGTTAGTAGAAAGACAAGTTTACATAAGATCTAATAAGTTATAGCAGAAACACCATTATTTCCATCAGGAGATTCCTGGTGGAATCCTTCCTCTCAATTTACTTGGCTGTAGGGAAACAACTTGTGGGCCATCCTTGGTAAATGGGCACTTATTGTTCTCTGCATTATAATCCTTCTTAGATTTTGCATTAGTTGCTATGTGAAAACCTATTCTAAAGTTGCATCAGAAAAAAACTGATGTCAGTACATGGTCAGTAATGACCATGTTAAAAATCTTATAGAATTAGCCTATAGATAAGTTATCTATGAGAGACAAGATGTCTCTTATTGAACAAAGAGGGGAATTGAAATAATCAGATTGATTTTGTCATTTTTAATTGACCTTGTTTACAACTAATTGATTTTGTCCTATAACTGCCCAGCATGAGTCTTTGTCTCTGAAATTAGTTCAGAAATTCACCTATCCTCTAATGAGTTAAGTTTGAAAATCCAGTTCTCCTGTTAATTACTGTTCAGCTTTTATGTCAAGGAAATCTGCTATCCTTGAAGGAGGCAGGTAGACACCAGATAGTCTGGTCTAGTGTCTTTACACCAACAAGCTATCATTAAAGGATGTCTGGTTTGTTATCCAAAAAAGTCTGGTTAGCTATCTGTCCTGGCAGATGCAGCTGGATTTGAACAATGAACATTTCTTAGTCATGAGAGGAAAGGAAAGAGCTGTTGACAGCCTTCATTCCCAATTTCTATCCAATCAAATATTTTTTTCCACCCAAGATGCTGGCCTTCCTATTTTCTGTACTTTCCAAAACTATAGAAGGGAGCTATCCCTCTCATTTGGGGTCTTAGCTTTGCTTAGGAAGCTGAGATCGTATTTACTAATAATTTATACTTTACAAATAAATTTAACATGCTCAGAACTTTGTGCTTCAGTTTATCTTTATTATATCTAGAGTGAAGGATATAACTTTACCTTCCTTTAGAAAGTTGGGGATGGGGTTCATAGTTTAGAATTAACAGTATTTACCTGATATATTGGTTGTTGTAGAGTCAATCAGATTGTTTTCTTCTATAATTTAGTATTTTAATGGCTTTATGATCTAGGTCAGGGCTGTCCAACCTTAGGTTATCTTAGGGCTGCATTAAAATAAATTAATTATTTGAGGACCGCACCCAGAATAAAAAATGCAGTACAGTAATAGAAAGTGGGGGGATGCGCATCATCAATATGACAGGCGAAGGTGCGAAGCATGAAAGCAAACACAAAATCACAGTGACAACACAACAGTATAAAGGTAGGTGAATACTGACTAGTCTGCATCGTACAGATGGAACGCATCCCACAGATTGATTGAAAATTCTGTGCGATATGTTCCATCTGTAATACTGCTTAAAAACACCAAAGAAAATTAACATCAATGAGATTATTTATTAGTGATGGAATTAAGGAATCTAATATGCATTCCATTATTATTTTATTTTTTCACTTGTGAAAGTTAAAACCCACAGGTGGGCGGCATAAAATTGCACTGTGGGTTGCATGTGCCCCGCAGGCCATATTTTGGACAGCCCTGATCTAGGTGTTGTGAAAAATACTTATACCAGTGTTATCATGACTAATTTATGCCTCCTCATCCCTTTTGATTATTGTCCATCTCTTTCCATGAAATCTTCTTGGAGGGTTTACTCCTTCATTCCTACCTGAGGCAGGTATGTGACTCGGTGGATAGAGTGCTATGCCTAAATTCAGGAAGACTTGAACTCAAATCTGGTCTCAGACATTTACTAGCTATGTGATCCTGGGCAGGTTAACCTCTCTTTGCCTCAATTTCCTGTAAAGTGGGAATCATAATAACACCTGCGTCCCAGGGTTGTTGGGAGGACTCAGTGAGGAAATATTTATAAAGTGCTTATTACAGTGCCTGGAATATAGTGGGTACTTAATAAATGCTTGTTTCCTTCATTCCTTATATGACATTTTTCTCTCAGTTTTCCCTTACATCAAGATTGCACTTGTCTCTGCATCTTCTGCCAATTTCTCTTGGTTCTACCATTTAGGGCCAAAAAGAACAAGTTTAATCCTTTGATCATGTGATAACCATTTAAATCCTTTGAAAATAGCTTTCATTTGTACCCTAAACTTCTTCCCTCTTCTTCCTCCTCTTCCTCTTCTTCCTTCTTCTCTTCCTCTCTCCACATGTGGAGTTATACCCTTACATGTGAGTGCTCTGTTCAATAAAATATAAATTTTGGTTGCTTATACTTCTCAAGGTATCTTGGGGTTTGGGGGCTAGATTTTTTTTCTTCCCTACTTATTTATTCTATCATTGTTTTTGTTTTTAAACCAGGACAATTAACTCTTTTGTCTCATGTAGTTTTCATTTATGATTTCTTGAAATATAGCTCTGAAAAACCATCCTTTGATAAAGCTCATCGAGATTCAAGTGGAGCTGCTTGACTATGCCTTTAAACCCAAATCACTCTGGCTTTCACTAATTGACCAATAATAGGCCCCAACCCAAGCCTCACCTTCTCATTGTTTTGGTTTTGATGGTCCAGAGTGACTGTAAATAGCAGTTGTTTTTGTTCTGGCCAGAAACTCTGAGAGTCTTCTCCTTCCTGATTGATTTTTTTGTGAAGGCAAAGTAGGTCATCTTTTACCTCAATTCTTACCTAGTTTTTAACTACTGAGTTGGTATTGCCTCAGACAAACTGAGACCTGGGAAAGACCTTAGCTTAAAAAGGCCAAGGTCTCCCACTCCATCTGGGGACATATTCTGACCTGCATCTTGCCACTAGACTCGGATGACTCTGGAGGAGAGAGTGGGGATAATGGCTTTGCACAGCCCTGCCTCGCTGAAATTCACTTGTAAGTCAAGGCATCACCATCCTGATATCATTGGTCCTTTCTGAGAACAAAGGACAAACAACAAACAAACAGATATAAATTTGATGTTAAAGACATGCTGAGGGAAAAAAGTCCTGGATGAGACAATATCTATTTTCTCTGTCATTTTACCATCTCACTGGTGTCTTCTTCTTTACCCTACTTTTTCTCATTTGCTCTCTTGCCTTTTTCAACTTTGGTGAGTTTCTGCCCAACTGAGAATGCTTCGTCAGTGATGGAGTCTATTGAGTCTCAGGGCATCATGGGATATATTTTTCAGATCAGTTTCCCATTGACTGTTTCTGTACTTCCTTGGATGTATTTAAACAGAAATTAGAGAGCTGGATATCTGACAGCAGGGATTCCTTTAATATATGATTTGTATTTGATGCCTGACCTGAGTAACTCTAAAATGATAAATTGCCAAGTAGTCACTAGTTTTCATTGGCAGAAAGACTACTCCCCCCTATTAATCTAAACAAATTGGATCATAGAATTGATCGTAAAAAGAAAGAGGAACAATAACATACTTACTTTTATTGTTGAGTTGCCTGAGAAAGTATTCCCAAAGACAGTACAAATGTAAGCTTTTTAAATAGTCATTTTTATGCGAACATTGTGACATGAGGGAAAGGGAGATGTTTGGAGGTTGGTAGGGCCTTTTTGTACCCCTCATCTCATACCACTTCCATGGCTGACTATTCTGTCAAAGAATAAGTCCCATCATAGTCATAAATACAGTTCTAAGAAAGGCTAACTGTGTTCAGTCATTCCAAGAAAAATAAATCATGCCAAGGCTGGAGGAAATGCAATTCTTTTTGATAGATTCATTTGCTAACTGGTCACAATGTGCTATTCCTACTTTTCTATGATCAAAGTGCAGTGTAGAAGCCTGAGGACTGGCTGACATAGTTATTTCCAGAGACTATGTATGAATATATAAAGAATATGTATTTTTATTTACTGATATATTCATTTGTGCTTATGAACAGGAATTCTGTGACTTCTGCTTTTTTAGTTCATTGTGAAGGACTACTGCCCATTGTTTGAAATCAGAGAAATTCTTCAACCTTCATTATTTACTTTCACATAGAGGGGGCAAATCTTGGATTTGTATGCAGATGGACTGGGTTTGAACTGTAACTCTGCTTCTCACTAGTTAGATAATCTTAGGGATGTCATTTCTATTCTCAGGGGCACAGTTTTCTCATAAGCAAAATGAAGAGACCAGACTAGGAGATATCTAAAGGTTGCTTGCATCACGAAATTCTATCATTTTATTATGAAAATTTAAAAACCCTTCTATTTATATATCATTATACAGTTTACAAAATATTTTCTCTACCATAGCCCCAGATAGAAGTAGAGTAAGGACCATCGTCCATTTTACAGACGAAGAAAATAAGGTTCAGTGATGCTAGTTCAAAGAAGCAGAATCTAAACTCTTGCTTGTTTAATATTTTGTGATATCATGTGTCTTTCAGATGATGCCACACATGTAGATGGATCCAAAGTTATAGGATATAAGAGCTAATAATGACCATTAAGAGCTAAATGGCTTTTTCACCTATTATTCATAAAACCTTGGCTCAGTAAAAGTCTGAAAGGCGGGAATATTTTTAGAAGACTGCCTATGTAAAAAGGATGAAATGTATATCTTGTTTAAGATTTTATCTAAAATCTTGTCTGTGTGGGTAACAGAACATCAGTATATGCCCGGATCACCTAACATAGAGATACTCACAGGGGAGACATCAGAGACCTGCTTCTGAGAGAAGACAGTGGGTGATTGGGAGCAGTCTCTTTCCAGTGGCTGCTTAGTTGGAGCTGTGTGTGTCTATAAATCTCCCCAAATGGAAGCATAGTCATTGACTTTCAGGTGGTATCCAGGAGTAATGGACTCATTTACTCATTGCAGGGGTTCTATTTAGTAAGTCATTTTCCCCTTCTCTTTGACCCAGTGGCCCTAAGAAACAGATATGGAAATTGAGTCTATTTCATTATTTTTTTCAGTTCTAGGTCATGGGATTGGAGTCTTAGATCTCTGAGTTTGAGCCATGAGGATCTTGGGAGCCCAGGATTCTATTGGAACTGATAAAATAAAACCCCCTGTAAACTGCTAAAATGGGAGAAACTCCAGGTCCAAAAGGGGGACCTAGAATGAGTCAGAGTCCGATCACAGTTCACAGATTATAAAAGCATAACCTAAAAAGAAGCTTGGAAGCTGGAGCAGAGAGACAAAGTTCTCAGCTGCTGAAAGGGGAGTAGGAAAAGGGTGAGGTATAGATTGGGAAGTCAGGGAAGTGGGAGTGCATGGAGAAGACATCCACAAACACAACAAATCAGAAAGCAGGATGTTTGCTGCTCTTTCTGAGCTGGTCAAGACTGGTTTCAGGAGTGGCAGGCATCTCTGAGTTTAGTTCAGGTTTACTCACAAAGGATCACTGGTATGTCAAACAGCCCTGGGCTTCAGAAGTCCTCCTGATTAGCTAGTTGTTCTACTACTCCATTGTCTGATTCCTCTGTGGAAAAGGGAAGCTCTAGCACATTTAATCAGTGAGTAGAGGCATTGGAGAGCCCATGTTCATAAAACCAATACAACAGTATAGTCCTGAGAAGCCAAGGTGCTGGGAGGCAAGCTCAGGGAGGCTTTGGATTTGGAACTTGGTGGGATTAATTTTATGTAGCAACTCAGCCAAGATGTGAACTTAATTCCTCTCATTTCCAAAGAGATCTGTGTGGAAGGGATTATGTCCCTCCCCCTAGGAAAGGGAAGCGAAATTATCATGCCCAGGTTTTGTAGGGCAGGGAGGTGGAAGGAAAGTGTCTGTAATGTTTGGACATGCTATACCTTTGAAGAGAATATTCCTTTGTAATAGTCAAGGGATTGTTAAGAAGTTAAACAGAACATGGGTACTAGAACTGCTAAAACTGGGAAGAAAACAATTAGTGGAGGGTTGAGCCAATGGTAGAGAAGAGTGACTCCTCGGTCCCCTAAAAGTATGGGAGATCCCCGAGGAAGGAGTGAAACATCACACATCTACCTAGTTCTCAGGCAGTGAATGAGGGTTTTACGACTTGGGCATAAATTTATCACTTTCTTTTCTAAGGTATCAATTCTCTTTCCAATCCTTTTCTCCAGACCTTTTATTTATTTTATGTCTTGCTTGATTTCTCCCACATATTCATATAATCCTAGTGGAATATCATTTTTTTTTCCTTTGAGTCTGCTTACACTTTTTTTTAATAGTTACTCTTCTTTTGGAACAATTCGTAGCTTGGCAACAATTTTTAATACTAGTTGGTAGACAGTTTGGCTTACTCGTCTATCCAGTTCTGTTCCATAATTGGAGCTTGGGTATGATGATTGGCCTTTCTTGATCTTACCCTGGATTTCCTTATCATTATTCAGTCTGGTGAGAATTATAGGGTTTTCCTAGTGCAGGTATGGGGGAACTGAACAATCTGTATCCATTCAATTGACTGTTTCATCAGTCATCAACTGCAATATCTCTGAAAGTCATTGATACCTACTACATAAAAGCTACAGCTTCTACCTTAGTGCTTCAAGTAATATCTACTTTCAAGAACCACAGGATTAGAAAAACAAAAGTGCAAACAATGAAATACTTGGGTATGGCACAAAATACAGCATTGAAATGATAGAGAACTAAAGGGTGAGGAAAGCAGCTCAGTCTAGTTTCATCTGGGAAAGGTCAGGTACTCTGAGTCAGTCTAGTGTCAGGAAAACACACACGCACACAGTTGACAAATTGCTGTCACACAGTAAAATTGTATCAAAATTATTGCTTGTCCCAAGCCATTTGTAAACTTCTGTAAGCTGTTTGATGAAAGGAACTATATCTTTTTCTTCTTGAATACTTGGCACCTAACACAGTGCCTAGAATACAACACACACTTAATAAATGCTTGTTGTTTGATTGATTAAACAGAATCATCTACATAGTTCTCAAAGGAATCTCAGAAACCATTTAGGCTAACCCCTTCATTTTTCAGATGAGAAAATTGGGGCCCTGGGAAGTGACTCACCTAAGGTCACACTTTTATTAAACATCAGTGGTGGGATATGAAACTAGGATGTCTGTCTCCAGAGTTGGTGCTCTTTCTACTACACCATGCTCCTCCATCCCGAATACACATATTTGCGGCTTTGTGGAACTAAGAGAGATAATGCCTTTGCGTATGTATGGTGAAAGGGATCCTGGATTTGGAAGCAAGGAAGCTGAGTTAAAATGCTGTCTCTGATGCTTTATAGCTGGGTGACCATGGCCAAGTCACTTAACCTCTTAGGTATAAAATTGGGAAAACTGTACTTCCCTTCTACGACCTTCTTCCCAGGTTTGTTTTGAGGAAAATGCATTGTGAACTTTTATTTTAAAGCCCTATGCAAATATGAGCTATTACTGCTATTATACTTAGTATCTCAGTTGAGCCTCAAAATGACCCTGGGAAGTAGAGAGGGCAGGCATTATTTCTCCCATTTGACGTATGAAAAGAATGAAGACCAAGATGTTAAGTGATTTTCCCAAAATCACATTGCTAATTCATGACAGTGGCAGAGCTGGAACTTGGTTCTTCTAAGTCTTAGTCTTGCTCCTTTTCCTGTGTACGTGTACACAATAGCTAATAAGCAGTGGGCTAGAGGCAGGGAATAGATGTGTAGGCATGAAAATATTTCGAAATAATTTTTAAAAAAAATTCATAATGACATAACTTCAAAGCATGCCTAAAGTGAAGCCAACAGTATTGCTGTTAGCTAATTGCTTTCCCCGTAGAGGTTTTTATGAATTCTTCCTCCTTTTAGGTTATAGTTCCGCATCCAACATCAGGCTCATTTGGGCTCTTTTATCAATTCTCATAGCCTTGTAGTGCTTTAAGGACCCATTAATGGCTGATGATACTAGGAAATCCAGTCTGTTCTAATTTCCTTTTTAAATAACCAAATACAGGACATTATCCAAGATATAATCTTGGGAACGTACAGTACAGCAATAAAAAAGGATATATTTATCAGCAGAGATACCCCATTGCAATATTATATGGAGATGAATTAGTAAACTAAATATAATCACTGCCTGAGAACTGAATTCTATGCCCCATGGGCTGCCCAAAATGTTGCTACAGAATTTTAATGCGAAGTAATGACTGTTTCAAAAATTCCTAAGACATAACTGAATACACTACTCTGTGTTCAGCCGGCTGTATCCTGAGCCCTTGAAAAACTCTTTAACTGGCCGGCAACCCATGTTAATCAATTTGTGATTTGTACTGGACTTATAATTGATTTTTATTTGAAATAATAAATATGAAATATTCTCCATAAAAAAGTATCGGCCCTCCTAACAGTGTCATAATGCACTATTCTTATGACAAACCAGTGCTCCACTTCAGGTTCATAAATGGAACTGCTTGGTGCTGGTAGCTGACAGGCTGCAGAATTGGATTTGTAATTGGCATTCTAACACGGAACCAAAGATGCATAGAGACAAATGGAAATACCCTTGCACTCTGGATGAAAGCATTTAAATACTGGCTAGATGGGAGCTGTCTTTCTAGAATGATGCATTTTTATTGTTTATGCAATATTGGTGGCACTATTCCTTTTTAACAAACATGCCACTTCTCTTTAAACAGAAATAAGGAGTTGGAGTGGAGATAGAATAAAGTTCAAATAGCATTTTGTTATATCCCTAGACTTTTTACTCTGCTTTTCTAAGTTCTAAACATCACTTGTCAACAATTCAACTGCACATGCTGTGACTGAGCTCCTGGTGACATTACATAATCAAATGGAACTGGGGCAGAGTGTAGAAGGAGGAATTTGAAGTAGAAACCAAATAGTGACAAATCTCAAATGTCACCAAAGAAAAATAGGGTAGAAAAACAAGGAAAAGAAGGAAAGGGTTCATTAGCAATTAAAATAGGTAAAGAGTCTTTGTTAAGGGAGATGAGAAATCTATTTACTGTTTCTTTTGTGAATTACTAAACATAGTATTGTACAAGAGAAAGTAACAGCTATGAGAGACAGAGACAGCACGTGTAGTCTCAGATATCTATATGTCATTGTACCATGTACGGGGGAGAAACAAGGTTAAGATTGAGATTGTTGGATTTAGAGCTACAAGAGTACCTTAGAAGTAATTCAGTACAACTTCTCATTTTAAGGTTTAGGAAACTGAGACTTTGGAGAGGTCATATTACTTACCAACACACATAGAGGTAGCATGTAGCACAGCCAGGATTTGAACCCAGAAGTCCTTATTCCACATTTGTTTCTTTTTCCCACTGTACTATGCTGCCTCTAAAATTCTTATTAATCCAATTTTAAAACCAAGAAACTGAGGATGGGAGTGACTGAAGTGTATGAATTGCTCATTTGAGTATCTGAGGCAGGACCTGAACTAAGGTCTTCTGACTTAGATTCAGGATGCTTTCCATTCTATGATAATCCCACCAAAAGTAGTTTTTCATGGCTTAGTATCAATGTGGTAGTAAAACATCTCATAAACCGATAATGGTTATACATCAGTTATTCTTATAATTTCCACTGGTTCTGTTACTAAGCAGAGGGTATTGGGCTCAATCCATGGAGACCATCTGGTATACCCTGGAAGCTGCTTCAACAGATAACAAACATCAAGGAACCTTCTTTTTGAAACATGTAATGCTGTGTATCAAGGGAAATATAGAGCTAAATAAGATATGAGTTCTGACCTCAAAAATATTCTGTTTATGGAAGATAATACATACACAAGCAACATATACACATAAGACATATACATAACATAGAAGGTGATAAATGCATAAGATAAGTGTGAACAAAATATGTTTAAATACCACTTCTGGCTGAAAAAAACAGGAAGGTTTCTTGGAAGAACTGGCGTTTGATCTGGGTCAAATAGTAAAGGGTGGATAGGATTTCAACAGGGGTAGATGAGTGGGGAGAGCATTTTTAACCTATGAAAAGAAAATGAAAAAAGGCATGGAGATAAGAAAGCACAGACCATAACCATGAAACATTGCATTTAGAAATCGTGTTCAGTTTAGATGGAGCATTGAGTAGTAGAATAAGACAAGAATGGAAATGTAAGTTCAACCCAGATGATAAAGGGCCTAGGCCATGTGGAATAATGAATCTAGAGAGCTATTCTCAAACTCAGGAAGACCTGGGTTCAAGTCCTAGCTTGAACACACACCGACTCCGACCCTGCTTAAATTGCTTAACTTCTTAGTGTCCCAGACAACTCTAAAAGTGTGAACTGCAGAAAGGTACTCATCTGCTTCATTGGCAGTGGAAGATTTTTTTCTGGAGCTCCTTACGCTGATAAAATTATATGTAGCTTTAAAAAAATGTTTATAGCTGATGGTAGATGCGTGTCCCCACTCCACCATATACTAATTAATACATGAAAGAATGGCAGGGGAAAAGAAACCACTGCTGGGGTGGGGGAAGGAGATGTGTAAATATTAGCAAAGAATTGAAAAGGTGACCTACACAGTATTCACAGTTACAAATTCCTCTGGACTGTCAAATCCATTCTACTACACCTAGGGGCTTTTGATTTACTTTATGTTATTAATCTCTCTCTGCTTAAAATCTCTCTTGCTCATTTACTTAAACCAGCTTGGGAGAACTATAGCAAAGTACATCTAAAGTGTTTGTGATCCCCTGGAAGTTCATCACCTCCACCGAATCTCCCCTCCCTGTAACCTCCCTCTTTGCTAATGTATTTCTCAGCAGACTCACATATTCCCCAAACCTTTAGCCAGGCCATGAATAATCATATAAATCACACAACCAGGATTAGCAGCCTCTAGTTTCTTAATAGAAAGAGGATAAATGATAGCAATGGAATCTTTCCCTTTAGAATGTAAGTCCCTTGCAAGTAGGGATTGTTTTATTCATTGTATTTATATTGCCAGAATCTAACACAGTGTCTGGCATCTAATAGATTTTTAATATATGCTTATTGAATAATTGATTAGTGAAACAACAGCAAAAGGGAAAGTTACAGTTTTTTTTGGCTATATGGTAACCAATACTAAGAGCTACTAGCTTTTACAGAAATTGTTTTTTCCTGCTTCAGATTCTCTCCCTGTCATGGAGAAGAGGATAAGGCAAAACTTTGGAAGAGGTAGTATCTGCCAGAGAAGTTGGCTACCATCTTCTCTTTGGCCTCAGTGGAAATAGTCTAGGACTGTGATCACAAGTGTACAAGGCTGTGCTTCTAGCCTTGCCCTCATAGCCATCATCCAGGCAAGCAGTCCTTGTGAAGATCTGACTTGTTAACTGCCATGTGATACACCCTTGCTTCCTCAGCTATACACAAATCCTTAGCATTGTCAAATAGTTCAATGTTAAATATGGTTATTTCCATTATTGAAAATAACATTAAAGAAGATCCATTACCATCTCTTTGCCATTTCATTCTAAGGACTATGGAGACTTTATATTTGACTTGTACCTGAAACTCTGTATATTTCGTCTCCCCTTATTAGAATATGAGATCTGGGAGAACCAGGACAAAATTGCTTGTCTATTTGCAGTCACAGGGCTTAGTAGAATGCTTTGAACATAGTAAGCACTTAATAAATGTGTTTTCATTCATTTGGACTTCAGACTTGGATAAGCTTCATCTACATATGAATGGACCAAAAATATGGCTGAGCAGGTGATGGAGGAAATGACCTTGCCCCCCTAGGTTTAGTTTATCTATGTGATTTTTCACTGCTACTCATCTGTATGAGAGAACACATTGGAAAAATCTTGGGAATCCTGAATGCCTAGAAGTTATTAGGCAAATAGCAATTATGTCATTCATAGACCTAGCCATCCAATGTAAAAATTTGGTTATTATAGTGACTATTTGCTTTAAACTAGGTTGAAGTCTCTGAAATCCTGGAGTAAGAAGAGAAGTCCCAAAATGACTAAGCCTTAAGTTATTAGTTATTTGTGAAGACAGTGTTCTTTATTTTAAAGAACTTGGCATCTGGGCTTAAAAATCTCCTGCTACAGAAAAGGGAGGCTAGGCTGTGAAAAACATATTAATAAAAATAATAAAAATAAAGCTTTTGTTAGTCCTAGGGCATGGCTATTGTCTGTCTTTTCTGAAGAAGCTGTACCATGCTTATGTATATAAACTAAGAAATCTTGGCAGCATCTGGTCTTTCCTGAGGGAGAAATAATCAAGGATTTCAGCTGAGCTGGAAGCTAGAGGCAGCGGAGACTACAGCTAAGCCACAGTCCATATGAAGCATATCCTCTAGAGAGGACTCTAACTGGTATGTGAAGTGGATCTGCATTCAATGGACACTTAAAATCAGTGGTGACCAGGTGAAGAGGTCTAGCTAGCAGATACCTAAAAATGATGCCTCTAGCAAGAGCATGATGGGAATCATTATAAGATAGCAGTGACCCAACAGTATTGGACACAAGACTTGCCTCTCTATATGTATGCCTTGGTCACAAATGGTCTTGATGTTTATGCTTTTCCATTTGTCTTCATTCTTCCAACTGATATTCTGCCTATTTATGGGAATGTGTGCCCCATGTTTATGGGGGTATGAAGTTGCTACTTTTCTTACTATATCATTTAATTAAGTGTCTTTACTTTGAACCAATTGTGGATTCTGATTATTAAAGATAAACACATCAGTGAGGGCTCATAAGCTATGATATTAGGAGTACGGACTCCCAAATTACCTTGGATCTGGAGTAGTTATCCACTGGGGAACCTGTTCCATGAATTGGATGGAGGTGCTCCCAAATGTTATATATTTTTGACCATACTGTGACATGACCAAATTTGATTAAGACTTATCTGGCCATGTAAGGAATGAGTGGGTCTTTGTGAACATTTTCCAGGTGAATAATGCCTTTTTGGAAGATTGGGAAACTATTTCTATCACTATTGCTATTGTATTTCTTTTCCACATCATTGGCTGAAGGTGTGTAGAGATAGGAATCAACTAATGCTTGTGAGAATATTTGTGGGTAGAGAAATAATCTAAGACTAGGTTACCATGAAGCTGGGAGAGAAAAAAGAGGCATTAAGAGAGATGCTGGAGGATGAGGTTGACTGGCACCACGAACAGTCATTGCCTGTGTCATAATTTTGCTGCTCATCGTCATGGAGTGAATACAGAGTTGGACAGCTACATTCTTTGACAGAATAAATACTTCAGTACCATATAGAAACTAGTGCCTTTGGGTTGTAGATGGAATCATTAGTCTGGTGAATTGGCAACATTTGAATGATTGATTCAAAGTGAGTGAAAATTAAAAAAGGCAAGGCAGTAGTATGAATGTTCTACACAGAAAAAGGAAGGAATATAATGGCTTTCAAAAGAAGCATGCTATAAAAAATAATGGGAAGCTCTGGTCTTGTAATGTTTTGTTTTCCATAAAACAAAATGTGCTTAAGGAAAATATTAGATAATTGGACATATGAAGTTTCAAATTTGGCCTCATACTAACTCAAAAGCCATGAAAATGGAGAGATATATTTCATACTTTCGTCCAATGCTAAACGATGATTGAAGTTTTCTGATGCTCTCCCTACCCCAAGACCCATAGCAACTCTTAAAAGTTACACACATTGGATTGGTGATGCAGATAACTCTATGTATATTTTCATTTATATTTATGTATGTATGGTCATTGGAAATTCAATTTTATTTAAATGGTCAATTTCCCAGGGCAATAATTTTCGCCTTCTAATTTTCAATACAAAATGCACAAAGCACATTGACCCCATATGGAAAAGAACTATAGTGAAATGTTTTCATTATACTTTTTAAAATGAAACACAAGATGAAAGGTGGCTATAAAATTAGAAAAATAATAACTTTGGACAAATGAAGACAAAGTTATAGAACCACATTTTACAACTGCTGATTAAAAAATAAATTGTTGATGCTCATTTCAAGGTGAGTACTTGGCCACTTTCAAATATATAGTTTTCTCCAGATAGCTTAAATTAATGTCTCTGTTTTCTAAAAATATGTATTTAGTTAAAAAAGAGAAGATGAATATATTTATTTACTACAATTCTGATGTCTCCAACTTTCATTCAGATTTAATGGCTTTTGGCAAAGAAGGCTGGATATAATACTTAAGCAATAAAACGTTAGTGAGATTATAAAGAAAGAAAGATGGTTAGAAAAATCTTATAGTGATATGGTTTTGAATCATTTCATGTTACTGTTAATACCTCTGTTGTATTTATATGTCACCCTTCCAAGCAAAGATGGTAATTTATGTAAATATGTTTTCTCTCACAGTAAGTGTTGCTTTCTTATTGCATCTTATTACATTCTCTTACATTGAAAGTATTGCTCATTTTAGAGAAATTTCCTTTATTCCTGATCTTAGTGTCTCTTGTTGTGTCTGTCCATGTCTACATAATGGCAAATAAACATTTTAGAAAGGAATAAACCCTTGAATACCAATGTGTAAAATGGTTTCTAAATAATGGAATAATTAATCCTAAGTCTGGGTAGAATTTCAAGTATCAGTGATAGGACAGGGTGAGATAAATGGGACTGGGTGGCCTTTCCATTCATTCAATGACAAGGGAATACTTATCATGCATACCAGTAAAGGAGGCCAGCCCAGGATGAATAAAAAAATAAGGTGTTAACTTTCTATATCAACCTAATAACAAGCATTGATAACTTATCTCCTTCCTTTCCTGTTTCATTTTACTGCATAGAGTATAGACAAGCAATGCTGACAACATATAAATATTAGGAGTTATTAAAAATTAGTCTTGTATAGCTAAAGTATTGACACATATGTAAAATAAAAATTTAGATGTGTTATTAAGGAAGACTGGAGAATTGTGCTTAGATACTGATAATTCTAACATGGTTAATTATGTGACTTGTTTCAAGGAAAAGATAAATGAAACTCTGAAAACACTTTTAGTTATGGATTTATCATTTGAGCTAAAATTGATGTTTTCTTAAAATATGATTAAAACTGAGTATATTACTTCTTTAAAGGATAAACATAATAGTTAATATTTCACTTAAATAGCTGATATGAGGTGTCTATTTATTCTCTGATATTTCACTTCCTTTTCATCATATTATTTCCCCAGATAAAAATTTCATGGAACACAAAAGATGCTAAAAATTATACCTTCTTTCTATATAGATATATCATAAGTGGGATAGAAAATCCCTGTATTTTATACTTTACACACCTATGTTTGTGTGTGTGTATATATATGTATATGTATACATATGTGTGTAATCACTACCTTTGCATATGTACATATATGAAATATGTATGTGCATATATAAATGTGTATTATAAATGAAATATATATTACTCTTTCACATAGAAATTAAAGGAAAACAGATTTTGACTTACCACTGCAATGTTTCAGCCATCTTTTGGATAGGGTTGTTGTAGAAGGACTTCCTCCAATGAATGGAGTTCATACTATGTAGCGTTTAGGTTTCAGGACATGAAGATTCAGGTATATTGCACACATTCAAGTGACTTCTAGACTATTTAACATCTCCTATAGTGACTGTGAAATTACATCTAAACATGCCTACTCTGGCTTATTAATATTTGATAACTAGTAAGCAAGATGCTGGACAGAAAGGGAAATAATCTTTTCTGCTTTGACTTTATACCTTTGAGGTTCTCATGTATATTTCTTCAATATGAGAAGTAAGACATACTGAGCGATAGTGGAAGGGTTAGTAATAAAGGCTGGACTTGTGATTTCTTTAATATAGAAAACACAACTTGTAGTATTTATCATATAGATTCTCTTGAAATGAAAATTTATTATTGCATATTTTGAATCCTCTCCTATGTTCTGCTATGCACATGACATGCTTTTTTTTTCTTTCTTATTTTATATTTAGGTTTCAATATTTAAGTTTATGATATGGTTTTGTTTCTTTTTCTCTGTTTTGTATTTCTGTTCTGGTAAAATAAAATTAAAAAAAAATATAGGAAATCCCTTCTATCAATATAAGTCAACACCTTTTCCACAAATTGTAGTCTTAGAGAGTTATCTATAGTACCCAGAGGTCAAGATGGTGGCGGGAAAGCAGGGACTAGAGTGAGCTCCGTATCGAGTCCCTCCAAAAACCTATAAAAAATGACTCTGAACCAATTCTAGAACGGCAGAACCCACAGAACAGCAGAGGGAAGCAGGGCTCCAGCCCAGGACAGCCTGGATGGTCTCTGGGTGAGGTCTATTCCACACGGAGCTGGGAGCTGGGAGCTGGGAGCTGGGAACGGAGTGGAGCAGAGCCCAGCCTGAGCCGCGTGGAACAACCAAACTTGGAGTTGGGTGGATGGGGCCCCTAGCGCCCTGAATATGTGAGCTGCGGCTGTTACCAGACCCCTCGACCCACAAACACCAAAGACTTCGGAGAAGGTTAGTGGGAAAAGCTGCGGGAGTGGAAGGAGTTCGCAGTTCGGCTTCCAGCCCCGGGGGCAGCGGAGGTGGGGCAGCTACAGCTGTTGTTACTTCCGGCTCCAGGCCTACTTGGTGGGAGGAATGAAGTGGCGGATCAGAGCAGGAGTGCACAGCCTGCCGAAGATCTAAGCCCAGTCCAGGTTGGGGGTTGGGGAAGGAGCAGTGCTGGGGTGGCAGAGCTGGCACCTCCCCCCCAAACGTGGAACATAGAACTCGTTAGTCTACAAGCAGTCATACCCCACTGAAAAACTCAAGGGTCAAGTTAGTTGGTTGGGAATATGGCCAGGCAGCGAAAGCACACCCAGATTCAGTCTCAGACTTTGGATTCTTTCTTTGGTGACAAAGAAGACCAAAACATACAGCCTAAAGAAGACAACAAAGTCATAGAGCCTACAACAAAAGCCTCCAAGAAAAACACAAACTGGCCCCAGGCCATAGAAGAACTCAAAAAGGAGTTGGAAAAGCAAGTTAGAGAAGTAGAGGAAAAATTGGGAAGAGAAATGAGAAGGATGCGAGAAAACCATGAAAAACAAGTCAATGACTTGCTAAAGGAGACCCAAAAAACTACTGAAAAATACACTGAAGAAAACAGCACCTTAAAAAACAGAGTAACTCAAATGGCAAAAGAGCTCCAAAAAGCCAATGTGGAGAAGAATGCCTTGAAAGGAAGAATTAGCCAAATGGAAAAGGAGGTCCAAAAGACTACTGAAGAAAATACTACTTTAAAAATTAGATTGGAGCAAGTGGAAGCTAGTGACTTTATGAGAAATCAAGATATTATAAAACAGAACCAAAGGAATGAAAAAATGGAAGACAATGTGAAATACCTCATTAGAAAAATCACTGACCTGGAAAATAGATCCAGGAGAGATAATTTAAAAGTTACTGGACTACCTGAAAGCCATGATCAAAAAAAGAGCCTAGATACCATCTTTCAAGAAATTATCAAGGAGAACTGCCCTGATATTCTAGAGCCACAGGGCAAAATAGAAATTGAAAGAATCCATCGATCGCCTCCTCAAATAGAGCCCAAAAAGAAATCTCCTAGGAATATTGTCACCAAATTCCAGAGCTCCCAGATCAAGGAGAGAATACTGCAAGCAGCCAGAAAGAAACAATTTGAGTATTGTGGAAACCCAATCAAAATAACCCAAGATCTGGCAGCTTCTACATTAAGAGATCGAAGGGCTTGGAATGCGATATTCCGGAGGTCAATGGAGCTAGGATTAAAACCTAGAATCACCTACCCAGCAAAACTGAGTGTCATGCTCCAAGGCAAAATATGGATTTTTAATAAAATAGAGGACTTTCAAGCTTTCTCAGTGAAAAGACCAGAACTGAATAGAAAATTTGACTTTCAAACACAAGAATCAAGAGAAGCATGAAAAGGTAATCAAGAAATGGAAATTGCAAGGGACTTACTAAAGTTGAACTGTTTTGTTTACATTCCTACATGGAAAGATGATGTGTATGATTCATGAGACCTCAGTATTAGGGTAGTTGAAGGGAATATGCATATATATATATATATATATACACACATATATATATGTTTATGTATATATATATAAGTGAATGTGTATGTATGTATATATCTATGTGTATATGTATGTATGTGTATGTATGTATATATATATGTGTTTATATATATATATATGTAAAAGAGAGAGAGCAGACACAGGGTGAGTTGAAGATGAAGGGAAGATATCTAAAAGAAATAAAATGAAATTAAGGGATGAGAGAGCAACATACTGAGAGAGGGAGATAGGGAGAGATAGAATGGGGTGGATTATCTCTCATAAAAGTGGCAAGAGGAAGCAGTTCTGTGGGAGGAGGGGAGAGGGCAGGTGAGGGTGGAATGAGTGAACCTTGCTCTCATCGGATTTGGCCTGAGGAGGGAATACCATACATACTCAGTTGGGTATCTTACCCCACAGGAAAGAAGAGGGAGGAAGATAAAAAAAAAATAAAATGGGGGGGGGTATGATGGAGGGGAGGGCAGATGGGGGTGGAGGTAATCAAAACAAACACTTTGGAAAGGGGACAGGGTCAAGGGAGAAAATTCAATAAAGCGGGATGGGTTGGGAGGGAGCAAAATGTAGTTAGCCTTTCACAGCATGAGTATTGTGGAAAGGTTATACATAATGATACATGTGTGGCCTAGGTTGAATTGCTCGACTTCTTGGGGAGGGTGGGTGGGAAGGAAAGAGGGGAGAGAATTTGGAACTCAAAGTTTTAAAAACAGATGTTCAAAAACAAAAAAAAAAGTTTTTGCATGCAACTAAAAAATAAGATACACAGGCAACGGGGCGTAGAAATTTATCTTGCCCTACAAGAAAGGAAGGGAAAAGGGGATGAGAAGGGAGGGGGGTGATAGAGGGGAGGGCTGACTGGGGAACAGGGCAACCAGAATATATGCCATCTTGGAGTGGGGGGGAGGGTGGAAATGGGGAGAAAATTTGTAATTCAAACTGTTGTGAAAATCAATGCTGAAAACCAAATATGTTAAATAAATAAATTTAAATAAAAAAAAATATAGTACCCAGAGGTTAAGTGACTTGTCAGGGGTCATCCAGAATGTGTAAGAAGCAGTATTTGAACCTAAGTCTTCCTGAACCCAAGGCCAGTTTTCTATCAACTATAGCACACTAATGCTTAATGGAAAGATATTCATCCAAAACTGAGCTTTGCCATGATTGTCCACCACAGTTTACTGCAGTAACAGAGCTCAAGATAATAAGCATGATGGAAAGAACGCCAGATTTGGAGTCAGAGGACCTGGGTTCAAATCATTTAACCTATAAATTTTTCCTTTCTGGATATCATTCCACATTTAGAAAAAAAGACTGCTAGGCCAGATGTTCCCTTAAAGCTCCATTCTAACACTGAATTCATGATCCTATAATAAGAAACAAAAGGCTAGAATGAAGGCATTATAATTTTACACATATTAATATTTTCAGTATCAATATTGTAGAAAATTAATGTAGGCTTTCATCTTTTCATGAATTTGAGATTGTAAATGTTTATTATTATTATTACTGCTAATAAAAATAAATTTTTTTAAATGCTTGAGTCCAGGGACTATCTCTCATTATAGTTTGTTTTTCTTATCCTACTAGAGGATATTACACATAATAAAGGACAGCTAGGTGGCACAGTGGATAAAGCACCATGCAGGGAGTTAGGAAGACTCATCTTCCTGAGTAACTTGCTGTGTAACTCTGGACAAGTTATTTAACCCTGTTTGCTTCAGTTTCCTTATCTGTAAAATGAGTTGGAGGAGGAGATAGCAAACCATTCTAGTATCTTTGCCAAGAAAATCCCAAATAGGGTCACAAAGAATCAGATGCAACTAAAATGACTGAACAACAACAAAATGTATGGTGAATGAATGGAAATATATGTTGCTTTAATATTATTTATACAACTTAGCAAAAGAATACGTCCCCCTCCTTGTATGGATAAACTGTTAGGAAGAGAATATGGAATAGATGAGAGGTATTGTTGTAGATAAGGTGAAGGACCTGGAGTCAAGAACCACTGGGTTCAAATTATGCCTTTGATAGGATCATAGATTTACAGCTAAAACACCTCAGAAGTCATTGAACCCTGCCTCTTCAATTTACAGATGAAGATGCTGAGACCTAGAGAGGTTAAATGATTTAACCAGAGCCACACACTCATTAGCTGTGTAACTACCTGCAAGTCATTTAACCTTTCTGAGCCTCAGTTTCCTCACCTGGAAAATGAAGGCTATAGTACATCTCCCATAATGTTCTTGGGAGATCTAAATGAGATAATGCATGTAAAGGACTTTAAAATGCTATACAAATGAGTTACTATTATTATCTATATTTACAAGAAAGACCCTTCCTTCTCTCCCTTTAGGTACTGAATTTTGCTTATATTATTTTTGAAATAAATTCTTCCCTTTGAAAAGGGTAGAGGAGAGGAAAAGGGAATAGAAGAAAAATATAAAAGCATATTTTAAAAATAAACTTACTTTTAATCATCTCTACCCAAGGAGATGAAAAAGGGAGTCAACTTAAAGATACGGAATCTTTTAGTATGATAGGCCATACATAATGATAATAGCTAGCATTTATATAGTACTTGAAGGTTTACAGTGTGCTTCACATGCTATATCACTTGATCCTCACAACAACCCTGTGAGGTATTTGCTATTATTATCTTTATTTTACAGATGAGAAAACAAAGCAGGGTGATTTGACCAAGGTCTCATAGTTAGGAGGTGGCTGGACTCCCCAGGTCTTCTTGACTCCCCAGGTCTATCACTCTTACTCATTGTATCACGTAGTTACCTAAAAATCTGGATGTCAGTATTATTTCAGCCTTATACTCTAATTCTAGCATTAGGAAAAAAAAGGTTCTGCAGCCATATATGGGGTCATAGCAATGCTGAGATAATGGAGCTTAGGCCTTGCTATCTTTCCTTTAAGAATTCTTTGCTTATAGGAATATTAAGAATTGATATTTTCAAATAAAATCTCCCTGACTGTGAAACAGAAAGCAAAAAAACATCTTAAGCCCTCACTCACCTTTATTAAGTCACCATGCAGTGGAGAAACGAGCCTTCCTACCAATGCCAAGCACTCCTTGGAGTTCATGAATGAGCCATCGATTCTGGAGCCAATCCCTCTGTGGCAGCTTGCTGGAGAAAGCACTTAGGGATAGAAGAGCTTGTTTTGCCAGCTTCAGTACCCATTCAAACATGGCAAAAGCTTTGCCTTTTCAAATTAATTTAAATTTTATTAAAGGCATGTTTGTGGGAGGTATAAGATGTACTCTAGTTCGTGTGGCATTTTCCTGCATAGGAAACATTGATATTTCAGCCAATTTGAGGGTGTAACATCCCATAGACATTTGTAAAATCATTGATTTTTAAACTGATAATTTATTGTATATGGCATCAGAATCAGGCCACAAGGGGTCTCTCTTGCTTTAATTTTCTAGTTTTCTTTCTATTAAAAAAACATTATGATACTCCTGAAGATTTTTTTTTTGTATAAGACTTTAATAAACTAATTTTTAAATGCAATGGAAGTGCTGAAAAATATTAATGGGTCACATTAACCTGAAAGAAAGGAGTGCAGCCTCAATGCTTTCTGGGGCATCTCATTTTCCTTAGTGAGCATACTTTGTTTATCTAATACCATTTCCTTAGTCAATGATGACAAAGTTGTATTAAGTTAAGTTACACAGAACTCACTTATAACAGATTGCATAAACACCTCGAGATAAATAAAATCATTGCAACTGCCTGCTTCTTGGAGGCTGCCCTGATTCTTTTATGACAAAATGTTATTTCAAGTGTGCAGACATTGAGGATGTATCATTTTTACAACATTAATCTGAAAAAAAAAACGATGTTACTTTAGCAAGATGCAGCTATTTTAATGGTAGGAAATCTATGTGTTCTCAGCTATGCATTTGTTAGCTTTTTGTGTTGGCTAACTATGTTTTGGCCATGAACCTGTCATTTTTGTGACGCAGATAAGTTTGTACAATTCTGGTAAGTGAAAATGGAGACTCAATCCAATGGTTGTGTGTGAACTTAAGAGAACCATTGTGATTTAGTCGATAGAATATTAGAATTGGTGTTGCCACTGGCCACTAACTGTGACCATAGACAAGTCACTTAACCCATCTCAGCCTTTGACAGCTATTTGAAACTTACCTTTTACATTTTATATATGTTATGATTTTGTATATGTTGGTGAATGAATTTCTGCATGAACAACATCATAGATCCTTGACATACAATTGTTCTTCCGCCCATCTTCCATAAAACTGTTGATGGTACCACCATGCACCTAAAATATTGAAGTTCCTTTGGTTCTACTCTTCCCTGTCATTCACCTCTCATCTTGAATTCCTACACACTAGAGATTTTACCACTAGTATCTATTGTTTATTTCACCTCCTTTTCATTCTTCCTACTACAACCCAAGTTCATGCCTTCAAAATCTTTGCTAAACTACTGCAACAGCTTTTTATTTAGTCTTCCTCCCTAGGAATCTGTCTTTTTTTTCATTCCATCCTTAACCATGGAAGTAATTTCCCTAATAAGTATAATATTACTTAGTGATCTCCTTGAAGTCAGGAACTATATCTTATCCTCCACACTAAAGATAGTCTAGGCACTTAAAGGTCTATTGAACTGAATGCAAATAAACTATATTTTACATTTGACACTTCATCTCTCTGGATCTCAGGTTCAACATTTTAAAATTACATGGATTGTACTTGAATGGTTTCTAAATATATGGTTCTATTAACGTGGCTTTAATTTGACTTTTCAAATCAGTAGCTTCCTATTGCTTACAAACAAAATGCAAATTATTTACCTGATGTTCAAGACGTTAATCTGGCTCCATCTCAAATTTTCAGACTTGTTAATTGTTATTTTCCTTTACACATTCTACATTTCAGTGACACTTGACTATTTCCCCACCCCGTGATCTTGATATCTCGATCTACCCTTTCTTACTTCCATGACTTTTACATACTGTCCTCCAGACTTGGAATGCCACAGAACTTATCCCATTATATTTTTCATTACTTATAGTTTTATATATATATATGTATATTATACCCTATTAGATTGTCAACTACTTGAAAGCAAGGAATCTCTCACTTTTCTCTCCTCTCTGTCTCTCTGTCTCTCTCTCTCTGCCTGTCTCTCTCTCTCTCTCTCTCTCTCTCTCCCCTCAGCACCTCAGGCAACATTTGCACTCATATAGCTATTGAATTGGAGGGAATTAGCTTACATTTGACATTTTTCATTTTACTCTTCTGGATTACTCCTCTGGATCAGTTTCCTCCCTTTTAAAAATCAGAGAATTGGCTAGATGATCTCTATATATCCTTTGAAATTTAAATCCTATTTTTGATCCTATTAAATTGGCTTTAATAAAATTGAAGAGCCAGCTCAGACATTAACTATATGGAAAAGCACTTATTAAATACTTCTTATCCTAAGAGATTAGAATACAAATATACACAAAGAAAATGGTCTTTGCCTTAAGGATCTTACATTATAATAGAGGAAAATGATACATAAATGGAAAGTAAAAAAAGGGTCAGCTATATGGCTACACTGTAGCTTGAACCTGAACAAGAAGTAGTATGGAAGCCTGGGCCTCATAAAGACAATGGCAGAATCTACTGTCAGTAACAAGAGACTCAGGAGTGCTGTCTACATTATTGGTTTGAAGGAGGTGGAGTTTACAGCTACAATAGCAGCATTGCATGGAAGTGGTCCCAAGTACTTGGTAGGTGTTATCCACTCAAAACTGTGATGGTTGAGTTCCCACCTAGGTATGTACTTTTAATAGTCAGAGAATATAATTAATTTAAAAAGCAAAGGCATTTAGTGAAATAGTATGGTAACAATAATAGCTAGCATTTATTTAGTCCTTTAAAGTTTGTGAAGCACTTTACGTAGGTGTTATCTCATTTGATCTTCAAGAAATCCTGTGAGATAGGTGCTGCCTATGAGGCAGGGACAAGGGCATGCTTCTAAAAGGAGATGAGATTTGACTTCCATTTTGGATGAAACTAGGAAAGCTGGGGGGTAGATGTAAGGAGATAGAGCATTACAGGAATGGAGGGTAGACAGTGAAAAGGCTGAGTCTAGATATTGGATATCTTGTGCAAGGAACCTCAAGTACACCAGTATAACAGCAATGTGGCTTGCTGCTAAGGTGGCTGTGTAAGAATAACAACACCAGCACAAAGAAGAACTGCCAACACAGGTTCTTTGATCTGTTTTTCTAAGGAAAGCAACCTTAAGGAGTTAATAATCTTACTTTAATCAAACATACATATAGCATTCACTTAGTTCAAGGGGAAAAGCCAGCATCCTGAACTTTGGAGCAAATATAAACAGAAATTACAAACAAAGACAATATAAACAGACCAAACACACATAGTTATCAACAGACAGGCCTCTAGCCACCTGACCAAAGAACTATAGAGTTGCCAGAGACAGAGGCACCAACATCTGGGTGTTCAAAGCTGGGGGGGCTCTCGCAGCTATCCAGAGTCTCATCTGGTCAAATCACAGGACACTCTTGCAGTGAGTGAGAGCCCCAAAACAAAAGCCAACCTCAGAGCTCTTATACCCTGTTCAGGGCCCTGAGGGCTCAGAGTCTGCTTAGCAGAAAAGTGTGGGGCCTGGGGCCTGGTACTTTCTTGTTTCTTAAGCAGGTCAAAGACTTTCAGGTTTAATCAAAGAAACAATGGCCAGACTCAAAGGCACACAATTACTTCAGTACTCCAAAAGGGAAAACAGTAAAAAAAAGTCCCACCTTAATTACCATTACAACCAGTAAGCCTGGATTGTAGAATGTTCTTTCATTCTTTCATTTGTTCCTTCCCTCCTCCCTCCCTTCTTCTCTTTGTCCCTCCCTCTTTCCCTTCCCTCCTGCTTCCTTTCCTTTCTTCCTTCCTTCCCTTTTTCTTTCTCCCTCTCTTTCAAATGAGGGAAATGTGCATATTTGTAAGCAGTTGGGAAACTTGCCAGCAGATGTAATCACTTATCATAATGAGTGGATGGTAAAAGGGGCAAACAGCGGGAGACAACATGATGGAATGGGATCAAGGGTTCATGTACAGGTATTTACCTTGAAAAGAGAAGGACCACCTCTTCATGTGAGACAGGGATGAAGGTGAGAGTGGAGAAAGTTATCTGAATGATGTGAGATTAAGAAGATGGGATAAGAGGAAGCTCTTGGCAAAGGGCCTCAACTTTTTCAGTGAAATATAAGGCTAGGTCTTCAGATATGAGGGTTAGGAGAAGGCATACCATGGAAAGTTTAAGGAGAGATATAAAAAGGTTTGGAAAAGTTTCTTTGGTGTGTGGGATAGCAAATTGATTAGGGAGGTATAAACAGATTTTTTTTTGTTCCAAAGAGAGCCCAGTTCAGATAAAATAATGTGTCAGTGAGACCATTTTTATGATTTTCTCTACCTCTATTGAGTAGTATGTGAATAAGAGTGAAAGCTTTGGGTGATAGGAGTAATTAGAGTAATCTAGGGTTGAGCCTTAGTAAGTCATAATAACTAATAGGATAAGTGGGCATAAGACAAGCGTAGAGG